>NW_026294492.1:48711189-48886189 GCF_007827085.1 Peromyscus californicus insignis
AAGATAAAAAAAATAAAAAATACATAAATAAATCACCTGAAAATTTTATATTGATTCTGAGCTTACAAAGTTCAGGTCTGTGTCAGCTGGCCTTTTGCTTTGAGGCTCTGACAAGGGAGAACAACCTGTTTGGAATGGGTAGATGTGTTAATTGTTTCACTGCTGTAAAAAAAGTATTAATTAGCAAAGCAATGTAGGATTTCTCCTGGCTCACAGTTTAAGCATATATTCCATTACTGCAGGAAACCATGCCTTTACAAGATGGAGACCACTGGTCATATTGCAGAGGCTTCTGAATGCTGCTATTCATAGCCATTCCTCCTTTTTATTCCTCTTGGGCCCAGTACCAATAAGATGAACAGCTGGTTATTACAGAAGATCTTCAAGTAACTTAATCTAGAAAATCTATCACACTAATTCTCAAAAATTGATTTCCACAGTGATTCTAAATCCCATCTTATTGACAAAATTAGCTATCACCATGGAAGAATAAGTTATTTACCTTAGTAGGAAGGAGGCAAAGGTAGAATGGATTTGAAGTCACAAAAACCCTTCTTGGGCATACTAACAAGGACTTACATTTTTCTTTGCCTCACCTCATAATCTTTCAAGAATTTTCCAAAACATTATGTCTTTAGGGCCAAGCAATGGCCATGTGGGCCCATGTATGATGTACCTTGGTAGTAATAATACAATGACCTTCATTTATAAAAATTAAAATTAAAAATTAATGGGTGCATATTAAAAACACTGTAATTATTGGATATTCCATAAAAACTTGCTGACACTCATTTTTCCTCAGATTCTTCAGTCTTTGTGCAGTGATAGTGTCATCCTGAATTCAGGAAACCCCTTCAAGAGTATAAGCCAGCCTCTTGCTTAGACTGCACTTCTTGCCCACAGAATGAGATTTCCAATGAGACAGGTAAATGTCAGTTATGAAAAATCATTCCCCACATTACCATTTTTCTACATCTGCAGAATATAAACAAATGGATTATATCTGTGAGTGAACTGCAAAAATTATCTTCATCCTTCTATCTGTAAGTAAACCACTGGTTCCACTTCATTTTATTTCCCACTGAAATAACACTTTAAACATTGCTTCCTACAAAAAACACTCTTTCCACATTAGGGCAATATGCAACATTTTACCATGGACTTGAATACAACCCACTGTAAGTACCAAGTCTTCATGCTTTTGAGAACACAGCTCAGTCACATTTAAATTTCATTTAAGCCTTTTGTCTTTTGCATCTCAAACTCCATGATTGCCAGCATGGTTCCAAATACTCAGCATATCAGAAAGGTTGTGTTTTATTTTCCATATTTATATATACCTATACATACATACATACATACAATATGAGTACAATAAACAATATGTTATGCAAAAAATCAAGCTTATGATCAGTATGCAGCAAACACATTGGGACATAATGGGAGAATATAGCTGAATCCATATTTACAGTAGAGTTCTGGGTCTAATTTAATGTTCTATTCAGAAGAAAAAAATTAAAAATAAATATTGACATATCTATTAATGAAGATGACCATATAGTTATATCATTTTTGAAACTTGTATGTGGAATCTCAGCCATATCCTGAAATTTTCAAATCTCAAAGAATGTGATCTCTGCCTCAGATTAAAGGTGTGTGCTACCATTGCCTAATTTCTATGTTTAATGTAGTGGCTGGTTTTTCCCTCTGATCTTCAAATCTTTATTAGGTTGCACAATATTTAGGGTTACACAATATGTCACCACATTTCCCCTTATATTGTCTAAAATAAAAAATATAACTAATATACAAAAAAACTGTATATAGTAAGTACAATAACTATATACAATATATACAAGCAATGAATACATCAATGTCTAGTCCATTTGCATTTGACAAATTCAGGGAAATTATTATATTGTCTATTCTATTTTTGTGAATCCAAAGGATTGTATCTAACTTACCTTCTATCCCAATTTGCATTACAAAAACTATCCTTTGGTGTCTTTCAAACTGATAGACTTTACACCTTTTTAGTGAGTTTCTTTTCAGAATTTCTTAATAAGGAAAACTATAATTATTTAATCTTCAACTCCCTCAAAGAACAGAGAAGGAAATAATATGACCTGGTAAAACAGGAAGTGCAAACAAGTGACTTCCAAAATATGTGAGTTATAACAGAAACAGCTAGCTGCCTGGACCCAAGTTTTCTCTGCAATGTTGGGGCATCATCTTCAGCCTACAGGCTTATCATATCTGACAGACTCTTCTGTGAAACAGGATTTTCTAAAGACCCTTCCTACCTTGTCTTGGCAAGGACTAGCAGTCCTTTGTTTTGTGTCCTGCTTGTCCATTTTGGACAGCATACTCTCAGCAGTCAATGTAAGGGCACTTTCTTACCCAGTGGCTAATTTTTGCCACAGTGAAAGTAAACTCCATGTGGAATTTCTTCAATTGCCCATTGTTTTCTCTGAAGTAGATTGGTGATGTCAGGGGCAGACATGTCTCATTGTCATATAAAAAGAAAAAAAATCTATGTTATTAAAACATCTTAAATGCCATATTATGTAGATCTCTGAAGTGTTTGAAGATGACCTGTCTATTTAAAATATATCTCTGCTAGATGTAGATCTCTGAAGTGTTTGAAGATTATCTGTCTATCTAAAATATATCTCTTCTTGACCTTGGAAACATACCTAATATGACTACAAGTTCGATTGTAATGACTACTACTAATACATGTCTTTATATCCTAATTAGTTGTTAATAATAACTTTCAAGGATTAGCAAACTGTATTATACAATATACAAAAATTCAATCCAATGTAAAGTATTTTAAAACTAGTAGTTTCCTTCTAAAAGCAGATTCAATAATATACCTTTTGTCTTATCATATCCTCTCTTTTTTTCAGTGTAGAGTCAATAATCTACATTTTATCTTATCATATCTATATCCTCTTTTTTTCTTCTCAGAGCAGATTCAGTAATCTATCTTTTATCTTATATCTACATCCTCTTTTTTTCAAACAAGAACCTTAAACCTAATCTCCTTTGTTTAGCCTTTTTCCTAACCATAAACAATAAGAACTTGTAACCAACCATCCTAAACAATGACAATTATCCATAACCCATTGAAAGACCAAAAACCACCCACCCCCACCTCTTGGAAATGTGAGCATTCTGTTCTTAAAATTACTTCCTGCTGCCTAGGGGTGAAGGCATCTTTAGGGGATCCTGAAAAGAAAGATTCTGAGTTAATTGTCAAGTTTTGGGAGAGTTAATTGCATCACTTGTTGTCCAGTTTCTGCATATGGGAAAATTCAGGGCTTGTCTCAAGTCCTTGCCAAAGTAATCTGTGAGGCTGGATCATCTCAGCTAGCCATCTTGAAATTGTCCTGAGCAGTTTGTAGTCCAAAGCTGATCTTTGGGTAGTGTTTACCAGCTTAGTGGTATCATCATCCTGATGCAATCATTGTTGCGGGGTCCTATCATCTTTTTCAAATTTGCTGTTAAGTGTGGTCATGGTTCCCTGCAGAAAAAATGATAGAAACTCAAACCCAAAGTAATGTACAGGAAGCTAGATGAAGCCTTCTTTCTAGAATTGGGTAGTACTCTATATGACCATTAATATCATAACATAGATTTTGAAATCAAGATATCTTTAAAATATATGTATTGATTTAACTAAGCAGCTTTTACAACCAAATGTCTTTCTGCAATTAAAAATCCCAAAGACAACACAATCCAGATTCTCTGTGCAATACCTATCTTTACATGGCTTATTTTTTATATTACCTTTACTGTCTCTTTAAAGACTTTATTTTTAAAAAATATTTCTTTATATAACTGTCTATATTTCTTTTCCTCTCTCTCCCAAGCCTATGTACATTTTTACACAAACCATAAACCATTTAGAGGTTTATTTAATCTGAATCTGACTTATTGTGAATCTATTGCTTTAAACTGTAGAATGAAAAGGAGTGAAATGGCAGCTTTGGCTGCTGGCTCTACCCATCTCAGCTTCCCAACATGGTGGGACTATGTTTAGAGCCAGCTCTAGGAACCAGGCTCACCACGGACTTTGGGAAACAGTGGGTGTATGCTTCCATCCAGCAGTGTATAGCCCAGAAACATCTTTTTCTGTCTGTACTAGCAAAAACTATATCCATCATGCACCATGCTGCATGGCTTGCAGATGCCTCTGTATACTGTGGTGAAAATCCACAGCCATGCCACTTAGCTCATGGTGGCTGGTGGCCAGCTCCATCTTGTAGGCAGTTGTGGGGAGACAAGTCTGTGTTGCTGCTGATATGAGACTGTGAGACTAGGAAGCCTAGTATGGCTTCGTTTCTGTGCAGTCAGAGTCTTTAAGCTTTCTTAGGTCTATGAGGAATCTTTCGACTCATAAATACAGGATAGATAGAATATTTTCTTTAATTTTGCCAATACAAATAGACTAGATATTATAACTGAAATTCTTGCTTGATATACATAATTATACTAGGTTAAAGTTAAAACCTTCCTTTTGTTTAGAAAGAAAACGGTAAGTGATGGGGAAATGTCTTTCTGTATGCTATGAAAATATGTTGGTCTGATTGCTTGATAAATAAAGATGCTTGACCTATGGCAAGGCAGCTTAGAAGTAGGCAGACAATCCAAACAGATAGAGAAGAAGGAGAAAGACAGAACAGAGGAGAAGCAGGCTGCCAGCCACCACCATGAGAAGCAAGGTGTAAAAGTATTGGTAAGCCACAAGCCACCTGGCAAAATATAGATTTATAGAAATGGGTTAAATTGAGATATAAGAGCTAGATAGCAAGAAGCCTGCCGTGGCCATAGTTTAAAAATAATATTAGCCTATGTGTGTTTATTTGTGTCCAAGAGGCTGTGGGACCAGGAGGTGAGAAAGATTTGTCCTGACCACAGGCCAGGCAGGACACAGGAAAACTTTCAGCTACATTATGTGTCTGTAGAGAACAGCAGAAACACACATTTAGGAAAATATAAAATTTTATCCTGTTAGATATGTGATATACCAATAGGTCAATTTACTCTTTTTCTTGGGACATTTTGTCTGGATGATTTGTCCTTTTTCTTCAGATATCTCATTTGTCCAGTGTTCTTCAAATTCCTTAGTCTTCATTCTCATGAAAGACAAAAGCAAAAACCCTTCCCCAACTCTAATTTTGGGGAGGTTCTAAATCAAATCTTTATCAATTTTGATTTATAATTTTTCCTTAATTTTTTTTATTTTCTAAAGCTGTTCTATCATCCAGAGCAGTATGGTTTTTTTTTTTTTTTTTTGGTTTTTTTTTTTTTTTTTTTTTTTTTTTTTTTTTTTTTTTTTTTTTTTTTTTTTTACAATAGGCATTAGGTTCTTTAATTCTTCTGGGAAAGTGTTTCTTCTATGATGGCAGGAAAGGACTGAACGGAATTTGTCATGAGGGCCTACAAAAGGCCTGTTAGGATGTTTCCTGATGGTAAAGACAAAGGATTACTTTGTCTGTCCCTTGTTGATCTACATTCATTAGTCCAATTGTCACATCTTCTGTTGGGATTATTCCTTGAGAAAACATTATGTCTAGAATGCTTTGTTTACATTCCCTTTTTAGGTGATCTTGTTTATCACATTTGAAATATCTGACATTACTATTTTTTCAAACCTCTGGAAATCCCTTCTCCTATCCAAGTATCATCATGGTCATGAGATTCAATATTCATTGTATCTCAGATCCATTCCTCCAAGACTACTGATCTTGCCTTTAGTGGCATAATTACCCTTCTGCATTGTGCATTAACATTTTCAAAAGCCAGAGATTCAATTATTCTGTCTAGCTTCTGAATTTGCTTTCATTCTATTTACTGCTGAAGACAGCCTTTGTAAGAAATCTGTGAAGGTTTCTTTTGGGCCCTGAATAACTTTTGATAATGACTCAAATTTCTATATTTCTTCTTCAATTCTGTCCCAAGCATTTAAGGCTACCATGTGGCATAAAATTAGGGTGTGGTAATCATATAAAGATTGTCTTTGTATATCAGCATAATCGCCTTCTACAAGAAGATAATGTTGGGAAATTTCCATACCTCTAGCCCTACATCATTGTCCTGTGGTTTTATGCCAAAATCTAACTCCAGATGAGGGCATGGTCTGAAGATAGGTGGGTGCAAGGGTTGTGACAGAGGAATCAGACACGGGATACTTTTTAGTTTGTGATGGAGGAATAAGACACAGGACACTTCTTAATTTTGTTTTAGGAGAGATGGACAGAGAGGAAGCACATCTCAATATGGCTTGTCCTACTCTATCTCTCACAGACTTTATTTATATAGAATTTAGTAAATATGGATACATTCATGATGTTCCAAAACATAGATTATATCATTTTTGGTTTTGGACATGTGTTTCACTTCCTTGTGCTCATCTTTTAGTCATCATTAATAAACTATGACAAAACAGAGTTATCACTTCCAATCGTTTCCCCCTCAAGTTTTGACATCATTAATAACAGAGCTATCATTCTTACTCATTAATCCCATAACCCAATTTTAAGAATCTAGAGGCATATGACAGTCTGTTTTCATGATGGTGGCTTTGGTTGCTTCAAGGACACTGGACCAAAACAAAAAATCTTCAAATTACCCTGGGCATTTGCCATGTCTCAAGCAGTGTATTACTAACTCTTAGTGGTCAGAGTGTCCTCAGGCTAAAGCTGCTACAGTTTTTATTCAATATTCTGGCATAGTACATTTATATTTTATATCTTTATAGAATTTGTCTATATGTCTAACCCTGGCATTCTGTTGTTCCTTGGTCATATGACATTATAGTGGCTCTAACTTTTAAGAGAGTATAGGTCCTGCAACCCTATACTTTCATCTCTTTCCATTCCATACTTTGCTCATCAATATGTCTCTAGGGCAGACTTGTATGCCACATCACTGTCTAAGTATACAGTGGGAAGAGTCTTGCAATCTGAACTGTGGCCAACTCCTCTAGTCCACCGAATGTTGTTGATCTTTTTGAGTTTACATTTTTTAAAATATCTTGTTCCTATGTAAGTACAGGGACAGATGTTTAATGTATGTCTCATTTCCCCATGAAGAGACCTCTGGCTTCTTTATGTGTCACAACCTCCAAGGCATAACGAAGACCTTCAAGTAGATAAGGATATCTCCCTCAAAGCGGGGGTGGGGGGATAGTATGTCCAGGACTTTCCTGGGAGAAGGCATAAGTGATTCATAAGGAATTTTCCATCAATCCCATATCCCCAAATTGTACAAATATTAAAAGTGCCCCAAATATGTAACGGGAGGAGGTGAAAACCAAAGGTAGCATGGCAGTCATCATGTGGCTCAGCTTTGCTGGATCTTTGTCAAGAAGCTGTGCTGGCTTTATGACTTCTGCCATTTCATTCAGCTATGGCTGTGCCAGTTTTAGTCTCCTCTTCCCACCAGGTCCTCCATTGTAACTGGGTTACAGCCTCTAGGACAGCTGTAACCAAATCTTTCCAGTCTTGAGGGATAATTCTATTACAAGTTGACCATGAGTTTAACATTTGCTTTACAAACAGAGAATGCATACCATTTGAGACTATAGCTTCCTTGAATTTCCTCAAATCTAACATTTGTACTGGAGTCCAGTCAGTTCTTACACAGCCTTGAACATTTGGCAGTTCCTATAAGGTTACTGGATAGATTGAGTTTGGCTGTTTTAAAGCCTTAAGTTCTTTCTCTGTAACCATATAATGGAATGCTGAGATAGGTTCACCTTGAAATTCTTTTGTCTGGGTCTGAATATCTTTACAGTCTGTCTTAACAAGTTTTTCTAAAACTTTTATTTTGGCACTCATATTAACCAACTCTTTAATGATAAAAAAGATCAAACAAAAAATATTCATAATTGACATTATGTAAATCCCATCAACACAAATTATCTTCTCATTTAATTGCTCCATTTTCAGACTGCCTAATGTGTTATCAAACAGAGACCAAATTCCCTCTATTGTAAAATTGTTTCCCATTTTTTAATGTAGGAAAAAATTGTTTTAATTAATTTCTCCCTTTAAGAAATCTTAATTGACTCACCAACTCTGCTGACTGCTTAGAACAGTAGAAGCCTGAGGGAGTTTCAAGGCAGCCACCTGGTGTGGTAGCAGTCTGAGATGGGAATCCAGAGAAAACCCACAACTCACCAGGAGAGAAGAAGCCAAAGAGACTCCTGCCTATGTAGGGTGGATACTCTGGCCGTGTGCAGCTGGGGCCTGAGCCCCAGGCAAGTGGCTTTTTTGGGAATTCGTGCCACAAACATTGGGTTACCAGATATAACAAAAATTGCTAAATGATCTTATTAATAAAAAACCCCACAGAACCAGATATTGGGGTGAAAGCTGAAAGACCAGAGGAATAGAACAAGCCAGCCATAAATTCTTAATGCTAGGAAATCCTCAGCCCAAGAGAGCTACTTCCTATATACTTACACCTATATACCTTTCTGTACCCTGCCATCTTACTTCCTCTCTCAGCCCAGTTACAGCACTTCATCTTTTAACCCAGCTTTGTATAGAACCTCAGACCTCTATGGTTAACTACTGCTGGGATTACAGGCATGTGCCACCACCACTCCTGGCTCTGTTACCAATGTGGCCTTGAACTCACAGAGATTCAGCAGAATCTCTGCCTTATGAATGCTAGGATTAAAGGCATGTGCTACCACTGCCTGACTTCTATGTTCAATATAGTGGCTGTCTTTGTCCTCGGATCTCCAGGCAAGCTTTATTTGTTAGAGCACAAATAAAATATCACCTTTGCAGGGTGATACACTACTTCAGAGTGAAAGGTTGGGAAGAGACTTTCCAGTCAAATGGACTTAAGAAGCAAGCTGATGTAGCTATCCTTTTTTTAATTAAGAAATTTTTATCCATTTTACTAACCAACCACAGATCCCCCTCTCTTCCCTCCTCCCATCCCTCAGCCTTCCCCACACAATCCACCCCACCATTCCCTACTCCAAAATATAAGGCCTCCCATGGAGAGTGATCAGAGCCTGGTACACTCAGTTGATGCAGGTCCAAGCACCTCCCACTGCATCAAAGCTGTGCAAGGTGTCCCACTATAGGTAGTGGGCTCCAAAAAGCCAGCTTATGCACCAGGGATGGATCCTGATCCTACTGCCAGGGGTCCTATTAATAAGATCAAGCCACACAATTGTCTCACTTATGTAGAGGGCCTAGTCCAATTCCATGCAGGTTCCACAGCTGTTGGTCTAAAGTTCATGAGTTCCCACAAATTTGGTTTGGCTTTCGCTGTAGGTTTTCCCATCATGATCTTGATGCCCCTTGATCATAGAATCCCTCTTCTCTTTCTTGGATTGGACTCCTAGAGATCAGCCTGGTGTCTGGCTGTGGATCTCTGCATCTGCTTCCATCAGTTACTGGATGAAGGATCTATGATGACAGTTAAGGTATTCTCTGATCTAATTACTGGGGTAAGCCAATTCAGACACCTTCTCCACTATTGCTAATAGTCTAAGCTTGGGTCACTTTTGTGGATTCCTGGGAACTTTTCTAGCATCTGATTTCTTCCTATCTCCATGATATCTCCCTCTATTATGGTATGTCTTTTATAGCTCTCCCACTCCGTCCCTGTTCCAGCTTGACCATCCGATTCTCTTCTATTCTCATAGTCCATCCACTGCCCTTTATTGTGCCCCCTTGACCCCAGGATTACTCAGGAGATCTCATCGATTTCCCCTTTGCAGGGTGATACATGCCTTCCTCTTAGGGTCCTCCTTGTTAGCTAGCTTCTCTGGAGCTGTGGGTTATCTTTAAGTCCTTTTAGTCTGGTTATCCTTTGCTTTACATCTAGTGTCCACTTATGAGTGAGTACATACCATGCTTGCCTTTCTGAGTCTGAGTTACTTTACTCAGGATGATATTCTCTAATTCTATCCATTTGCCTGCAATCCTCAGGATGTCATTGTTTTTTACTGCTGAGTAGTACTGCATTGTATATATATACCAGGTTTTCTTTATCCATTCTTCAGTTGAGGGGCATCTAGGTTGTTTCCAGGTTCTGGCTATTACAAACAATGCTGCTATGAACATAGTTGAGCATGTGTCCTTGTGGTATGATTGAGCATTCCTTGGGTATATGCCCAAGGGTGGTATAACTGAGTCTTTTATTTATTTATTTATTTATTTATTTGTTTGTTTGTTTATTTATCTATCTATCTATTTATTTTTTTATTATCAGCTTGACACAGTATAAATTCTTATCCTAATAGTGAAATATTTGATTGAGGCTTGCCCAGTAATTGAGTAAAACCAAAACTTATTGTAAGCCATAGTCATCCTAGGGCCCCCCTGCTATATAGCCTCCCTGGTTCTGTGGGTTGCAGTCTGATTGTTCTTTGCTTTATATCTAGAATCCACTTATGAGTGAATACATACCATGTTTGTCATTCTGAATATGGGTTACCTCACTCAGGATGATATTTTCTAGTTCCATCCATTTGCCTGCAAATTTCATGCTGTCATTGTTTTTCTCTGCTGGGTAGTACTCCATTGTGTATATATACCACATTTTCTTAATCCATTCTTCAGTTGACGGGCATCTAGGTTGTTTCCAGGTTCTGGCTATTACAAATAGTACTGCTATGAACATAGTTGAGCATGTATCTTTGTGGTATGATTGAGCAACAATTCTTCACAAACTTGGAAAGAAAAATACTCAACTTCATATGGAAAAACAGAAGACCCAGGATAGCTAAAAGAATCCTGTATAATAAAGCAACCTCTGGAGACATCATCATCCCTAACATCAAGCTCTACTACAGAGATACAGTAATAAAAAGTTTAGTACTGGTATAAAAACTGACATACAGACCAATGGAATTGAATTGAAGACCCTGACATTAATCCACACACATATGAACACCTGATTTTTTACAAAGAAGCCAAAACTACACAATAGAAAAAGTATCTTCAACAAATAACTGGGTCTTGAAGTAGATTGATTCCTAATTTTCTGAGAAGTCACCATACTGATTTCCAAAGTGGCTGTACCAGTTTGCACTCCCACAAACAGTGAAGGAGTATTCCCCTTGTTCCATATCCTCTCCAACATAAGCTGTCTTCAGTGTTTTTTATTTTAGCCATTCTGAAAAGTGTAAGATGGCATATCAGAGTCATTTTGATTTGTATTTCCCTGATGAATAAGGATGTTGAGCAATTCCTTAAATGTCTTTTGGCCATTTGAGAGTCTTCTATTGAGAATTCTGTTTAGTTCTGTAGCCCATTTTTCAATTGGATTGTTTGGTATTTTGATGTCTCATTTATTGAGTTCTCTATATGTTTTGGAGATCAGCACTGTGTCACATGTGGTGTTGGTGAAGATCGTTTTCCACTCTGTAGGCTGTTGTTTTGTCTTATTTACTGTATCCTTTGTTTTACAGAAGCTTCTCAGTTTCAGGAGAAGTCCCATTTCTTAATTGTTGCTCTCAGTGTCTGTGCTACTGGTGTTATATTTACAAAGTGGTCTCCTGTGCCAATGCATTCAAGGCTACTTCCTACTTTCTCTTTTATCAGGTTTCATGTTACTGGATTTATGTTGAGATCTTTGATCTACTTAGGCTTGAGTTTTGTGCATGGTGATAGACATAGATCTATTCTACCTGTTGACATCCAGTTAGGCCAGCACCATTTTCTTGAAAATGCTTTCTCTTTTTCCATTGTACAATTTGCCTTCTTTGTCAAAAATCAGGTGTTCATAGGTGTGTGGATTGATGTCAAGGTCTTCAATTTGATTCCATTGGTCCACATGTTGGTTTTTATGCCAATACCAAGCTGCTTTTATTACTATAGCACTATAGTAGAGCTTGAAGTCAGGAATGGTGATGTCTCCAGAAGTTGCTTTATGTAGACAAATTTCTAAACAGTCTTATTAAATAAGAAACACAGAGCCAAATATAGGGGTGAAAGCCGTAGAGATCAGGGAAATAGTGAGAGTCACCAGCTAACCTTAGATCACCACACTGCTGTAGCTTCCCAAAAGAGAGAGCTACTTCCTGTCTACCTAGGCTCTTATTGCCTTGCTGTTCTGCCCTCTCATTGGCTCTTAGCCCAGCTACCTCACTGCCTTGTCACTGCCTGTCTATACAGACCTCCAGGTCTCTATAGTTGGTACTGGGATTAAAGGCGTGTGTCACTACACTTCGTTGTTCCCTAGTGTGTCCTTGAACACACAGAGACTCTGCTTGCGGTGTGATCAGATTAAGGGCATGTGCTATCACTGCCCGACTTTTGTTTATAGCTAGCTATGTCCTCTGATCTCCAGGCAAACTTTATTTATTAACATGCAAATAAAATATCTCCACATTTCAGCACAAATAAAATATAACCACAGTTTTAGCTATCCTGTGTTTTTTGTTTTTCTATATGAAGTTGAGTATTGTTCTTTCCAGGTCTGTGAAGAATTGTGTTGGGATTTTGATGTGAATTGCATTGAATCTGTAGATTGCTTTTGGTAAGATTGACATTTTTATTATGTTGGTTCTACCTATCCATGAGCATGGGAGGTCTTTCCATTTTCTGATACCTTCTTCAATTTCTTTCTTCAGAAACTTAAAAAGTTCTTGTCATACAGGTCTTTCACTTTCCTAGTTAGAGCTACCCCAAGGAATTTTATATTATTTGTGGCTATTGTGAATAGTTATGTTTCTCTGATTTCTTTCTCAGCCCATTTATCATTTGTATATAGGAGAGCTACCGATTTTTTTATTTTTATTTTTTTAGTTAATCTTATATCCTGCCACATTACTGAAGGATCAGCTGTAGGAGTTCCCTGGTAGAATTTTGGGGATCACTTATTTATACTATCATATTGTCTGCAAATAGCGAAAATTTGACTTCTTCCTTTCCAGTTTGTATCCCCTTGATCTCTAGATACATCAACTTCTGCACTAGCTTTGAGGACACCAACTGTGTGAGGATTGGCAGGGAAACAGCAGATGTGGTGGCTCAAGTACTACTAATCATTCCTAGATTTGGCCAGCCACTCCCATACAAATGGACAACGGGCCAGCCTTCACTTCTAGGGTCATGGAGCTCCTGTCAGAAGCTTGCAACATTTCCTGGAAGCTCCATATTCCTTACCTCACCCAGTCCTCAGGAAAGGTTGAGAGGCCAATGGACTCATAAAACAACAGCTCACTAAGCTCTCCATTGAACTCAGGTTGTCTTGGCCTTTCCTTCTCCACACGGCCCTTACTCACCTATGGGCCACCCCAAGCTCTCCTACAGGCCTGAGTCCTTTAGAGCTCCTTTACAGAAGGCCCTTCCTCCTCAATCACAACTTTCCAGCCCAAACTCCCCCACTGACTGGGTACCTCCCCTACCTCTCCCTTCTGAGGTCCCTTCTCTGTTCACATGCTGACAGCTATCTCCCTGCTGCAACACCAACACACCCAACTGCCCCTGAGCCTGCTCTACTCTTCCTGGGGGACAGAGTACTCCTCAAACAGCTAGCTCCTAAATCTCTTTGGACCCAATGGATAGGACTTTATACTGTGATCCTCATCAACTCCTCAGCTGGCAAGCTCCTGGGACATCTCTGCTGGTGCCATCTCTCCAGGTTCAAGCAGGCACCTATTCAGGATACATGGTCTGTCCAGCAGCTGGGACCCTCCACCCTCCTGACTTCCCAAATGTCCCAATGAAGGGCCTATCTGCTCTTACACCTTGTGCAAATAGGACAGATGTTAATAATCTATTTTTCCCTAGCAACTTACTTTCTCTGCTTCCTCAAGAAACAGATGCCTGAGGTTTCCAAGATAACAATTAACCAGATGCTCCTCTACTCACACCTCCTGATGTGAGTCCACCAACTACCAACTTCTCCAGTCACCTCATGCCCACAGGAAGTAGCCAGACTTGAACCAATGCCCCTATACCCAAAGAGTCTGGAATATCCTGGTGGAAGCTCCACCTCAGCTCCTGGCACCCTGGCATCCATATACCCAAAGATTCTGGAATGTTCTGGTGGGCCTCCACCACTCTGCCAGAGCCTGCTGCCCAGAAAGTCCCACCAAACATGGCTACTCCCCCAAAGATGTGCAAGACCACTCCCTCAGGGTATTTAAACTGCCCCCCAAAAAAGACATGTAGTTTTTCAGTCCCTGTCTCCTCTCTGAGGGAGCCAGAGAATCATCTGGGAACACTTCACCCATTAAACTGGGGCTTATTCTAATTTGGTCTGATTTGCTCTGATTTGGATTGCTGCATCAGCAGAGCTTATCAGGGTGCAAAAACTTTTCACAGATCTTTAATTTTATGGCCATTGGATTACATTTTTTTCCTTATTTATACATTTGATTGTATGTTTCAAGAAGCCTGTTCACTACTCCATTTTTTTTTTTTTTTTTTTTTTTTTGCAATGGAAAATCCCGTTTTTGGCAACAAGAGACCAGTTGAAGGGTATGCATGGAATTGTAAATTCTGTGTTTCAATTTCAAACTATAAACTCCCACAGCTTCTATTTTTCTTATACAACCAGACACTTGAAGTGGGCATCAGTGAGAAAAGGTAAAGATAAATATGACTTGCTGGTCTGTAGTCACATGAGCTAATACGTTTCCTGTATTTGTCTTCCTCAACTCCCTGGTTCAGGCCTGAGGGTAGAGGGAGTTAGACTATGACAAAACATAAGACTCATTAGTAGTAGAGAGACAGGGAATGGAAGGACTTGGCCCCAATGAAACTTAACTTTAATGGTTCCATAGTCTGGGAGACAGTCCATTTGATGGCATCTATGGCTTTCACTTTCTTGACCTGTGTGTGGTGAATCTATGGTGTAATGCCAGATATTACCACAGCCATAGGAGTAGGGAGAATCACCATGTAGGGTCCTTTCCTTTCCAAGTTGCTTCCAGAACCCCTTTAGATATTTGCTTGACCCAGATAATTCACCAGTCTTGAACAAAAGGAAACTGGTAGTGGACCTGTGGACTTGCTGGTAGGCAACTCTCTTGTATTGTATGATGAATAACCTTTATGGAAGACTGGAGAGCCTGTAGTGATGAGAAAGGAATGGTTAGGGAGTTCTTAAGCTGCTGGTCTCTGGGCCAGAAAAACAGTGGGGAAGATCTTCCAAACCCAGTCTCACATGGGGAAAATCCCTGCCATATGGGGTGCAGTGGACCCCATGTGAAGCAAAGGGAAGGAGATCAACCTGCTCTTTGCCACACTCTAATGAGTTTTGTTAGTTTATGTTAACATCCTCTTCATTCTTGCTTCTTGCTCAGAATTGAGGTCTATATGCACAATGAAGTTCCCAAGCTATCCCTTAAAACTTTTTCTATAAATTGGGAGATTTGGGATATGAAACTTGGGCCACTGTTGGAAACCACTGCTGGAGAAGGATGGAGGACCAGTTCTGTGAGTTTTTAAAGCTATAACGTGTGCAGTTACAGTCCAGGTAGGGAATGTTTCTACCTACCCAGGAAAGTTGTCTACAAAAATTAGCAAGAACCTGCATCCTCTTCTGGCAGGGTGGGTCTAAGTGAAGTCAGTTTCCTAGAGTTTGCTGGGTTGCTGGCCTCTCATTCAAACACATTCCTGGGAAAGGGCTCTCTGTTTTGTTTTTACTTGAGCACAAACCTAGCATCTGGCTGAGACATCCCAGTTTTGCTTTCTCAGCTGAGGTACCTGACAGGGAGGTTAACCTTACAGGTTTCTGTTTGGATGTAGAAACCTTTTGTTTACCATGCTGGGGAATGAACTGACACTCCCTGCTCTAAGGGGCTAGTTGAAATGCTCTGGCAGAAGACTATGGGGAACAAGGGAGCTGTCTCCAGGCTTTTCTGAGGAGGTGCTTAACATTATGTTCACAACTGGGTAGAAAAGGGGCAAGGGCTATTCTCAAATAAGAGCAGGAAGATAAGAACAAGTGTCAGGGCAGGAACAGGGCTTGGTCCTGGGACTCAGAGTCTGATTGATTATTTCCTTCTTGAGTCTCAATCAGAGCAGAAGCCAAAGGAAGTCCCATAGCAGAAGCAGATTTCTTTACTGACCTCAAAGTAAACTGAAGCCATCCAGAGCTTCAAACTTACCTGGGAGGCCCTGACTCCTTACACTAAAGAGGAATAGAGCTTTGATGTCAAAGTAAAATAGTACTTCTGAGGTCTTTAAGTATCTTTGTTACAAAAAAAGTGTTTTTTCTCAATACAATACATTCAACAATACATGGTTGAAATTTAAGAAGTGTTTCACACATCAAAAGGTTCCATTGGACACATTCAAGTAAAATCACAAAACATCCAAGGTAAACAATGACAGAGCCAAATATATGACTTGGTAAAAGTTAGAAGGTTGTTTATTCAGCTGGGGTAGCAGTGGTGGTGCACACCTTTAATCTCAGCACTTGTGAGGCAGAGGCGAATCTGGTCTACAGATGGAGTTCTCCAACAGCCAGGGCTATACAGAGAAACCCCATCTCAAAAAACAAAAAAAAAAAGTGGGAAGAGAAAAATTATTCTGTATCCAGAAGAACCATTGAGGAATCTTCACCTCTAAAGAAGTGAACTGAAAGCATCAGATGAAATTTATGAGCAAGCTGAGTGTTTACTCAACACTGGAGGCAGATGGACCATTGAGTTTCAATGGTGCCATTAATGGCTACCTGCAGAGGCATTGTGTACCCAATGCAAAACAATCAAGGTCATGCTTCCTATCACTGCCAGTCAACACACACACTAAAACAGAGCCTGCAAGAAGCAGAAAAAACTTATCATCATGGAACCCTAAAATTACAGCAGTTACAATAGTTACCTACCTTAATGTAAACTATTTTAAGTGATGAAATAGTTATTTGTAGCACAAAAAGCCTATAGTGTCAAAGCCTCCTGAGATTCTATAACTTTTCATTCTTTTTCTCCCAAATGAAATGTTTTCCTGCTGAAGCACATGGAATTGGAGTAGCATTTTGTGTACATAATGTATTTTAGAGGAAAAATTAGGTCACCAACACAAGCCAAAGTTCTATCATTGGATGGAGCATGGATGTGAATTTTCTTCTGTGATATAGCCATTCATTCACTTGGAAGTAATTCCTAACTCACATCCCTAAAAGTAACTCTCGTCCTGATAATACTATTGGGAAGGGATAACAAAGTGTGGTCAGGCACTGAATCCAATGGTATTTCAGAAGAGCTGCCAGGTAACCATGGCAGCAGGAATCCCAAGTCTTACTATTTGTTGTAAAAATAATAAGAGGCAAATTATTCTGAGAATGGTTAGTGAAATGTGTTTGTTACTGTAACTACATCTGAAGCATTGCATTGCACCAGGGATTCTGAATAAGAATTCCCTGATGCTTGCTGTATGTTCACAATATCAGCAATGATGACTCATAGACCAACATCATCCTCCTAAGGTGGTAGTCCCAAAGGGGATGGGTGGTTCCAAGAATTGGAGAAATCCTGACTGGGAGGGCAGTTCTTCCCATGGTGGCAGTCCTGGAGGTCATGAAGGTTGGCTTGGCACATTTGACAATATTGTAAGTACAAGGTAAATGTTGTGATTTCATATAGAGAGAAGATTAGGAGGAACAGTAATGACAATCAAATTAAAGAATTTACTCATACCTATCACAATCCCTGTAGGTTATATTTTACACCCTTTGACTAGCCATATCTTTACTTACATTTGGCTAAAATTTGACAGTCTTTCAAAATGTAAACACTTAACCATTTAGTTATAGAGGGAAGTTATCTAGACAATAAATATCATGTGTGATAAACCTATTGTTACCTTCATACCCAATAATGAAAACTTCAAAGCTTTTCCTGTGAGGCCAAGAATAAGGCAAACATGCATACTTCTGCCATAAAAATTTATAACAGTACTAGAAGTCCTAATGAAATCAATTAGACAAGAAAATGAAATAGGAGACTGCTAGACTCTAAGGTGAAGACACAATAACTTTGAACACAGGACATAAATCAAGCTGCAATTGAGCTGAAAGCTTCATCTCTGTTGGACAGTATCTGTATTGCCAGAGGTGCTAAACAAACTGCTGTGGAGAAAATTTATCAATGCCTTTCCTATCTGTGGATCCTGCATTCTACTCTAGCAGTCTCAGTCAAGGTGTGCCCATTGATAAAACAGACATGACTGTAACCAATATGGGGCTGGTTATATGCAGGTACATGACTGGTGCTGTGATCTGATCTCAAGCTTATGGCTGAGAATATCACAGGCACTGATATCATAGGTAAGGGAAGAATTTACTAGTGATGTTTCATTAAATAATTAAATTGACACACAGCCCAACTGCCTTCTAAATGTATATATTTATACCCAATGACTAATGTTACCCTAATCCTGAGTCAGAGAAGCTTTGTCTTACACAGGACAACAGTTAATGAGATTCATAAATAGTATACTTGCTCAGAATAAGTGAATGATGAGTTTTCAGCCCTAATTAGGATGTCTATATCTTCCCTTCTGAAGCCCAAATAATGCAGAAAGATTGTAAGAGCTAGAGAGTAGTGAGTAGTGAGGGGAGCTGTGGAGCACTGTCTTCTGGATATGACCTGGCAATTGCAATCATGAACACAGCTGTGGGGCTACCTAGATTAAAAAAGACCTACATTTTAAAAAAGACATGCAAGTAGTGGGGATCTAGTTGTGAAGAAGAGAGTGGGAGGGGACAGGAGAGGATAAGTGGATGAATATGAACACAACACATTCTATACATGCATGAAACTGGAAAAAATTAAAAAAATAAAGGGCCATACAGATAAGAAAATAAGTGTTTTTTGTTTGTTTGTTTTTTTACTGATAACATGCTCTTCAAGCTAGAAAAATTGTAAAATCTATACTAAAAATCAGGCAGGACTAATAAATTTCAGTTAAGTTGTAACATTGAAAGCAGCACCCATAATTTGTTCTCAAGCACTGATGAAAGATCCTATGAAAAATAAATTAAGAAAATGATTCCATTTCCAAAGGCATCAACTAGAATAGAATATTTGGGAATGGATTTAATCAAAAGGTAATAAATAAGCCTTTGTTTTGAAAACTATATGGTTAATAAAAGAAATTTTAGAAACCAGAAAAAAGTGAAAAGATACATAATATAAAAAGATGGGAAAAAGACATGTAGCTTAGGCTGCCTTGTACTCACTATGTAGCCAAGGATGACCTTGAACTTCTCATCCTCCTGCCTCTGACTCCTAAGTGCTGGGGTTACAGGTGTGTACCACCATGCCAGTTTATGGAGGATCAAACCCAGGGCTTCCAGAATACCAGGCAGATACTCTACCAACTGAGCTACAGAGCCCAGAATAGATGTTTGAAAACACATGGAACTAGAATCTCTATAGATAAATCCTCTGTTTGGTGATCTTATTCTTACCAGGCAGATACTCTACCAACTGAGCTACAGAGCTCAAAATAGATGTTTGAAAACACATGGAACTAGAATCTCTTTAGATAAATCCTCTGTTTGGTGATCTTATTCTTATTTTACCAGTACTAGGATTTGATACTATGGCTTCATGCAAGTTATGCATCTGTTTGACCACTAAGCTCTATATATCCTCAAGTTACTTCTTATTGTTGCACTTTGAAAAAAAAAAAATAGAGACAGAGTCTTACTAAGTTGCCCAGGCAGATCTTGAATTTTCAACCTTCTGATGCTAAACCTGAATATATGAGGAGAAACATCAAATCCATGACTGTCCAATCAAAGCAAGCTTTATTTTAGAGGTACACCGGGACTCGCCACCTCACCCAAGCAGTCTTAACCTAAGTTGGGATTTGAGAGAGCAGCCCATTACTGGTTTTTTGGGATGCCATTTGTGGGGAAAGATTATGTTAATGGAAAACAGTTGTAATTGTGTTTACAGGGCCAAGATAATTGGTTATTAGAAAACATACAATGAAAGTAAGAATGAAAGCATTATCATGTGGAAGTCACACATTATGGGGCAGATCACCAGGAGTAGAGATCACAAAACTGAAAACATTTTGTAAGGCAAAGAGCAGTCATACATCATGGGGTCATGAGTTCAGCAAGGCAAAGGGTGGTCATACATCATGAGGTCACAAGGGCAGTGCAGTTTTGCTGGGTACAATAGGTTTGGGAAACAGAAACATATTCTTGTAAAATATGGAGACTTACTAACAGTGTAGCTCCTGTTCTGGTTTCCCTCCTCGGTTGGCCTCCTAGTAGCTAGGATTAAGGGCCTTTGCTACCAGACCCAGCTGTGCCTAGTAAATATTTTTCTGCCAAAAATATCTTTATAGCCAGGACTGTTAGCCTTGTAATCGCAGCTACTGGGGAGGCTAATACAGGAAACTCAAAGTTCAAGGCCTGCCTAGGCTACAGAGTGAGTTCAAGACCAGCCTGGACAACTTAGTTAGACTCTGTCTCAAAATGAAAAATAAGAATTGGTTTGGGGGTGGAGCTTAGTGATAGAGTGCTTGGCTGTTATCTGCAATGCCTGAGACTTAATCTTCATATCACAAAAAACTATATATATATATATATATATACATATGCATGTATTTGTAACTTATATATAAAATATTATATATATGAAAACAATGAAGAGGAAATGAAATGAAAACAGTCAACTCTGAGCTTATGATGTAATTATTTTCCACATTTGCCTTAAAAAGTATATCAGGGTATATGTCTTTAGATGTCTTCATTTTGGTCAGAGCTACAAAGGGAGACTCTCTCAAAACAAAAGACAAAACCAAAAATAGAAACTAAGAGAAATCAGACCAAGGCTATGGGTGTTTCTGTAAACATAGAAGGATGCAAATGGCTCTTGTTATGTCAGCTGTAACTATGGTAGGCATGGATGTGGGGGGATCTACATATGGTAGGGTCTATGCCATGAGGCCAACTTCAAGCACAAAACAGCAGCAAAATCAATTAGAACTAGAACTTAGGAAGAAGATTCTAGGACCAAGAGAGTAAGACACTAGAGGCTCACAGCTAGACCCAGCCAGGATGAGGCCTCCTAGAAGAAAGGAGCAGGGCCTGCCCTAGGCTACTAGAGCTGGTGGCATGTGACTGATGCCCGAGACACCTGCTCTAAAGCAACACCTACCAGGCACTAGTTTTTAAAAGGTCCTTGGTGTGGCTCACAGGTATCATTGGAAATCATATAACATTCTATGCCCATGCCTAGGAAGAAGTCAGGAGTCCAGTTGCAGAATTGGCAGGAGTTGGGCTGAACTGTTTGTTGCCCATGTACCTTCCATTCCCTACTGCAGTGGGATGTTCTGTATGTCAAATGTGTTGCTCTGATTGGTTAATAAATAAAACACTGTTTAGCCAGTAGCCAGGCAGGAAACATAGGCGGGGCAAGCAAAGAAGAGAATTCTGGGAAGTGGAAGGCTGAGGCAGAGAGACACTGCCAGCCGCTGCCATGACAAGGAACATGTAAAGATACCAGTAAGCCACAAGCCATGTGGCAACTTACAGATTAGTAGAAATGGGTTAATTTAAGATATAAGAACAGTTAGCAAGAACCCTGCCATGGCCATACAGTTTATAAGTAATATAAGCGTCTGAGTGATTATTTTATAAGTGGGCTGTTGGACTGCCGGGGTTTGGCGGGAGCTGGAGAGAAAACTCTCAAGCTACAAATGGCGCCCAATGGGTTGGCAAGAGTTTCCACCTAAAACCTGAGAAAAGATTCTAAAACAGAGCTAAAAACAGCTTCCTAGTTGTCTCTCTCAAGTAAGCGGCTGCCTGCCGGTTTGAGCTACGATGGTGGGTTCCTGGCATGCGCGTTTGACCAGCAGTATGGTGGGAATGAGGCATCTGCAAGCAGCACATTACACTGCATGGTGGATTTAGTCTTTACTAGTACAAAAAAAAAAAAAAAAAAAAAAAAAAAAAGGTTTCTGGGCTGCATGCTGCTTTGATAGAACTGCTTCTGATAGTTGATGGTACACATGGCTCCAGACCCAGAGCTGGTGGTAAATTGTACCACCTCCATGTTGGGAAGCTGAGGTGGGCAGAGCCAGCAGCCACAGCAGCCATTTTGGTCTTAGAATGCTGCAGTTTAAAGCAATAGGTTCACAATAAGACAGATTCAGATAGAATAGTTTACAATGTGTGTAAAATATACGTAGGCTTGAAAGAAAAAAAGTGATATAGTCATATAAAGAAATAGATAGTTTTAAAAATAAAGTCTTTAAAGAGACAGTAAAGGTAGTATAAAAAATAAGCCACATGCTCTCTCTCTGTTCCCTCCCCCCACCCCACCATCTTTCTCTCTCTCTTTCCTCCCCAGGCCTGGTCCTTTTATCCCCACCTTTTCCTTCCTCCCAATAAAGCTCTCTCTAAAAAAAAAAAAAAAAGCCACATAAAGATGGATATCACATAGAAAATCTGGATTGTGTTGTCTTTGGGATTTTTAACTGCAGAAAAACATTTGATTGTAAAAGCTGTTGAGGTAAACAAATATGTATATTTTAAAGGTACCTTGACTTCAAAATTAGAATCTAAGGATATGTTGCTTTGGAAAGGAGGCTCTGCTTTTATTTCCACAGAAAGCCAGAGGCTATAGATTTGTTCCAGATTAAGATACATCAGGTTTGACCAGCCAAGACCTCCTGAAAGGTCTCAGATGACACCAAGGCCCAGATGATCCAACATCCAAAACCATTTCAAGACAACTGGCTCAGATGATACAGCCTCACGGACTACTCCATAATCCTAAAATTTTCTTTGTGCCCCCATAAGATACAGCGCCCCCCCCCCCCCAACAGGAAGTAGTAAGAGAAGCTATGCCCAAATTCCCAAATATACGAAGCTGGCTTTGGAGATGGAATTGGCTCACTCCTTCTCTAAACCCAAGCATATTCCTAAAATAAAAGGTTAAGAGATTCTTTTGTCCCATATCAGAAGAGCCCTCTGGTGTGGGACAGAGAAAAATCAATATTTTTATTTAAAACAGGTTGATTATAAATGTGATCTCTTTCTAAAGAAAAGGGGATATGATATAGATATATAGGATATAGTGATGATAGGATGAAAGGGTAGATTAATGAACCTACTTTTAAAGAGCAACAACTTGTTTAAAATGTTTTACATTGGTATAGATTTTAGTTTATTGATACAAGTTTAAACTTAATTTTGTTATACTGTATATATTTCTATTCTCCTTTGAGGTATTATGTTTATGTAACTCTTTTAGATTGTAATGGATAATTAGGAAATACAGATTAATAATTAGTCTTCTATGATAGTCAAACTTGTAGCATGTTTTCTAGGCATACATAGATATATTTCAGATAGACAGGTAATCTTCAAACACTTCAAAGACCTACAGAATATGGCATTTAAAATATTTTTAAAATTTTAGACTTTTTGGACAGTGAGACATGTCTGCTCCTGGCAACACCGATTTACTTCAGAGAGGAGGATGGACATCAAAGACACTCTATATGGAGTTTATCTTCACCTTGACAAAAATAGCCATTTGGGCAAGAAACTGTTCTTGCCTGGACTGTTTGATCGACTGGACATGCAGGACCCATGGGAAGGTGACCACTGAACTTTGCTTGGCAAAATGGTCCTTTAGGTTCCTGCATCACAGAGGAAACTGCCAGACATTCTAGAGGACACAGAGAAAAATGACTAAGAGACTCTAGGCCTGTGGGCTGAAGACAGATGCCCCAACTTTACAAGAGAACTTTGGATGATTGTCCAGGCTGCCAGCTGTCTCTGTCTACCCTGCAAGACTCCTGAAAGTTGCTTACATCCTTCTCCCATTTCTCAGGTAATAGTATATCCTTCTGAGGTCTTTGATGTAGTTGAAGACTAGTTATAATTTTCCTTAGTTATGATAAAAGATAAGTAAGATATGAAACTTTAGACTTGCAAATATAAGATAGATAGGGTATCTTCTTTGATTTTGCCAAGTACAAATAGACTAGTTATTATAAATAGACTAGACAGTGTAACTGTAATTCTTGCTTGATAATTGTTCTGTTATCTGTGGTTTTACTAAGTGAAAGTTAAAAATCTTCCCTTTTGAAAAAAAGAAAAGGGGAAGTACTGTGGGATGTTCTGTATGTCAAATGTGTTGCTCTGATTGGTTAACAAATAAAACACTGATTGGCCAGTAGCCAGGCAGGAAGTATAGGCGGGACAAGCAGAGAAGAGAATTCTGGGAAGTGGAAGGCTGAGGCAGAGAGACACTGCCAGCTGCTGCCATGACAAGCAACATATAAAGATACCAGTAAGCCACAAGCCATGTGGCAACTTATAGATTAGTAGAAATGGGTTAATTTAAGATATAAGAACAGTTAGCAAGAACCCTGCCACGGCCATACAGTTTATAAGTAATATAAGCGTCTGAGTGATTATTTTATAAGTGGGCTGTTGAACTGCCAGGGCTTGGAGGAAGCTGGAGAGAAAACTCTCTAACTACACCCTACTATGGTGAATAGCCAGTGCAACACATGCATAGAGTTAATCTCCCTAAGTCACCACTGTCTGCTTGCCCTTTACCTCTTCTCTGAAGACAGGGACAAGTCTCAGAAACCTGGCATTCACTTGAAGACATCTCTCACTACTCTACAGGAATCTCCCAAATAACCTGCATTACTATGCCACCTTGTGTAGAAACCCAATAAATATACTTTTTAAACAATTGGATGAATGAATACACAGAACAAAAAGAAGGGATGAATGAATGCAATAAATTACTGAAGGAAGTAAAATGGAAGGAGAAGACTGACTGACTGATAGGCCAAATAGTAAATGTAGGAATGAGTCAAGACCTGTAACTAGAGACTCCCTGTTATAGTATATTATTTTAAGGTGGGTTACTTGTGTTTAAGCTCTGGAACATTTGCCTAAACACACAAAGAAGTGTTCCATTGGTTTGATTAAATAAAATTAGCCTGCAGTCATGAGGCTGAGTCAGCAACTAGCTGACAGGAAGCAGTAGGGAAGAGTCAGGTGGAGAAGGGCTTTTAAGTGGGGGCTGGTAGAAGGAGTCCTGGCTTTTTGGGAGATGCAGTCAAGGAGAGGAAGTGGGTCCTTGCTATTCAGTCTCTCAGATCTGTAGAATTCCACCTCCACCTTTGAATATTGAGTTCTTTAGAGGGACAGAGATTTAGATAAGTTCCTTTCAAAGCCCTAAAGAGTCAGTGCCTGAGGGAACAGAATCCCCTCAGGCTGCAGCCCTTGAGGTGAACCATTTTGGTAGCAGAGTTGCAGTTGCTGATTGGGACAGACATTGCTTAAACAGCAGCAACAGTTATAAAGAAAGACAACTCTCAGCCTATGTAGACAGCAGTCAGGACAGTGAATGGTATCAACTTCTTTGGTCCCCAGGTGGGACAAGTGGGAACACAGGAATGGGGACCATTCAGCTGCTCAAACCTGCCTCAAACCTGTCTGATGCCCCAGACCTCTCATGCTTCATGTCTGCTTCCCATGTCAGCACAGCTGGTTAGTAAGGGCACTCAGAATGGGGTGTTACTTCTGCTAGGCAGACCCCCAAACTGGAAAGGCACATGGCATACATGAGAGTATGATCCTATTGGGCCCTGAGACCTGGTCTGGGGCCACTGGCATGACCGAGGCAATAGGGGGCCATAGGAGACAATCAACAGTCAGTGCAACACATGCATAGAGTTAATCTTCTTCCTGTGCTTCCTATCCAAGCCTACTGTGGCCCCAGTCTCTGGACCCTCACACAGCAGCTGCCCACAGCCCTGGACCCATCCTCTATAGACCAAGGAAAAGGAGAGAAGGATGATGCAAGGGAAAATGGGCTGACTCCACACATGTCTCCTCCTCTCTCAATGAATCCTTGACCTGGGAAGACTAGAAGCAGAAAACCAATCCCCAGGCTCACTACTGGCCGCCTACATGGGGCTGATGTTTTAATCAGTGTTTTATTGCTGTGAAGAGACACTATGATCACAGCAACTCTTATAAAAGAAAGCACTGAATAGGGACTTGCTTACAGTTTCAGAGGTTTAGTCTCTTTTCACACTGTAGAACACAGGTAGATATGGTGCAGGAGATATAGCTGAGAGTTCTACATCCACATTTTTAGGGAGCAAGAAAAAAGAGAGTGCCACTGTGCCTGGATTAGCTTCCGAAACCTTTGAGCCCACCCCCAGTGACATGCTTCCTAAAAAAGGCCACACCTCCTAATCCTTCTAAGCTGTGTTACTCCCCAATGACTATGCATTCAAATATATGAGCCTATGGGAGCCATACTTACTCAAACCACCACACTGCACTCCCTGGCCTAATAGGCTTGTAGCCATATCATAATGCAAAAAAGTTCAGTCCAACTTCAAAAGTCTTTATAGTCTACCACACTCAACACTGGTTCAAACATCCAAAATCTGGTCTCTTCTGAGTCTCATAGCAGTCTCTTCAGTGTAACATCCTATAATATCAAAATCAAATAGCAGATCCCCTACTTCCAGCATGCGATGGCACAAAATAAACATTGTCATTCCAAAAATGAGTAAAGAAAACATAGTGAGGGGCAGCAGAGTGAGGAAATTCTGGACAAAAGCAAGACTACAAAACAGCTGGGGTGACTCCAAACTCTGCATCTCCATGTCTGATGTCAAACAACTCTTCAGAATTCTAGCAACTTTCAGCTTTGTTGACTTCAACACACTTCTTTCTCTTGGGCTAGTTCCACATACAGTTTGCAACTTTCCCTGGCAGGTATCCTGCTGTGGAATAATCCTTCCGAACACTGGGAATATGTATAACATTGATTGGTTTAATAAAGAATATGACTGGCCAAAAGCTGAACAGGATAAAGTTAGGCAGCAGAGCCAAATGAAATTATGGGAAGAAGAAGGGCAGAGTTTCAGGAGTCATGGGAGTCTGAGGTCACCAGCCAGATGTTGAGGGAGCAGATTAGGATACATTGGAAATATGGGATATTTTAAATGTAAGACTTCTCTAGTAACAAGCCTGAGCTATTGGCCAGGCATTTATAATTAATATTAAGATTCTGCGTTGTGGTATGTATTCAATCATAAGTGGACATTAGAAGTAAGGCAAAAGATAACCAGGCTACAATCCACAATCCAAGAGAAGCTAGATAACATGGAGCACCCTAAGAGGGACATTCATGGATGGCTCTAGGAAGGGGAAATAGACAAGATCTCCTCTGTAAACTGGGAGCATGGGATGGGGGATGAGAACATGAGGGAATGGGATAGTTGAGAGGGACAGAGTAGGACAGCAAGGAAAGAGATATCTTGAAAGAGGGAGCCATTATGGGGTTAGAGAGAAACCTGGTGTTAGGGAAATTCCCAGGAATCCACAAGGATGACACCAGCTAGGACTCCAAGCAATAGTGGAGAGGGTGCCTGAACTGGCCTTCCACTGTAATCAGATTGATGACTACCCTAATTGTCATCATAGAATCTTCATCCAGTAACTGATGGAAGCAGATGCAGAGATCCACAGCCAAGCACTGGGCCAAGCCCCTGGAGTCCAATTGAAAAGAAGGAGGAGGGATTATACAAGCAAGGATGTCAAGATCATGATGGGGAAACCCATAGAGACAGCTGACCTAAGGTAGTGGGAGCTCACAGACTCTGGACTGACAGCTGGGGAACCTGCATGGGACCCAACTAGGCCCTCTGAATGCGGATGACAGTTGTGTGGCTTGGGCAGTTTGTGGGGCCCCTGGCATTGAGACCAGGATTTATCCCTAGTGCATGAACTGGCTTTTTGGAGCTCATTCCATATGGAGGGAAACCTTGCTCAGCCTTGATATAGTGGGGAGGGGCTCAGTCCTGCCTCAACTCAACATGCCAGACTTTGTTGACTCTCCATGGGAGGCTTTACACTCTCTGCAGAGTGGTGGGGAAGAGCTAGGAGAATAAGAGAAGGAGAGAGAGGGGGAAATGTGGTTAGTATATAAAATGAAAAAAAATTATATTTAAAATAAAACAACTCTGTGTTGGTTATTTGGGAAGCAGCTGCTCAGACACAGAAAAACTCTGACTACAAGAATCCCACCACTCTGGCATCTCTAACAACTTGGAGTTTCCAAGTCAATCCAAGCTTCATCATCACAGTTTCACATAATGGCTGCTTCACATCTAATACATGCCTGGCTTCACCAACTTTCCTAGCCACAAAAGCTGGCAGCAGGAAGAAGAAGCTATTGGGCGTGGATGGCATGGGCTTCTGAAACCTCAAAGCCCACCCCAGGAAGATACTTGCTGCAACAAGGCCACACCTCCTAATCCTTCCAAGTAGTGTCACTCCATGATAGCTAAGCATTAAAATATATGAGCCAGTGGGGGCCATCATTATTCAAACAACCACAGATGCCGAGCCCTCAGCACCTCCACAAACTCACATGCATCTCAAAGGATAAAGAGAGGTGACTAAATTCAGTCTGAGCCTCACCAGGAGCTGCAAGTGGCTGGGTATTCACTATCACCATCATCACCCAAGAGGATAGACCTTCAAAGCAACTGCCCAAAAAGTGCCAGTCCCTTCTCCAAATTCCTGACTTAACTCACAGCCTACTTTGAAGCTGTAGCCAGGTTCAGACCAGAAGACCAGGCATCATCTCTCTTTGGGAGTGGGCAAGCCACCAGGGCCCTTGTGCAGGTACCTGCTTCCCCAGCCAGCATCTTGAAAATCTACCAATGTCCCTCTATCTGGGAAGTGAAATTTCCCAGCCTATTCAGTTTTTGTTTTTATTGTTGAGGATGGGGGTGTGTGTGTGTCCCTGTTTGCTATATATTTGAGATCTTAGTGCCAGATTTCTGAATGCCCTACCCCAAAGAACAAAAGATAACACCACGTTACAAGTTGCCATTTAGATCCAGGAAGCTTAGTTTAAGGGTGATACAAGGGCACCTGTTTGGAAATGCTTCCAAAAGAAGGTTGACTAGACTCAGCATTCTTGGGTGGGCACTAACAAAGATAGTTTCTCAGCTGCATGAGATGTTACCTCAACCCTCCAGTCCTCAAAAGCTGCTGGGGTAGAACAGGACTGCTTCATACCAACTCTGACATGTTGTCCCTCTCAGCCAGTTTCTTCAGCTGGTCAGGCCTAAGGCACCCCAAATCAACTCTGACAGGAGTGAATCAGTGAATCTAACCAAGTGGAAGACAATGCATGGTGAGGCCTGGGAGAACCCAAAGAGCCGTGCCTGGGCATAGGCCTGTATGCAACTCCAGCAAGTGTCTGCAGCAAACAAACATATAGCCGGTACTTCCAGGTTTGGGACTTTTGTTAAGAGGCAACCTCGTATTTCCTACACATAAAAAAAATTCAGTCAGGTGGGGTGGCACATGCCTTTAATCCCCATACCCAGAAAGCAAAGGCAAGGAGGATCTCTGAGAAATTGAGGCCAGCCTGGTCTACATAGTGAGCTCTGGGACAGCAAGAGCTACATAGTGAGACCTTGTGTCAAAATCCAAACAAACAAACAAACAAAATACTCAAAACATTTTATGCTCATCCTTCCAAACATGCAACAATAACGAATAGGCCAGTTGATTGGATCACCTCATAGGTCAGTCCTAGCTCAGATATTCTGCATGATTTATTTCAGAGTTCATCTAAAGCTTTGGGGTTTTGCCATGCCCAGACCATGCACTATCTGGGGAGTTAGTCTGACTGAGTTCCCTGCTGGTCTTCTGCTCTGGTGAGAAAGGAGCTGCATAGCAGCTTTTCTAGGTCCCTGCTGCCATCTCTAATGACACTAACCCTGTTTCTCTCCATTCTCTTTCTCAGCACCTTTCTTATCTGCCCTTTGATGACCTGAAAATCCCCAGAAATGTGCTATGTATTGGCTGATGCCAAGAGAGGACACCCACCTTTTCCTACCTGGAATCTGGAGTCTCAGTCGCTACAGCTGGAGCCCAAGAAATGTGCCCCTGTGCTGAAACCAGAGCCTGGGGCCAGTGCA
Organism: Peromyscus californicus insignis; assembly: GCF_007827085.1. NCBI lineage: Eukaryota > Metazoa > Chordata > Mammalia > Rodentia > Cricetidae > Peromyscus > Peromyscus californicus. The sequence goes on from NW_026294492.1 coordinate 48,741,150, forward strand.
ATTCTATGAGAATAAGAATGAGGAGACATTAGCTTCCCACGCTTAGAGCTTATAAGCTCTACTGAAGTGTGCCATGTGAGTGAGATGGCTCGAAAAATCGTAAACACTTAAATATATGGGAGTGAGTTTCAGGGGGTGCTGAACAGAAGGGAAAAGGAGCAGGAAGGAGGACAGTGAAGTGGTGGGGGGTCATTCTCTGGGTGTCCCAGGGAAGCTTCAGATGAATGGGTGTCATAGCAACTGGGCCATGGCAAAGAAAGGGACAGAACATTGTGGGAATCACTCCAGTGAATTAAAAGAGCAGAAAGCAGGCAAGCAGAACTCTACATTTTTGGATGAGTAGGCTAGGAGGATGCTGCAGGTCGTGCAGAGTCTAGAATGTAAATAAAGTTCAAAGGTGTTAGGGGGACTATCACCCAGCAAAACAAGGAAGGAGATAGCCCTATTAGAAAATAAGAAAACTAACCTAATTAGAAGGTGCTAGGGGGCCTCAGATACTCACAAGTTTGGTCCACTAAGTGGCAATGGTCATCAGGGTGTCTGAGATGGTGAGGGCTGATGGCTGTGGCATAGCAGGCTGGCACATAGGGAAGGTGTCACTTCCGGGGTTCCCCACAGGACCCTGGCCTTCTACCGGGCCTCACAGTGTGGCTAGGGGGCCTCCAAGGGCGTTGAGGGGCTGCAAAGAGGAGTCAGGAAGAAGAGCACTTCTGTTGGCTGCTGCTGGGGCGGGTGGTGGAGGGAGCGCAGGCGCATGCAGCCCGCGGAAACTTTATCGATTTCAAGCGTTAAGGGCAGGGAAAGAACAAGTCCAATTGTGATTGGAAAGCAACACCCTAAACACGACATGGTCATGGGAGAAAGCACTGGCCCATCTTACCTTAAATTCTTGGGGATCGCTTCACTGAACTTCTTTTACTTCTCTTTGTCTTCTGCCAACTCACAAGGGAGCACAAGGCTCCTCTTCACAATGATTTTGGTGATGATTTTCAGGATCTTGCTCTGCTGGAGCAATTCTCAAGTTGTCAGAGATGTCCTTGAAATCAACCATGCTACAGGTAAAGTCTACAATGAAGCAGAGCAGAAAATGCAGGAAAAAGTTGGATCAGACCTGGTGCGGTTACCAGATTAAAATACACAATAGTGAAGGTCTTACGAACCAAGGACTATTGTTGTCTGGTTTAAAGACAGTCTCACCTGTATGCTGAAGCCTGATAACAAAGACTTTGCCTTTAATACATACATTACACCCAGGAGATATCGAGGTACTCAAGTGTCACCTTAACACAGCTGTCCATGATGAACACAAGACAGACACACAGTCTGATGTTCTTCTTCTTGTTTTTAGAAAGGTCAAGGGGAGCTTGCCAAGGAATGAAGAGCAATGCCCTGAATCCCAAGTGACTTCCTACAGAGAAGTGCTGAAAGAGAACCCAGCAAGGCAATTTAGGACAACATTGCCTCAAGTCCCCAATATCAAACAACTGACACAGGAATAATGGCATACTCCTGAAACCCTAGGAACAGACTAGAAACTATGGGCTGCTCCAGAGAAAACAGCCCCAATACCAAGTCAACCTAAATGCTCTTAGCAAGAAGTGTCCCTCCAATCAGAAGCCAGGCTGTCATGACCACCACCAGAGTGGGTGAGGGGGGGTGGTTCCCACCAGAAGGGAAAGTGAAACCACTGCCAAGCACAGGCCACTCTCAGGAGTCCCCAGTGGATCACGTCATGCGGTTCCGTGGCTTTCAGTTCTCAGCTATGAAACAGTGGGAGGGCACATTCTGTACACCCTTCTAGTTTACACAACACGCACTTGGACTGCCACATGGATTTGCCAATCATTGGGGAGACTGTTGCAGCATTTGCCATATTCCTCCCCTGTGATGTCAGTAGCCTTTCCAGTGCAATTGGTCTCAGCCTTAGTCAGCTCCTCCTGATCCACGCACGTATTTCTTCTTAGTCTCTTTGGATTCCCTTTCTTACCATTGCCGCTGTCGTCATCCTCATCTGCTCCCACATCTGTACTCTTATGCTTGTACTCCAGATTCTTACCTTCCTCCTGCTTCCTCATCTTTCTCTTTCTCTGCCTCATTTTCTCTGATCTCCTTCTATTGTTCCTTCTCTAAGTAAATCACCAAATTTAATGAGTTGAGGAGAACTCAGCACCCAGCTAAGCCAGAGGCCAGGAGCCAACACAACAAGCCACTCAAACACTGCCAAGCCCATGCTCACATAGAGGGTTGTGGGAGAACTTAATGAAAGGTGAGTGTTTCTTCACAGCTTCCTTGACCCTCCTCTCCTCTCTGCATTCTCTCAGGACTTCTTTTAGGAGAAGGCTCACTTTAGTATTCTGTCCAACGGGCTCACCTATAGAGAGATGAACCATACTATAATAAGAAGATATGGAATTAAAACTACAGCTAAAATACTCAACAAAGATAGACTGCTTTAAAACGCAATGCTCAAGACTTCTGACTTACTTAACCCACACAATTCCCCCAATCCCCACAATGTAGGTAGCCAACTCACATCGTCAGCACAACTTGAAGGATTCACCAGTAACAGACTCCCAGGCATGCTGCTCACCATCACTGTGCCTTGTGACCACAAACATATTCTGTGCCACCAGATAGACAGAATAGAAACCATCATCCAAGTGTCCAGACATGGAGACGCATCCAACAGCCTGCCAAAGGGGTTTCAAACATTCAAAGAGAGCCAGCAACATGGTTCTGAACAAGCAAAATCACTTGCTTCTCGAGTATAACAATCAAGGTTCAGTCCACAGAACCTGGTGGTCAAAGTTCTCCTCAGACCTCCACATCATACTCTAAAGATCCATTGCATACACCAGTCAAACATGTTTTCAGAAATTATCATGCCAAAAGCAGTAACAAATTGAGAACAGTGTGGATAAAAGGCCACAAAAATGCTGGCCTCCATGAACACTTTTGTGCCAAACTTAACAATGGTTCCAAAGTCACCTAAGGGGCCAACCTTGATCAAGCAAATGCCTGTGTCTAGAATGTCAGCAGTACTACTGAGGTTGGGGATGTCAATTTTCTTTCTTTCTTTCTTTTCTTTTTTTTTTTTTTCCGAGACAGGATTTCTCTATGTAGCTTTGTGCCTTTCCTGGAACTCACTCTGTAGCCCAGGCTAGCCTCCAATTCACAGAGATCCGCCTGTCTCTGCCACTCGAGGGCTGGTATTAAAGGCAAGTGTCACAACTGCCTAGCAGGGATGTCAATTTTCAAATCATTCCTATTTGCCCACTTGTAAGAGTCTCTTAGGCCCTCATAAAGAAACTTATTCAAGGCTTGTAAATACATATAAAAAACCACATCGTTTTGTTTTTCAAAAAGTCCCCTACCTTTCAAACTTGTAGCAATATTTTGGGATCACCTGATAGATTATTCCTCTCAATCACCTCTACTACACTTCACAATACATGTCCCTTTTTCCACTTCTATAAAGTTTTAAGAATACAACAGAATATTCACATCTAAAACATTAGAGATCAACTCCCACAAAAATGTCCCTGTCTGCCTAGGATGTATTGATGATGAGGGACAGGAGCTGAGCAATTCTATCTGAAAGGACAAGATCTCCACTTCTTCCTGTGGCATCTAAGAAGGAAAGCATCATGTATTACAAGAGACCATCATGGCTGAACACTTTAAAATCCAAGAGTTGACCTGCTTCAATTAAGTCCTTATCCAGAGGCACAGTTAAAACTGCTTTAAACCCCAAGAGATGAGAAAAGACCTTGAATCTACAGTGAGGAAGGAAATCGAGAGAGAGAGAGAGAGAGAGAGAGAGAGAGAGAGAGAGAGAGAGAGAGAGAGAGAGAGACAGAGAGAGACAGAGAGACAGAGAGAGACAGAGAGAGAGAGAGAGAGAGAGAGAGAGAGAGAACAAAAAAAACCCACAAGGATTGTTTCAAACAAAAAGAAAGTCCGACTTTCTGAATTGCGTCTTAGAGCTCAGATAGGTGGCTGGGAATCTCAACACCTGCTGATACACATTGGAAAAAAATCCAGAATGAGAGTTACTAGCTTCAGAACCCAAGCAACTCCTGGGCACAGAAAAATGGAAAATTCCTCCACTAGAACTTCTTCATTTGGACTAAGACCAAACTTAAAAGAAACAGCAGTCTATGTGCTGCTCCTCCTGGGCATAAGTCAATCCTGCAAATGTTCCCTTCTATCCACCTGGGCAGGAGAACCCAATGTGTAGTAGAGTGCTCAAGGGGCAAATAAATCAGGACAAAGGGCCGAGGAAACAAAAACTCCATCATGACAGCTCGTTGTGCAGACCTGCAGAGGCCAAAAGACAAGCAAAACACTGGCCCAAGCTGTACAGAGCATGAGTGGGCAGGAGCAATGCGGGGAGGGAGCGGGAAAGTACACCCTCCCATCGCCCAGCATCTACTTGTGGGAAGTCAGAAGCTTATAAAAGGATTTGAGCATGTGGGACTGAATCTTCCTGTGCCTGCCCTTTCCAAATTTCTACTCCCCCTCCAACTAGAGCGCAGAAAAGATCTGGAAAGGGAAAGCACAGTGGGTTCAAGCATCCCTGCCAAAGCGTGGACCCCTCTCCCAAACCAAGCACATTGGGAAATGCGTCCAGGACAGCTGGCAGGACCATCTTTAAGGGACAGAGCCGCCAGTCACTGAACAGATGCTTCAGACCCAGCAACTATATCTTTAATGGGAGGGCAAGCATGGTTGCTTACCCGGGGTCTGCGGTTCCCATCTGCTGCTGTCCCCAGTTGGGCAGGCGGCCCCCAATAGCACCAGGTGCCCTGCCTTGTGAGCTGCTAATCTACCCGCCTAGAGCGGACTCTGGGGGGAGTGAGCGTCCTGCAGCTACAAGCATTATAAACTCTCCGGGCACATCATGCCCCTGGCAGAAGCCTTTGGGACAGATGCGAACATGGAAACGCTTCTGGGAAGGAGCCACCGGGAGCAGCAAGGGACAAAAAGCCAAGGCCTTACCTTAACTGGAAAACGAAGTACAAGGACAGAGCCAGGTGATCCCCGACTGACTCACACGCAAAACGTAAGCCTAGAGGAGGTGACTGGAGTGAGCGCTCCTAGACGCACCAGGACCTCCTTTCATTCAGAGGTGCTCAGCTCAGACCTCCTGCTCTGGATCTCTCAGACTTAAAGGACCCGCTTCCACCCACCAACAGCCCTGCCTGCGCGCCTCGGCGTCCTGACGTCACGGTTGCACACCCTGGAGGGGGCGGGGAGAAGCAGGAGCCTGGGTCTGGACTGGAATTGAATGTTTGGAGGCTCCTGCTGAGGGAGCAGCTAGCTGTGGCACTGCTGTGTTTTCTTCTGGCAATTTTCGCACCAGGGCCTGGTGCCAAGGTAAGGGAGAACCCGAGTCTCAGCCTTCTCCTGCTAAGGGATCGTGGAGTATGGCCAGGAGCTAGGGGTTGTTCTGGCCAGCATGGAGATCAAGACCGCGATTGTGGGGGGCAGGGGATGTAGCAGGTAAAGAACAGACCCAAAGCTGCCAACATTTGACATCCTTTGAATTAAGAAACAGGGCTGGGGCGACCCTCGGCACGGTGCTTACCTAGCATATACAGAGCCCTTGATCTGATCCCTAGATCCAGGACATGATGCTGGAAATGCAGGAAATGCTGCAATACCAGCATTTTTCCTTGTACCTAGGCCCAAACATGGATCTTGCTCCTCGCCAGACCCAGGCTGCTAGCCTTCTATCCTTTCCAAGTCGTTAAGCCTTAGCAGGACCCTGGGAGATGTGCAGGTAAAATAAAACGTTTGTTTAATCAGAGAGCCTCTGAAGGCACATGGCTTCTGTCAGGGTTAAAAGAGAGAGAAAAAAAGGCAATAAAATGACAAGGGGAGGTGACAGGGAGAACAGGCATAGGAAAAAGGAAAGAGAGGGAACCTCATCAGAGCACATGATACACCAGTCAGGCCTGCCACCTCCACCTCATCCTTGTGACAGACAGGTCTCTTGCAGCCTAGGAGCCCCTTGTGGTTGACTTAAGCAGGGAGCAGTCAGAGCTGTCAGTGAGAATTTGTGTCTCCTTGCTAGTCTGGCTAAGCCCAAGTCCACCCACAGAGGCTTCCTCCTACCTGGGGCCTGGACATCTCTGGGCAGCACTGACCAGAAGGAAGGAGTTGGCTAGAGGAGCAAACCTGCTCATGACCCCAGCTTATCCCTGTCATGGAAGAAAATGAGACGGAATTGAGCAGGACACAGGCAAGCAGTACAGTCCTTCTGTCCCCATGTGGTCACACAACTGCCCTTATACAAAGGAGAATATGGCTTCCAGAGCCAGGCCCAGAAACAGAAAAGGGCCATGAGGAACTCCACTGTCTGCATTGCAGAGACCACTAAATATAGTAGTTAGAATCGATCCTTATTAGAATGAAAGGAACCAGGTTGGTCCTCATGATCTAATCAGGGCCCCTAGGATTAAGCCTCTAGGCCTGGTTATTTGAGGGAGTGCTAAATGGCAAGTGTATGGTGGTGGTGCCTATGAAATACTGAATTTTTATTCTTCCCTTTTTTGAGAAATTCTCTTGTCTCCCAGGCCACCCTCAAACTCACTATGTAACCCAAAATAACCTAGAACTTCTGATCCTCCTGTTTCCATCTGTCAGGTGCTGAGATTTCAGGTTGCACCACCACACCTGACTTCTGAGATGCACTGGATAAAACTCAGGGCTTCATGAAGCATTCTAGGCAGGCAGTCTTAACAACTGAACCACATTCCTAGTCCCAAATACTGGAATGTATCTTTAGATCTGGGTGTACATGTGTGCATGTATAGTCTTGCACACCTCTGCCTAGTGGCACACCTAAGAACTCTACACTTGGGCTGAAGGGCTCAGTGGTCTAGAGTGAGTCCTGCTCTTGCAGAACAGCCATGTTCAGTTCCCAACCCTCACACCAATCAGCTCACAACCACCTATAACTCCAGGTACAATTCCATGGTATCTGATGCCCTCTTTTGACATCTGTGGGCAGATGCACTCACATACACACACCCTCCACAAACATATATACATAATTTAAAAATATCTTTAAAATTTTAACTGGATGTAGGAGCACATGCACATGAGAGCAGAGGCAGTTGGATGTCTGTGAGTTCAAGTCAAGCCTGGTCTACACAGCAAGTTCTAGGACAGCCAGAGCTACATAGTGAGACCTGACTCAAATGAACAGAAAGAAAATCATAAGAACTTTAAAATGTAAAAAATATTAAAAATAGTTACATGTAAGTTACATCTAGATTTGATGCAAGCACTGCTGTTTGGGTTTTTTGTTTGTTTGTTTGCTTGCTTTCCTCCCCCCTTCCCCAAAACACACACACTTCTTGCAGTGCTACAGATAGAACACGGGGTCACACTTGCTAGGCAAGCTCTACCTCAGAGCTCCACTCCCAGCCCCACCTGTATACTTTCTTGGGGTCCTTCTTGATCTCAGTTAGACTCTTTGATCCCACGAGTCTTAAGGTCCCCCTGTACTTAACGTGCGTGAATATAGCTGGGAGGCCCCAGCCTAACCAGTCAAACACATTGAAATGCAGGAAACAAGACACAGGAACGAAGTAGCTTCCTGAAGGAGAAAAGAGAGACTCAGACTTAGCACCTGTCTCTCTGGGGCACAGCCTCCTCACTGTAAAGTAGAAGAGAGGTTTCCAGCCAAGGGCAGGGCGATCAGGCCCATGGAGATCCGGCTGGCAGAATCCTCTCCAGGTTGCATGCATTCCACCCTTGGTCCTGCTCTAGACTTTGTCCGAATCCATCCCAGGGATCCACAACAGCCTTTTTCCAGGTACACTGGTGCCTGAGATGCTGGATTTGACCTTAGCAGTCACAGCAGGGAACAAGGCAATAAATACTGTGAAGTTGAAGCAGAGGTTGAGAGCCAGGACTGAGATCTGGAGAGTGAGGGAACAGATTCATTCATTCCCTGTTGTTCATGGTTGCTCTGTACAGAGACCAGAGAACACACACACACACACACACACACACACACACACACACACACACACACACACGTATTGTTGTTAGGAGTTTTTACTCTTTTTCGGGTGGCCCGTCACCCAGCTCCCAAATAAATCACACATCGAGGCTTATTATTAATTATGAATGCCTGGCCTTAGCTTGGCTTAGTTTCTAGCCCGCTTTCCTTAACTTAATCTGTCTACCTTTTTCCTCTGGGCTTTTCCCATTCTCTAACTTCGGAAAATCTTACTCTTAGTCCATGGCTTGCTGTGTAGGTGGTTGACTGCCCCCTGGAGTCCTCCTTCTTCTCTGGCTTCTAGATCTTAGCTCTCCAATCCCACTTCCTTGATGTCTCCTTCTATTTATACTCCCTGCCTGTCATCCCTACCTATCCTTTCTCCTGCCTTTCTATTGGCCAGTTCTTTATTAAACCATCAGGTGTTTTACACAGGCACAGTAACACAGCTTCACAGAGGTAAACAGATACAACATAAACAAACGTAGCATACATTAAAACAATATCTACTACACACAAAGACACACATACACACAGACACAGATACACACAGCCAAACACACACACACACACACACACACACACACACACACACACACACACGTCACAGAGGGAAGATGCCAGGAAGAGGCCCAGTCTCAGGTCAGGAAGGGAGGTGGTGTGAGGGTAGATACAGTAAAAGCAGGTGAGGAAGGGAGGTCAGGAAACCCCAGCCCCACATACTGTCTAAAGTAAGGCTTTGATAGAGTGGTTTTGCATGTTTGTATCCCTATTGTAACATGTGTAGTCTATTTTGTATCATGGATATTTTTTGGAGTGTCTTTTGTCTTACCTGGAATGGGAACCATTTAAATCATGGACCCACTGAGCTACAAGCATTGGAATAACTCAGCTATAAGTACTCCACCCACTGAGCTAAAAGCCCTGTAATAACTCAGCTAAAAACATTCTCCTCACTGAGCTTCAAGCACTCTATACACGGAATGACAGGACTCACTGAGTCAAAAGCTCTCTACACACTGAGCTACAAGCAGCATAATAACTCAGCTACAAGCACTCTACCCACTGTGCTACAAGCACCTTGCCAAGTAGGGCACAAACACAAACACCTCTCCCCTTCTCTTCCCTCTCTTGCTCCCTTTGCAACTGGAAACCCGTTTAGAGCAGAGAAATCCACCCAGTGTATTGTCCCTTTCCATTCTTTATGTCCCCCGAACACTTTGGGTGTCTCTGTGGAGTCTTAGGTCTTGTTAGTTCTGTCCCATTCTAAAGAGGGAATTTCAGGTCAGCTGAGGGTTGGAGTCTCATGGACACACCACACCTACTCTGACAAGGCCACACCTCTGAATAGTGCCACTCCCTTTGGGGGTCATTTTCTCTCAAACCACCACACCTACAGAAAACATAGATATGTATGTTACGATTCATAACAGTAGCAAAATTACAGTTACGAAGTAGCAAGGAAACTAATTTTTTCACTGTGGGGGTCACCAAAACATAAGTAAATAGAGTCAAGGGTCATAACATTAGGAAAGTTGAGAACCACTGCTCTTATGGCTCTGGATTAAATAAGAACCGAGAGGTCATGCACCTCCCTTCCCTCACTGTGTTCCTGCTAATGCTGTTCATTTTTATCTCCTTCTTGTAATGTTGGCCTAGATGTGAAACGTGCATTTTACTCTATGGCTATGTTCCATTTCTTCCTAGTTCCTTTAGGAGTTTATCACAAAACCTTGGTTTTCATTACAGCTGGACTGTATTTGCTACATGTATTTTTGTTCGTATGTTTTGCTTTTTGGAAATAAATTTTGTTTTTGCGGAATTACTGGCTGTATTTTTCCCCTCTACTTGGAAATACAGCGGGTTTTTTTTTTTAAATATAGTGAATTACTCCCAAGCTTTCCTCTATTCTATTCTTCGTGTTAAGTTTCTTATGTCCTAGGTTCTCGTGGATAATTTCTCTGTGATTTTTCTATGCATAGTTTGCCTCTAATATGACCTACAGTTCTACCTGAGTGAGTGATCTGTTATGTCATTTATTTCTTCAAGTGTACTTCTCTATGAAGTGTAAGAGCTAACATTTCTGCATGCAGTGGTGTGGTTATTTTCTTTCAGCACTCTAAGTATATCCTCCCATGCTCACCTCTTTGTAGGAATGTTGACAGGACCTTTGGTATCATTATAGTATTAGGGCCTTTTATCTGGTTCAGTATTGTCCATACAGTTATATTAACTTTAGGTTTGTGTTTTTCACACCTTGATTTAGAATGTCAACAGGAGTTTTGGCTTTTGCTTGTGAGACAGAAATTCAGAGTAAAGCCACAAAGGGAATGGCCACATCACCAGTAAATGCTCACCAGGTCAGTTTTGTGTTTGTATTATTTGGAATAAATTTGAATCTATGCAATCCTTTATTCTTTGTCTGATAATCTTATCTAAAATGCTTATTACCTATGATTGTTTTTCAGTTATTTAAAGATTACATCTTTAAATCTTGATAACCACATTGCATAGACGTGTCTCATTGTATCCTCCCTTGTCCATTACTGTGAGGACATAAATTTCCATTGCCTTAAGTCTGTGGTTGTGGTGTCATTGTTTTAAAAGCTGAGTAAGGAAACTGGGTGCGGCATCAGGAAAACCCACAGAAAGCACTAGTCTGGCTCACAGGAACTCACAGAGTCTGAACCATCAACCAAGGAGCCTGTATGGGACCAACCTAGACCCTATTCATTTATGTGACAGCAGTGTGGCTTGGTCTGTATGTGGGACTCCAGTAAATAGGAGGAGGGGCTGTCCCTGGTGCTTTGAGAACCTGGCTCTTGAGAACCTGTTCCTCATGCTAAATTGCCCATCCTGAATACAGGGGGTGCTGCTTGGTCTTATGACAGCTTGATATGCTATGCTTTGCTGAAGTCCATAGGAGGCCTGCCCTTTCTGAGTGATTACAGAGGAGAGGTGGATTGAGTAGAGGATGGAAGACAGGATGGAGGAAGGAGTGGGAGAAGAGGAAAGAGAGGGGAGGTTGTAGTTTAGATGTAAAATAAATAAATAAATTTAAAAGATTGCAGTTCTGAAAGAGATTCCATTGTATTTTTTTTTTTTTTTTTTTTTTTTTTTTTTTGGTTTTTCGAGACAGGGTTTCTCTGTGTAGCTTTGCGCCTTTCCTGGAACTCATTTGGTAGTCCAGGCTGGCCTCGAACTCACAGAGATCTGCCTGGCTCTGCCTCCCGAGTGCTGGGATTAAAGGCGTGCGCCACCACCGTCCGGCTGAGATTCCATTGTAAATGATCATCAAAAAATATATTGATGCCTAGTTCCTACAGAGGATAGACTTGTGTTCCTTATACATTAGTGAGGAAGGAAAGTCTTAGGTGCCATGCAGGTTGCATTATGGGAGGGCAAGATTCCCAGAACCAGGCTTATCAATATGGACATACAAATACATGCAACCTTTTACTGGTATCACCAAGCAATCTATGGAGAAGTAGACAGAAGAGACTCACTCTATTGAATCTTAATACTAAATAGTTCAGCACCATAGAGAGCATAGATAATGGAAGGAATAAGTAACTTGCTCTGTCTTAAAAACGATGTTTCTTTCAAAAGATGCAGATTGCAGTATACTGTTTCTCTCTTTGCTACCACAAGGTGGTGATGTGCCTGTGGGGTTTTTACACTTGAAATGTATTTGACTCAGGGAAGCTGCTGCTCATGTCATTCTTTGGATTCCAATGATCAGTGTTAATATCTCAATAGACAGATCAGTATTTTCTCTTTTTACTTTGTTTTATGTTTCAGACAGAGTACCATTGTGTAAGCAATGCCAAGTATATTGCAGTATGTGGAATATGTCTATATTGCATCATGTGAGATATATCTATAAGAATTTTCTAGAAATTGTTGACTTGGAGCTCTTCATAAACCATCAATTTTTAGATATAAATGAATGCCCTTAATGATGCTGCTGAAGGCTCTCCCACCTTATGTTTAGAATAGAGTCACATGAGGCCCAGCTGCAGCTGGTATTAATCCAGTTTCCATATTTGAGAAGGTTAACAACTGTAGCATTTGCAAGTACAGTTTGCACATTGTAATGTTTCCAACTGAGATGAGACACCCTTTTCCTGTTTCATAGCCACATACCCTTCATAAAGGTACATCCCTGCATCTAGACCTCAAATATTTAATGTTTACTAGAGTTTATAAGTCATCCTGTTTTTTATGAGATAGGAAGCACAATATGGAGTATGAGTATTCTAGAAAGTATCATTTTTAATTAACTTTCTTTTTATGTTTGGGGTATATTTACCTCAATGTATATATGAGTGCTATGTGGGACTCCTGCATGTTGAGTTCGGAAGAAAGCATTGTATCCCATGGAACTTGAGTCAGAATCAGTTGTGTGATAAAATGTGGATTCTGAGTCTGGAACATGTGTCCTCTAGAACAGTAGCCAGTGCTCTTAACTGCTGAACCATCTTGGCAGAACATACAAAAGTTTTGTCTTTAAATAATTGTCATGCCTCATCTAAATCACAAAACTGTCTTTTCTTGGGTGTCTTTTACCTAGGAAAGCATTTTGTCCAGAAAAACATGGGAAATGGATAATTTTCCATTACAGGGTCTATTGACATTCAGGGATGTGGTTGTGGACTTTACTCAAGAGGAATGGGAATGTCTGGAGTCTTCTTGGAAGGCTTTATACATCGATGTGATGCTGGAGAATTACAACAATCTAGTCTTTGTAGGTAAGAATGCTTTTCTTGTTGAATTCCTTATGTATTCTTTGTAATTACCTACTTTGTACATATGTAAACTTTCTAAACTATAATAAGGGAAATTATAGTAATAAACATAACTTTTCCATGGGCTGTCATTTTCCTATGTTAACTGCAAGAATAACCAATGTGCTAGACTGCATGATCTCTCTAGCTCTGTTTTCTAGTTTTTAATGAGAACTTGAAAGTTTAAAGGAAATTGAATATTCAGAGCAAGGAAAGGCATTGGAGTATATTTAGTAATTAGAATATTTTGATTTCACAATTGAATTGAACTATTCCCTTAATTCTGATGTTTACAAAAATGAAAATGTTTTAAAATAGTGAAAGAGATGTTTGTGGTGAGCATATTGTTGTTTTAGTTTATTTTATTTATATCATTTGAGATATGGCTTCTACTATTTAGTCCTGACACAATATGATTTTAATCCTAATGCTAGGGAGGCTGAAGCAAGAGTATCAGATGAGTGTTCCAGGTCAGATGGAGCTCCTTAGTGAGTTCATTTCTGACCACGGCTACACAGTGTGTCAAAATCATAAACAGCCAAAAGACAGAGGAACAATCCGAATAGGATCCTTCATGGATCTCCGTTCTCTAAGTACACAATTGCCTAATCATCTATTTGTCTCACCTTCTGCAAGGTATGCAGTTTAGATAGGGAGAAGAAAACTATCAGCTGTCCTTGTGGATGACTGGAGATTGCAGTGGTTCTTCGGAGCATTCATTTAATGACAGTGTAACACAGAAGACCTGTGCTGAATTCACTATTTTTGAGACTTGCTAGTTTACCTGTTTTAGAAATTTATGCAGAAATCAGTTATTGAATCTCTTACTCAGGCATCAATATCTATCAGCCCTATTTGTGTTCTTTTTCCAGAGAAACATCACATATGTGAAAAAAATGAAAAGTTCTTAGATCAAGACTCAAAGCACATTGGCTATCAGTCTGTGAATATCCAAAAGAAGCCTAATAAATGTAATAAACTTGGCAAAATGGTCCATGAATCATCCCAATGTACACTTTATAACACAAATGATACTACAGAAAACTGCAATGAGTATGGTTGGGTCTACCACAAGGATGCTTCTATTGAATCATCAAACCTAAACAGTCATAAAAGTCTGAACAGTGGAGAAGAACCCTGTAAATGTAAAGACTGTGGGAAATGTACCAACACTAGTCAAAATCACAGAAAGAACACTGGAAAGAAAGGAGACAGAAATTCAGAATATGATATATCATTTGGTTCTAAACATAAACTCACATTGAAACAATTCCATAGTAGAGAGGAACAACACCAATGTAGGACATGTGGACAGTGCTTCCTGACCCACTCGAGCCTCAGTAGACAACAGAGAAATCATTTTGGATCAAAATCCTACAATTGTGAACAATGTGGCAATTGCTTTTCTCAGTTGTATCAGGTTAAAAAACATTTCAAAACCCATACTGGAGAGAAACCTTACAAATATAGTGATTGTGAAAATTCCTTCACCAGTGTTTCTTGTCTTAGGAATCATCAGATAAATTATACAGGAGAAAAATCTTACAAATGCAGAGAATGTGGTAAATGTTTTACCCGACTGACACATCTAAGAACTCATCAGAGACTTCATACAGGAGAAAAACCTTACAAATGCAGAGAATGTGGCAAATCCTTTACTTGTGGCTCAAGTCTTAGAGAACATCAGAGAATCCATACAGGAGAGAAACCTTACAAATGTATTGAGTGTGAGAAATCATTTAAACATGGCTCAACTCTTAGAACACATCAAAGAATTCATACAGGAGACAAACCTTACAAATGTAGTGAATGTGAGAAATCTTTTACATATGGCTCAACATTCAGAAACCATCAGAGATTTCATACAGGAGAAATTCCTTATAAATGTAGTGAATGTCAGAAATCTTTTACATGTGTCTCAACGCTTAGAAACCATCAGACATTTCATAAAGAAGAAAATCCATACAAATGTAGTGAATGTAAGAAATTCTTTACATCTGGCTCAAATCTTAGAAAACATTACAGGATTCATACAGGACATAAACCTTATAAATGCAGTGAATGTGAGAAATCATTCCCATTTGTCTCAACTCTTAAAAGACATCAGAACACTCATATAGGAGAGAAACCTTACAAATGCAAGGAATGTCAGAAATCTTTTACACATGACTCAAGTCTTAGAATACATCAGAGAATTCACACAGGGGAGAAACCTTACAAATGTAGTGAATGTGACAAAGTCTTTACACGCCTCTCAAGTCTAAGAAAACATGAGAAAATTCACACTAGGGACAAAATTTTCAACAGTAAATAACGTAGCATACCTTTTATTCAAATCTGTGTCTCAGAGACCACTGCAGGCTCCATTGTAGAAAATCATTATGAACATGAGAAACCCATGAAAGCCTTAGATAATATCAAAAAGTTTATATTGAGAAAAAGTTCTAAAAATGAGAAAATCTAGGAAAATTTTTACTACAACAGTTTACTTTTTTACCCTTTAATACTGCATAATGAATAAAAAATGTAGAATCCAAAATAATGACCTGTTTTTGCAGCCATTTCCTGGAGACTGAAACATTTCAAATATAGAAGAACCTGAGTAAATGGGTAAAAATAAGTAGCTTTAGGAAGTATTAAAAAGTGAAAGAATTCTCTCTGCTTAACTCACATGAAGAGACTTCAACAAGTCATGCTGCTTAGATGAGGCTCTGACAAACTGGTCACCAAGAAAGGATGTCCTTCAGCCTGTAGCTATGCGTGCAAGTGTGCAGTGTGCTATGGCTGTCCAGTTTTCCTAAGCTGTATCCCATGAAGCTTTGGAGTTACCTTATGGAAACTCTGTGAGTCCCTTTTTTCCACATATTCCTGTAACTAACCTGAATAAAGCTCATTGATTCAACAAGATGGACTTCAGTGGTGTTGATACTTGGTTCTGGGTGAGTAGATGTATATTGTGTTGCACCTCCATAGGAAGTCTATCATACAGCATGTGCTGAACCTATTGATTCTTCCTCCAAACCTGTTTTACACCAGAAAATTGATGTTAGAGAGAAGGGACTTAAATATCTAATGTTACATTAGATTCATGCCTCTTTGCACCTCATAATGTCCACACTAGAATACCCCAATAAATACATTGATGTTAATAAACACTTAGCCTAGTGCTGAAAGTGTAGACTCAAGTGAAATTTGACCCTGAAGGAAACACCTACCTCCAACATGCTACAATAAAGATTCATGTTATCCAACATCAAAATATTGATTCTGGAGTGAAAACCTACTAATAGATACAATGTGAAATCTTTATAGCTATAACCTGTGGATTTCACAACATAAATGTTTGTGTATAGGTAGGAAATTCCTGAGAGTGTGAAGGAAATGAGCTTATCAGTACTCAGCAAATTATAAGAAATATTAACTAACCTAAGGAGCACAATAATTGTAGACAGTTCATATGGAAACTGTGACAGACAGATTTGTAGACATTCAACAAACCAAGTGTAATACAATTAAGAAACAAAAGGAGTATATGATCCTCTCTCACATGTCAGAGGGTGAGGATTGTTCTTTTTGAATGCCTATGAAACCTGTTTTGGAAATACCTTTTTATTGCTAGTATTAGAGTTGCTGTCATGTCAACACAGTTTTAAAGTTATAGAATCCCACTGTCTAGGTGACATGATTACATATTACCATTCATGCTGCATCACTAGATCCTCTTTTACAGAAACAGGGTAAGGTAGGGGCACCTGGTCCTCTTCCTCCTAGGCTTATATCAGGCTTCCATTGAACAAGGGAGCAAATGTCTAGTGCCACCATTGACTACTCTGCCACCATCTGGCTTTCTGTTTCTCAGACTGGTTTCTGCTCTGCATTGTCCAGATGGACCTTGGTGGACTCTCTGCTTCCCAAACTACTTGGAGGGTTGTTATCCTTTTCAGGGTTTGTCTCAGCTGCAGATAACTTGCTAGTCTAAGTTCATGATGTTTTTTCATGACTTCCACTTGTGGGAAAGTTATAATGATCTGACCAGCTGATTGACAATGTGAACATAATCTCAGCTCCAGTTAACCTGCTGTTAGGCCTCACGTACATATGTTCTGGCCTGCTTCCACCATGTTCCTCCAAAGATGGTTCCCTAGCCATAATAAACATCCTGCTTGTGACCTTACACCAGGAATGTGCATCTCCTTTTTCCTCAGGGCAGACCTTCAGAGCCTGCAAAAGTGGCCTTGCAAACAGGCTCCCTCATCTCCAAGCTACACCACCCTGTGCCCGGCTCTGGCTTATGAGTGTGCTGCCATCTTGGCCCTTTTGCGTATGCCTTCTGAATCACAACCATGATAACTGGTGCTGATGGATGACTGGTGTTCTGCGGAAACTTCAAGGTCCTTTTCATTGATTCTGTGTCATCAGCTCCCAGCACTTTAAAAAACACAGGAATTTCCTTTGTCTGTAGACATCACTAAACGGGCACTGTGAGTTCATAGCTCTGGGTTTCTAAGCATCACTTGTACCTGAGTGGAGTGGATGAAGTCCTGAATGAATATGTACTCTTGACATGGGTTACAGATTGCCAATTAGAGTGGTAGGTAATGAAGAAATGAAAGATACATACAGAAAAGTTGGGATTGCGTTGTCCCATTACTTCTGATGAAGACACACCAGTAACAGCCTGGGAACTAAGGAAACAGCATTTTTTTAATACATCTGAAATTCAGGATGTGGGGATATTTTATAGAGCTGAATGGGGAAGTAGGGTTAGTTAATCTTTTTGTGTGTTGAGAGAGTGTCTTTTTTGGAGCAGAGTCAGATTACAGCCATCTATGAGGAGAAAGCTGTGGTTACTAGTTTTTGTACAAACAGTCAACATCAACATATGGGCCATGCCAAGGATTTGCTATTTCCCTGTACCTGAATATGGGGAAGGCTTTGCCATTTTCATGGATCTGAGACTTTGTGATCCTGGAAATGGCCATGCCAATTTCAATAAACACACTAACTTATCTCCCCACACATATCCTGCCTTAGTTTTGGTTTATATTATTGTGAAGAGACACCATGCCCAAGGCAACTTTTATAAAGGAAAACATTTAATTTTGGCTGGCTTACAGTTTCAGAGATTTAGTCCATTATCATCATGGATAGAAGCCTGGTGGCGTACAGGAAGATATGGTGCTGGAGAAGGATCTGAGAGTTCTTCATCTGCAGGAAGCAGAAGGTACTAGGCCTAGTTTGAGTATGTGAGATGTCCAAGTGCACCTCCACAGTTATACACTTTCTCCAACAAGGCCACACCATTTAATAGTGCCAGGCATTCAAACATATGAATCTCTCTGGGCTATTTGTACTCAAAACACTACATAACCTGAGTGGAGCATGTTTGCTTGGCATCAAAGAAAGCTCAGAATGAACTAAGCGTAGTTTCTTGGGGTCCTGAAAACTGGTGTTGTCTGGTTTAGCAGAAATGCTTCTGCTGAGAAGATCTGAGATGAAGGAATGTCCCTCTGATCTTTTCTTTTGCTCAGTTGGTGACAGTGGCTATTTAAATTAATGTTCTTTAAAGAGCATTGTGTTTTTCTTGCCATTTCTCTTTTTCTATGCTAAAAGGAAGTACCTCAGTTAGGACCCTAATAGATCTCTGTCATTTATTTATTGAATACCTGGTCTCATTTATCCATGCTGGCTTTGAACTCACTAAGTAACTAAGCTTGACCGCGAATTCTTCATCCTGCTTTCACTTCCCAACTGCTAATATTGTAGGCATAAACCACCTCACATAACTTACACAATACTGGGTATCAAATGCAAGGCTTTCTGCATGCTAACTGAGATGTCTCTGATTTCTCTCTTCTGGAATATAGCATCTGTGTTTCGTTCAACATGTATGTGTGTGTTTCAGTTTCATTCTGTTGCTCTGACAAATGCTCAAAAGCAACCTAGTGAGGGAAGGTTTTATTTCAACTTACAAATCCAGGTCAAAGTTCATCATTGAAGGAAGTTAGACCTGTAACTCAGGCCGAAACTAGATGTAAAACCATGTATAAGGTCTGGTTACTGGTTCACTCACCCATAGATAGATAGCTTTGTTTTTTTAATACAGGCTAGGATCTCTTCTGCATTAATAAATAATCAAGATTGTCTCACAGATTGGCTTGTGGGGAATTAATCATTATAAAAGTGTGCAAGACTCAGCCTAATAGCACAGAATTTATTCTACAGATATTATAAATGCCCCATGTCTGTAACCTAGAATTTATTGTGAATGCACTGTGTCGGACTCAAACCACTAAACCAGCATTCATGCTGTATGTACTCTGATTGGCTCATGACTATAGGCTAGAATTCATGGTGCATGCACTGTGGTTTGCTCTTGGATATGATGCAACCCTCATGGAACATATACTTTTTGGGGATGACACATATATACAATCATTCAGTATTCAGGTATTGTCAAAAGCTCATTCCTATAACTCAGCAATCATCATGAATGTACCATGTTATACTCAAGCACTCATGATTCATGAAATGTGAGAGGCTTCAACTGATAACTCAGCCTCCATGGTATATGTACTGTGGGAGACTCATGCCTATAACCCAGCATTCATGATATATTTACTGCAGGAGGCCCATGGCTCTAACCCTAAACTCATGGTTTATATACTATGGGAGAATCCAACCTTCATACCACACACGTTGCATGTGCTGTGGAAGACTCATGCCTATACTTCAGTACTCATGGTGCATTTACTATGGCAGGTGTTGGAGCCTATTTTTAAGGTTTCCAAGTGGCTTTACCCAGCAGGTCTTCATAAAGAGAATTATTGGACCACAGGCCTGAGTACAGGTGTCTGAGATGGTCTGCACTTGGCTGTGCTGGGGGGGAGGTCTTTTGCTCTACCCCTTGGCATTTCTTTAAATACCTTAGGGCAGAGACATTTGGGGCCTGATGGGATTAGGATCCAGGCCCTCTTGAGGCTACCCTGTATTCTCTATCTTTTCCTCTCCCATCTTTCTAACTAATATTTTCTGCTGCTTCTACTCAAGAGTACTCTGGGGAAATGTGGGGGTGAGGGATGGCTCCCCACAGATGGCACCACTGAACAAAGACTAAGACAAAAAAGTACACACACACACACACACACACACACGCGCACACACACACACATGCACGCACACACACACGCACGCACACACGCACACACACACGCACACATGCACACACACACGCGCGCACACACACACACACACACACACACACACACACACACACATATGCAGAGTACTTGGTGAAAGGTGGAGTTAGACTCTGGCAGCAAAAGCAGTGGGATCAGTCTGATTTTGTAATGAAAAAGGTTAAATGGGACAGGGG
This sequence comes from Peromyscus californicus insignis, assembly GCF_007827085.1. Lineage (NCBI taxonomy): Eukaryota > Metazoa > Chordata > Mammalia > Rodentia > Cricetidae > Peromyscus > Peromyscus californicus. The sequence goes on from NW_026294492.1 coordinate 48,761,329, forward strand.
GTTTTATCCTCAGTAGAAAAAGAAAAAATGGACTGGAAGAATGTCCGAATATGAGGCTGAAGCATAGAACCCTCTCTATCAAGATTTCTCTCTGTCTCTCTATTAACTTATATCTATGAAAAATAAGGAAAGTAGGAAATAGATACATGGTGCCGGAAGAAATTTAGAGTAATGTAGTAAATGGAAATATTGGGTTAGGAATATAGAAAGAAAAAAACTTTGGATAAAGATAAGCGACTGGACATAGAACTATGTCTTTAATTTCCTAACTTTGGGGCTAGGAGCACAAGCTGGGAAAGATCAGAGGAGAAGAAAAAACAGGCAGAAAAAGGATCCCTGTGGGAAGCTTTTGGTCCCAAGCAACAGGAGAACCTAACTCTCCCTGAGGCAAAATGCAGGAAAACTTGGTAGTCTCTCTCTTTCTCAAAAACTAACCCCCCCCCAAAAAAAACCAAAAAAAAAAAAAAAACCCCAAAAAACTTAATCTCTCTCTAAAAAACTTAAAAAAACAAAAAAACAATCTTTCTCTCTCAGGAACTAAAAAACTTTTAGCATTTTCTCTCTCAGTTTCTTTCTGTAAGGACATAATTAGATTATGGAAGAGCACAGGAATTCACCTGGGATTTGCTCTAAGGAAAAAAAAAAAAACAATAAATCCTATCTGCTAAAGTTCTGTCTCTCTAAGGTAGGAAAAAAAAAACCCAGCAGCAAGAGGTTCCCTATGTTTATAGCCCCGTGAAAAAGGAAAGACAAAAAGCTGCATCAGGGACAGCTTCCCTGAAAGGTGAAGGGATGGGAGGGGCTGCTGGTGAGAAGGAATCTATGGAAGCTTTAAAATCCTCCCTGCAATGAAGGAGGCAGGGCTTGAGTTCCCAAAAAAATCTCTCTTCTAAGCTCTGTTTCTTCAGGCCAGTAGAAATCCTTCTGCAGCTAGAGCTTAACCAAAGAATCTTGGGAAAGTGCAGGGCAGTTTTAGGAAGCTGCTGGCACAGACAAAGCAATGAAGCCCATCTGTGACTGTGGCTGCAGCTGTGCTGTCAAGTCAGGAACTCTGTCTGGGGCAGGATCTGAGCCAAGACAGGATGGAGAACTATCCAGGAGAAAAGCTCTCTTTTTTAAATCAGGGCAAGGACCTTTCTGGGAAAGCTTTGTTTCAAGTGCTTTTGATTTCACCCACTGATTCCTGGTGAGGAAATGGAGTGAAGCCCTGAAGGGTTGGTGCCTCCAGCAATAAGCCATAAGACAAATAAATGCAACCACCTCCGGGACTAGGTCAGGTGAAAGGCCTGATTAGGGAAAGTACACCTGTCCTAATGTGAGCTTAGGGATAACAAAAACCTCCCTTAATAAAAAAAGCAGAAGCTTGATTTCAGTATGAACACAAACCACATACATAGACCCTGAAAACAGAAATGGAGTAGGGACAAATTTCTCCCTGAAAGGTGCAGGACCTGGGCAGAGCTGCAAGATTCTGAGGCAGATTCAGGGAGAAAATCCCCTACCACCAGAAGCAGATAGCAGAGGAACAGAGTGGCAGCCAGAGGCATCTGAAGCTCTACATCTGGGGTGGTGTGGGGGAACAAGCAGGACTAGATAGAGATCTATAGGAGAAAGTCTCTCTGAAGGAGCTATAGGAAAGCTTTGCTTTAAGTGCTTTTGTTCCTTTTCACTGACTGGCGGGGGCAAATGAACAAGCCCCTAAGGGAATTTCGGTATCAGGGATGCCTGCCTCTATGCATACTCACAAGGCAGGTGTAATTCTGTTCCTAGGCCAGTATCAGATGGAAAAAACAACAACAACAACAACAAAAACAACAAAAAACACCTATTAATCTGAGCTCAGGGAGAACAAAAATCTTTTGACTCAAGAAAACTCCCGTAGTGAAGAAAAAAGCAAGTCTGGTAAAAGTTAACTTGCAAGTTGACTCCCAGACCCAAAAAGACTAATGGGAAATGGAGTCGGAAAGGTAGCTCATCACAGCGGGCTGATATAAGAGAAATGCATTCTGGGAAAGGTAGCTTTTCTGAATCGAATATAACGTAGATATTTAAATCCCTTCTCTCTAACATCAATTTTCTGGTGTAAAACAGGTTTGGAGGAAGAATTAATAGGTTCAGCACATGCTGTATGATAGACTTCCTATGGAGGTGCAACACAATATACATCTACTCACCCAGAACCAAGTATCAACACCACTGAAGTCCATCTTGTTGAATCAATGAGCTTTATTCAGGTTAGTTACAGGAATATGTGGAAAAAAGGGACTCACAGAGTTTCCATAAGGTAACTCCAAAGTTTCATGGGATACAGCTTAGGAAAACTGGACAGCCATAGCACACTGCACACTTGCACGCATAGCTACAGGCTGAAGGACATCCTTTCTTGGTGACCAGTTTGTCAGAGCCTCATCTAAGCAGCATGACTTGTTGAAGTTTCTTCATGTGAGTTAAGCAGAGAGAATTCTTTCACTTTTTAATACTTCCTAAAGCTACTTATTTTTACCCATTTACTCAGGTTCTTCTCCATTTGAAATGTTTCAGTCTCCAGGAAATGGCTGCAAAAACAGGCTATTATTCATACTTTTACATTTTCTATTCATTGTGCAATAGTTGAGGCTAAAATAGTAAGATGTTTTAATGAAAATATTCCTAGATTGTCCAATGTTCAGAGTATTACTCAATATAAACTCTTGATATTATCTAAGACTTTCATGGTTTCTCATGTTCATAATTATCTACAATGAAGCCTGCAGTGGTCTCTAGAACAGAGCTTTGAATAAAAGGTATGCTATATTACTTACTGTTAAAAATTTTCTCTCTTGTGTGAATTTTCTTATGTTCTCTTAGACCTGAGAGACGAGTAAAGACTTTGTCACATTCACTACATTTGTAAGGTTTTTCTCCTGTGTGAATTCTCTGGTGTCTTCTAAGATGTGAACTATATGTAAAGGATTTCTCACATTCTTTACATTTATAAGGTTTCTCTCCTGTATGAGTGTTTTGATGTTTTTTAAGAGTGGAGACAAATGGGAATGATTTCTCACATTCATTACATTTATAAGGCTTTTGCCCTGTATGAATCCTGTAATGTCTTCTAAGATTTGAGCCAGATATAAAGGATTTCTCACATTCACTACATTTGAAAAGAATTTCTTCTCTATGAAATCTCTGATGGTTTCTAAGTGTTGAGACACATGTAAAAGATTTCTGACATTCACTACATTTATAAGGAATTTCTCCTGTATGAAATCTCTGATGGTTTCTGAATGTTGAACCACATGTAAAAGATTTCTCACATTCACTACATTTGTAAGGCTTGTCTCCTGTGTGAATTCTTTGATGTGTTCTAAGACTTGAGCCATGTTTAAATGATTTCTCACACTCAATACATTTGTAAGGTTTCTCTCCTGTATGGATTCTCTGATGTTCTCTAAGACTTGAGCCAAAAGTAAAGGATTTGCCACATTCACTACATTTGTAAGGTTTTTCTCCTGTATGAAGTCTCTGATGTCTTCTAAGATGTGAGCTACAGGTAAAGGTTTTCTCACATTCTCTGCATTTGTAAGATTTTTCTCCTGTGTGAATTCTTTGATGATTTCTAAGACATGAGACACTGGTGAAGGAATTTTCACAATCACTATATTTGTAAGGTTTCTCTCCAGTATGGGTTTTGAAATGTTTTTTAACCTGATACAACTGAGAAAAGCAATTGCCACATTGTTCACAATTGTAGGATTTTGATCCAAAATGATTTCTCTGTTGTCTACTGAGGCTCGAGTGGGTCAGGAAGCACTGTCCACATGTCCTACATTGGTGTTGTTCCTCTCTACTATGGAATTGTTTCAATGTGAGTTTATGTTTAGAGTCAAATGTTATATCATTCTCTGTATTTTTGTGTTCTTTCTTTTCTGTGTTCTTTCTGTGATTTTGACTAGTGTTGGTACATTTCCCACAGTCTTTACATTTACAGGGTTCTTCTCCACTGTTCAGACTTTTATGACTGTTTAGGTTTGATGATTCAATAGAGGCATCCTTGTGGTAGACCCAACCATACTCATTGCAGTTTTCTGTAGTATCATTTGTGTTATAAAGTGTACATTGGGATGATTCATGGACCATTTTGCCAAGTTTATTACATTTATTAGGCTTCTTTTGGATATTCACAGACTGATAGCCAATGTGCTTTGAGTCTTGATCTAAGAACTTTTCATTTTTTTCACATATGTGATGTTTCTCTGGAAAAAGAACACAAATAAGGTTGATAGATATTGATGCCTGAGTAAGAGATTCAATAACTGATTTCTGCATAAATTTCTAAAACAGGTAAACTAGCAAGTCTCAAAAATAGTGAATTCAGCACAGGTCTTCTGTGTTACACTGTCATTAAATGAATGCTCCGAAGAACCACTGCAATCTCCAGTCACCCACAAGGACAGCTGATAGTTTTCTTCTCCCTATCTAAACTGCATACCTTGCAGAAGGTGAGACAAATAGATGATTAGGCAATTGTGTACTTAGAGAACAGAGATCCATGAAGGATCCTATTCGGATTGTTCCTCTGTCTTTTGGTTGTTTATGGTTTTGACACACTGTGTAGCCGTGGTCAGAAATGAACTCACTAAGGAGCTCCATCTGACCTGGAACACTCATCTGATACTCTTGCTTCAGCCTCCCTAGCATTAGATTAAAATCATATTGTGTCAGGACTAAATATTAGAAGCCATATCTCAAATGATATAAATAAAACAAACTAAAACAACAATATGCTCACCACAAACATCTCTTTCACTATTTTAAAACATTTTCATTTTTGTAAACATCAGAATTAAGGGAATAGTTCAATTCAATTGTGAAATCAAAATATTCTAATTACTAAATATACTCCAATGCCTTTCCTTGCTCTGAATATTCAATTTCCTTTAAACTTTCAAGTTCTCATTAAAAACTAGAAAACAGAGCTAGAGAGATCATGCAGTCTAGCATATTGGTTATTCTTGCAGTTAACATAGGAAAATGACAGCCCATGGAAAAGTTATGTTTATTACTATAATTTCCCTTATTATAGTTTAGAAGTTTACACATGTACAAAGTAGGTAATTACAAAGGATACATAAGGAATTCAACAAGAAAAGCATTCTTACCTACAAAGACTAGATTGTTGTAATTCTCCAGCATCACATCGATGTATAAAGCCTTCCAAGAAGACTCCAGACATTCCCATTCCTCTTGAGTAAAGTCCACAACCACATCCCTGAATGTCAATAGACCCTGTAATGGAAAATTATCCATTTCCCATGTTTTTCTGGACAAAATGCTTTCCTAGGTAAAAGACACCCAAGAAAAGACAGTTTTGTGATTTAGATGAGGCATGACAATTATTTAAAGACAAAACTTTTGTATGTTCTGCCAAGATGGTTCAGCAGTTAAGAGCACTGGCTGCTGTTCTAGAGGACACATGTTCCAGACTCAGAATCCACATTTTATCACACAACTGATTCTGACTCAAGTTCCATGGGATACAATGCTTTCTTCCGAACTCAACATGCAGGAGTCACACATAGCACTCATATATACATTGAGGGAAATATACCCCAAACATAAAAAGAAAGCTAATTAAAAATGATACTTTCTAGAATACTCATACTCTATTGTGTTTCCTTTCTCATAAAAACAGGATGACTTATAAACTCTAGTAAACATTAAATATTTGAGGTCTAGATGCAGGGATGTACCTTTATGAAGGGTATGTGGCTATGAAACAGGAAAAGGGTGTCTCATCTCAGTTGGAAACATTACAATGTGCAAACTGTACTTGCAAATGCTACAGTTGTTAACCTTCTCAAATATGGAAACTGGATTAATACCAGCTGCAGCTGGGCCTCATGTGACTCTATTCTAAACATAAGGTGGGAGAGCCTTCAGCAGCATCATTAAGGGCATTCATTTATATCTAAAAATTGATGGTTTATGAAGAGCTCCAAGTCAACAATTTCTAGAAAATTCTTACAGATATATCTCACATGATGCAATATAGACATATTCCACATACTGCAATATACTTGGCATTGCTTACACAATGGTACTCTGTCTGAAACATAAAACAAAGTAAAAAGAGAAAATACTGATCTGTCTATTGAGATATTAACACTGATCATTGGAATCCAAAGAATGACATGAGCAGCAGCTTCCCTGAGTCAAATACATTTCAAGTGTAAAAACCCCACAGGCACATCACCACCTTGTGGTAGCAAAGAGAGAAACAGTATACTGCAATCTGCATCTTTTGAAAGAAACATCGTTTTTAAGACAGAGCAAGTTACTTATTCCTTCCATCATCTATGCTCTCTATGGTGCTGAACTATTTAGTATTAAGATTCAATAGAGTGAGTCTCTCTTCTGTCTACTTCTCCATAGATTGTTTGGTGATACCAGTAAAAGATGCATGTATTTGTATGTCCATATTGATAAGCCTGGTTCTGGGAACCTGGCCCTCCCCAAAATGCAACCTGCATGGCACCTAAGTGTAGTTAGAGTTTTCCTGCCTGGCCTACAGTCAGGACAAATCTCTGTCACCCGCAAGTCCCACAGCTGCTCTACATAAATAAAACACTGATTGGCCAGTAGCCAGGCAGAAAGTATAGGCGGGACAAACAGAGAAGAGAATTCTGGGAAGTAAAAGGAGAGAGAGGAAGAGACTGCCTGGAGCCGTCGCCAGGACAAGGAAGATGTAAAGTACCGGTAAGCCACAAGCCACGTGGCAAAGTATAGGTTAATAGAAATGGGCTAAATATAAGAGTAAGAGCTAGACAATGATAGGCCTGAGCTAATGGCCAAGCAGTTTAAATAATGTAAGCGTCTGTGTGTTTATTTTGTAAGTGGACTCCGGGACTGGCAGGACTTGATGGGACATGGCAGAGAAAAGCTCTCCAACTACACCTAGGTCTTTACTTCCTCACTAATGTAGAAGGAACACAAGTCTATCCTCTGCAGGAACTAGGCATCAATATATTTCTTTGATGATCATTTACAGTGGAATCTCTTTCAGAACTGCCCTATTTTTAAAGTTATTTATTTATTTTACACCTCAACTACAACCTCCCCTCCCTTTCCTCTTCTTCCAGTCCCTCCTCCCTCCTGTCTTCCATCCTCTACTCAATCCACATCTCCTCTGTAATCACTCAGAAAGGGCAGGCCTCCTATGGACTTCAGCAAAGCATGGCATATCAACCTGCCATAAGACCAAGCAGCACCCCCTGTATTCAGGATGGGCAATTTAGCATGAGGAACAAGTTCTCAAGAGCCAGGTTCTCAAAGCACCAGGGACAGCCCCTCCTCCTATTTACTGGAGTCCCACATACAGACCAAGCCACACTGCTGTCACATAAATGAATAGGGTCTAGGTTGGTCCCATACAGGCTCCTTGGTTGATGGTTCAGACTCTGTGAGTTCCTATGAGCCAGACTAGTGCTTTCTGTGGGTTTTCCTGATGCTGCCCCCAGTTTCCTTACTCAGCTGTTAAAACAATGACATCACAACACAGACTTAAGGCCATGTAAATTTATGTCCTAATAGTAATGGACTGGGAGTATACAATGAGACACGTCTATGCTATGTGGTTGTCAAGATTTAAAGATGTAATCTTTAAAGAACTGAAAAAGAAAAACAATCATAGGTAATAAGCATTTTAGATAAGTTTATCAGAGACAAAGAATAAAGGATTGCATGGATTCAAATGTATTCCAAATAATACAAACACAAAACTGACCTGGTGAGCATTTACTGGTGATGCGGCCATTCCCTTTGTGGCTTTACTCTGAATTTCTGTCTCACAAGCAAAAGCCAAAACTCCTGTTGACATTCTAAATCAAGGTGTGAAAAACACAAACCTAAAGTTAATATAATTGTATGGACAATACTGAACCAGATCAAAGGCCCCAATACTATAATGATACCACAGGTCCTGTCCACATTCCTATGAAGAGGTGAGCATGGGAGGATATACTTAGAGTGCTGAAAGAAAATAACCATATCACTGTACACAGAAACGTTGGCTCCTACAGTTCATCAAGAAGGAAGTACACTTGAAGAAATAAATGACATAACACAGATCACTCACTCAGGTAGAACTCTAGGTCGTATTAGAGGCAAACTATGTGTAGAAAAATCACAGAGAAATTATCCACGAGAACCTAGGACATAAGAAATTTAACACAAAGAATAGAATAGAGGAAGCTTGGGAGTAATTGACTACATTTCAAAAAAAAAAAAACACTATTTCCAAGTAGAGGGGAAAAATACAGCCAGTAATTTTGCAAAACCAAAATACATTTTCAAAAAACAAAACACAGAAACAAAAATACATGTAGCAAATACAGTCCAGCTGTAATGAAAACCAAGATTTTGTGATAAACTCCTAAAGGAACTAGGAAGAAATGGAACATAGCCATAGAGTAAAATGCACGTTTCACATCTAGGCCAACATTACAAGAAGGAGATAAAAATGAACAGCATTAGCAGGAACACAGTGAGGGGAGGGAGGTGCATGACCTCTCAGTTCTTATTTAATCCAGAGCCATAAGAGCAGTGGTTCTCAACCTTCCTAATGCTGTGACCCTTTAATATATTTACTTATGTTGTGCTGACCCCCACAGTGAAAAAATTATTTTCCTTGCTATTTCATAACTGCACTTTTGCTATTGTTATGAATTGTAATGTAAATATCTGTGTTTTCTGTAGGTGTGGTGGTTTGAGAGAAAATGACCCCCAAAGGGAGTGGCACTATTAAGAGGTGTGGCCTTGTTCGAGTAGGTGTGGTTTTATTGGAGTAAGTGTGTCAATGTGAAGGCAGGCTTTGAGGTCTCATACATGCTTAAGAGACTGACCAGTGTTACAGACCACTTTCTGTTGCCTGCAAGATGTAGGACTCTCATCTACTTCTCCAGCACCATGTCTGCCTGCTCGACACTATGTCCCACCATGATGATAATGGACTGAACCTCTGAACTGTAAGCAGACTACAGTTTTCCTTTATAAGACTTGCCATGGTCATGGTGTCTCTTCACAGAAACAGAAACCCTAACTAACTAAGACAGATGGTTTTAGGCAACCCCCATGAAAGGACCGTTTGCCCACTAAAGAGGTTGTAACCTACAGGTTGAGAACCACTGCATGAGTGTCCTAGAGAATTTTGAATAAGACAAAGACTAAAAAGGAGCTACAGGAAAGGAAGACACTGAATTCCTTTTTAATGATGATGTGATCACACACAGAACTTCCCACAGACACCATGGGAAACTCGCAGAATTGATAAGTGCTTTGAATATTACTGAAAAATAAAAAACTAACACAAAAAATTATTATCAATAACAACAATATTAGAAATTAATTAGAAAATTTACCCGTTTGGTTTGCTTCAACAAGATCTACAAATAAGCCTGTGTAATGAGGTAAATTACTTCTATGAGGAAATATTTATGGCACGGGGGTGGGGGATGGGATATGCAAATATAACACCCTGTGACAGAAAACCAAATAGTTAAAGGTTGTATTACTAATAGCAGAAGACAGAATTGATGGAATACCCAATATCCAAAACTGACATTCTTCACAGAAGCATATGGAAACAAGAAAATCACAAATACCAAAATTAACCCTAAGAAATTGTATTCCTGGGAGTATCACAGTACCTGACTTAAAAAATCATATCACAGAGCCCCAGGGACACAAACATCATGGTCCTGTGCATGAAGAGAAATGTAGAAAAGGGAATGGAACACAGCCAAGAAATAAATGCAAACTGAAAGAACCTCATTTAGGACAAACTTGTCAAGACAAACCCAGGAAAAGACAGAGCCCAATGAACATTCTGTGCTGGCAAAATAATTGTCCATGTGTAGATGAATGAATTCAGAGCCATTTTTTTTTCCTACAAAGAAATCAATTCAAACTGAATCAAAGACATGCCTGGAAAACTGGATATGATGAAAATCCTAAAGGGAAAACCTGGTTAAATTCTGTTTTTTTCTTTTCTTTTTTTTTTAGGTCATTTTTTAGAGCTTTGAGGCATGGGGAAGAGCATGGGCCTGTGTCTACTGAATGTAACTGATTTAATTCTTAATGATTCAAAAATAAGTAAATACTGTCTGAAAGAGATTCCAGGAGCACAGGAAATATCCAGCACAACTGACAAAGGGATTCCGTGGAGTCAAAAGCTGGGAAGGTCAGAGCAGTATAAGAAGAATGAATGGCAGCTAAGAGAGAAAAATAAATAGCAGGGGCTTTTCTTCACACTATGGGTTCATACATAGACACAGCAAAGGACAGCTCAATATAAACACATCAAATCTAAACTGTTTGATATAAAATGGCATGCCCAAAAATTAGACACAGAATTCACAAAAACAAGCACATATAAGCACAAGCATGTCTATGTATAAAGATTTTTTAATGTTTAAAATAAGTACTTTTTATCTGATGTGTATGCATGTTTGTCCTGCACATATGACTGTGCACCCCATGAGTATCTGGAATCCACAGAGGACAGAAGAGAGAGAATCTAATCCCCTGGACAAAGAGTTACAGAAAACTGAGCCATCACATTGTAGCTGTGAAGGAATCCACATTTCTGCAAGAACAAGTGTTCTTAATGGCTGAGCCATCTCTACAAACACCCAGAACTATATGTTTTATAGTTCTCTTCATCCTTAGCCATGAAATGACAAAGTTAAAACCAACTTTTAGTGCTTCTCACACTGATAAGAATGGCTAATTCTTAGAAAAGCCATGACATAGCCAGGCAATGTGGGAATGCCTTTTATAGCAACACTCAACAGGAAGCAGGTGATCTTTTTGATTCCATGCCAGCTTGGTCTACCTAGTCAGCTGCAGGCCAGCTAGATCTACACAGTAAGGTCCTGCCTCAAAAAATCAATGGAAACAAAAATGAATGACAATATATGCCCATGGGGGGATGGAAACGTGAGATCCTTATTCACTGCTGGTGGAATGTCAACTTGTGCAAAAGAGTAAATTAATTTGGGAGATTTCAAACACACCGTTACCCACCACCATTAAACTTAGTTCTCTCTCACAGCTCCTAAAGTCCTCCCACAGATGGATTTGCATGCACAGGGTTACTACTGCACTGTTCACAAGAGTCAGGGAGCAGAATTGGCCAAAATGCCCATTAACAGATATACAAGAAAGTGGAGTGCATTGCTGTGGAATTATATTTGCCACACATGAAAGATTATTATGAACCTAATAATAAAAATCAGTAGTAGTAAAAATGATATTGAATGAATGCCTAATGGGAAAGAAAAATATTCCATGTTTTCTTATATGAACTGATTCCATATTTCATTTTTGTCAGTGTGCATGTGGTAAAAAGTTGACGGCTCCACACACAGGAACATGAGGTAAGAAAGAACAAGGGGTCTGAATGGAATTAGGAATAAAGAAAATGATGGATATGGGAGGACGGACTGGCTGTGGTTGCTGAATGAAAGGCAGGTGGCACAGGAGCCCTTCAGGAGCATGGTTTATAGGATGGAGGGCATGGAAGCCTGCTGCGGCCTTGAAGTAGGAGACGGTCACTGTGTTCCTCATAAGGCTTCTGTAAGGCAAGACTGCAGAGTTTAGTGACAGTAAATCAAGCTCACAGACCGGGATAAGGGCTGCTTCATCTATGAAGGTTGCACTCACAGCTCCTAACGTCCTGCCAGGGAAAATCATGTGTTTTCAGCAATGAACGCTGCTGCCAGCTTTTCTAGCTGGTAGAAATTAACTATAATATAATATCTGATTCTATGACCAAATTTCATTTCATGCTCGCTGGCACATAAAGGACATGTATGGACCACGTGTGTCATGCTGTCTTGGAGAACAGAGGGACATATATTGACCACGTGTGTCATGCTGTTGTGGAGAACAGAAGGACATGTATTGACCATGTGTGTCATGCTGTCTTGGAGAACAGAAGGACATGTATTGACCACGTGTGTCATGCTGTCTTGGAGAACAGAGGGACATGTATTGACCATGTGTGTCATGCTGTCTTGGAGAACAGAAGGACATGTATTGACCATGTGTGTCATGCTGTCTTGGAGAACAGAAGGACATGTATTGACCACGTGTGTCATGTTGTCTTGGAGAATAGAGGGACATGTATTGACCATGTGTGTCATGCTGTCTTGGAGAACAGAAGGACATGTATTGACCATGTGTGTCATGCTGTCTTGGAGAACAGAAGGACATGTATTGACCATGTGTGTCATGCTGTCTTGGAGAACAGAAGGACATGTATTGACCATGTGTGCCATGCTGTCTTGGAGAACAGACACATCATGCAGAGGCTCAGTCATTCTGGCAAATATCAACACATCAGAACAACTTACATTGCGCACTGAGGTAAAGTATGCTTTTCCAAGTTCAGGATTCCAAAGTGTGAGGATCAAGCACAAGTACTGTGTCCATGAGACTCTAAACCTCAGCTGACCTGAAGTTCCCTTTTTAGACTGGGACAGAACTAACAAGACCTAAGTCTGCACAGAGACACCCAAAGTGTTCGGGGGACATAAAGAATGGAATGGGACAAAGCTACACTGGGTGGATTTCTCTGCTCTAAACTGGTTTCCAGTTGCAAAGGGAGCTACAGAGGGAAGAGAAGGGGAGAGGTGTTTGTGTTTGTGTCCTACTTGGCAAGGTGCTTGTAGCACAGTGGGTAGAGTGCTTGTAGCTGAGTTATTATGCTGCTTGTAGCTCAGTGTGTAGAGAGCTTTTGACTCAGTGGGTCCTGTCATTCCGTGTGTAGAGTGCTTGAAGCTCAGTGAGGAGAATGTTTTTAGCTGAGTTATTACAGGGCTTTTAGCTCAGTGGGTGGAGTACTTATAGCTGAGTTATTCCAATGCTTGTAGCTCAGTGGGTCCATGATTTAAATGGTTCCCATTCCAGGTGAGACAAAAGACACTCCAAAAAATATCCATGATACAAAATAGACTACACATGTTACAATAGGGATACAAATATGCAAAGCCACTCTATCAAAGCCTTACTTAAGAGAGTATGTGGGGCTGGGGTTTCCTGACCTCCCTTCCTCACCTGCTTTTACTGTATCTACCCTCACACCACCTCCCTTCCTGACCTGAGACAGGGCCTTTTCCTGACGTTTTTCCCCAGTGGTGTGTGTGTGTGTGTGTGTGTGTGTGTGTGTGTGTGTGTGTGTGTGTGTAGTAGTAGAATATTATTTTATGGTATGCTACTTTTGTTCATGTTGTATTTGTTTAACTCTGTGAAGCTGTGTTACTGTGCCTGTGTAAAACACCTGATGGTTAAATAAAGAACTGGCCAATAGAAAGGCAGGAGAAAGGATAGGTAGGGATGACAGGCAGGGAGTATAAATAGAAGGAGACATCAAGGAAGTGAGATTGGAGAGCTAAGATCTAGAAGCCAGAGAAGGAGGAGGAATTCGGGGGGCAGCCAACCACCTACACAGCAAGCCATGGACTAAGAGTAAGATTTTCCGAAGTTAGAGAATGGGAAAAGCCCAGAAGCAAGAAGACAGGATAAGTTAAAAAAAAAAAAAAAAGCTGGCTAGAAACTAAGCCAAGCAAAGGTTGGGCATTCATAATTAATAAAAAGCCTCCATGTGTGATTTATTTGGGAAATGGGTGGCAGAACCCACCAGAAGAGTAGAAACCCCTAACAACAATGTGTGTGTGTGTGTGTGTGTGTGTGTGTGTGTGTGTGTGTGTGTGTGTGTGTGTTCTCTGGTCTCTGTACAGAGCAACCATGAACAACAGGGAATGAATGAATCTGTTCCCTCACTCTCCAGATCTCAGTCCTGGCTCTCAACCTCTGCTTCAACTTCACAGTATTTATTGCCTGTTCCCTGCTGTGACTGCTAAGGTCAAATCCAGCATCTCAGGCACCAGTGTACCTGGAGAAAGGCTGTTGTGGATCCCTGGGATGGATTCGAACAAAGTCTAGAGCAGGACCAAGGGTGGAATGCATGCAACCTGGAGAGGATTCTGCCAGCCGGATCTCCATGGGCCTGATCGCCCTGCCCTTGGCTGGAAACCTCTCTTCTACTTTACAGCGAGGAGGCTGTGCCCCAGAGAGACAGATGCTAAGTCTGAGTCTCTGTTCTCTCTTCCAGGAAGTCACTTCGTTCCTGTGTCTTGTTTCCTGCATTTCAATGTGTTTGACTGGTTAGACTGGGGCCTCCCAGGTATATTCACGTACGTTAAGTACAGGGGGACCTTTAAGACTCGTGGGATCAAAGAGTCTAACTGAGATCAAGAAGGACCCCAAGAAAGTATACAGGTGGGGCTGGGAGTGGAGCTCTGAGGTAGAGCTTGCCTAGCAAGTGTGACCCCGTGTTCTATCTGTAGCACTGCAAGAAGTGTGTGTGTTTTGGGGAAGGGGGGGAGGAAAGCAAGCAAACAAACAAACAAAAAACCCAAACAGCAGTGCTTGCATCAAATCTAGATGTAACTTACATGTAACTATTTTTAATATTTTTTACATTTTAAAGTTATTATGGTTTTCTTTCTGTTCATTTGAGTCAGGTCTCACTATGTAGCTCTGGCTGTCCTGGAACTTGCTGTGTAGACCAGGCTTGACTTGAACTCACAGACATCCAACTGCCTCTGCTCTCACGTGCATGTGCTCCTACATCCAGTTGAGATTTTAAAGATATTTTTAAATTATGTATATATGTTTGTGGAGGGTGTGTGTATGTGAGTGCATCTGCCCACAGATGTCAAAAGAGGGCATCAGATACCATGGAATTGTACCTGGAGTTACAGGTGGTTGTGAGCTGATTGGTGTGAGGGTTGGGAACTGAACATGGCTGTTCTGCAAGAGCAGGACTCACTCTAGACCACTGAGCCCTTCAGCCCAAGTGTAGAGTTCTTAGGTGTGCCACTAGGCAGAGGTGTGCAAGACTATACATGCACACATGTATACCCAGATCTAAAGATACATTCCAGTATTTGGGACTAGGAATGTGGTTCAGTTGTTAAGACTGCCTGCCTAGCATGCTTCATGAAGCCCTGAGTTTGATCCAGTGCATCTCAGAAGTCAGGTGTGCTGGTGCAACCTGAAATCTCAGCACCTGACAGATGGAAACAGGAGGATCAGAAGTTCTAGGTTATTTTGGGTTACATAGTGAGTTTGAGGGTGGCCTGGGAGACATGAGAATTTTCTCAAAAAAGGAAAGAATAAAAATTCAGTATTCCATAGGCACCACCACTATACACCTGCCATTTAGCACTCCCCCAAATAACCAGGCCTAGAGGCTTAATCCTAGGGGCCCTGATTAGATCATGAGGACCAACCTGGTTCCTTTCATTCTAATAAGGATCGATTGTAACTACTATATTTAGTGGTCTCTGCAATGCAGACAGTGGAGTTCCTCATGGCCCTTTTCTGTTTCTGGGCCTGGCTCTGGAAGCCATATTCTCCTTTGTATAAGGGCAGTTGTGTGACCACATGGGGACAGAAGGACTGTACTGCTTGCCTGTGTCCTGCTCAATTCTGTCTCATTTTCTTCCATGACAGGGATAAGCTGGGGTCATGAGCAGGTTTGCTCCTCTAGCCAACTCCTTCCTTCTGGTCAGTGCTGCCCAGAGATGTCCAGGCCCCAGGTAGGAGGAAGCCTCTGTGGGTGGACTTGGGCTTAGCCAGACTAGCAAGGAGACACAAATTCTCACTGACAGCTCTGACTGCTCCCTGCTTAAGTCAACCACAAGGGGCTCCTAGGCTGCAAGAGACCTGTCTGTCACAAGGATGAGGTGGAGGTGGCAGGCCTGACTGGTGTATCATGTGATCTGATGAGGTTCCCTCTCTTTCCTTTTTCCTATGCCTGTTCTCCCTGTCACCTCCCCTTGTCATTTTATTGCCTTTTTTTCTCTCTCTTTTAACCCTGACAGAAGCCATGTGCCTTCAGAGGCTCTCTGATTAAACAAACGTTTTATTTTACCTGCACAGCTCCCAGGGTCCTGCTAAGGCTTAACGACTTGGAAAGGATAGAAGGCTAGCAGCCTGGGTCTGGCGAGGAGCAAGACCCAAGTCTGGGCCTGGTACAAGGAAAAGGTAGAACTCTTGGCCTCAGAGGGACAGCAGTACTTCCTGCTAGGACTGAGGACAAGAGGCAGGCTAAAGCCAAGACACCCAGACTGAGACCCAGACCTAGAAAGGCCAGTTTTTTCCTTTCTACCCTTCTCTCTCCTGTCTTTCTGTCTGTCTGTCTGTCTCTCTCCCTCCCCCATTTTCCTGTGTCTTCCCTCTCCACTTCGCTCTCCTCCTTCTCTCTGAGACAAGATGGACAAGAGGATGACCTCTTGCTTTCACCCCTTAAATGGTGGTATTGCAGGAGTGTGCCATCATGTCTTGGATCTAGGGATCGAATCAAGGGCTCTGTATATGCTAGGTAAGCACCTTGCTGAGGGTCGCCCCAACCCTGTTTCTTAATTCAAGGGACAGCAAATGTTGGCAGCTTTGGGTCTGTTCTTTACCTGCTACATCCCCTGCCCCCCACAATCGCGGTCTTCATCTCCAGGAATGAACTCTGGTTGGCCAGACAACCCCTAGCTCCTGGCCGTACTCCTGGATCGCTTAACAGGAGAAGGCTGAGACTCGGGTAATACCTTACCTTGGCACCAGGCCCTGGTGCGAAAATTGCCAGAAGAAAACACAGCAGTGCCACAGCTGCTCCCTCAGCAGGAGCCGCCAAACATTCAATTCCAGTCCAGACCCAGGCTCCTGCTTCTCCCCGCCCCCTCCAGGGTGTGCAACCGTGACGTCAGGACGCCGAGGCGCGCAGGCAGGGCTGTTGGTGGGTGGAAGCGGGTCCTTTAAGTCTGAGCGATCCAGAGCAGGAGGTCTGAGCTGAGCACCTCTGAATGAAAGGAGGTCCTGGTGCGTCTAGGAGCGCTCACTCCAGTCACCTCCTCTAGGCTTACGTTTTGCGTGTGAGTCAGTCCTGGATCACCTGGCTCTGTCCTTCTACTTCGTTTTCCAGTTAAGGTAAGGCCTTGGCTTTTTGTCCCTTGCTGCTCCCGGTGGCTCCTTCCCAGAAGCGTTTCCATGTTCGCATCTGTCCCAGAAGCGTTTCCATGTTCGCATCTGTCCCAAAGGCTTCTGCCAGGGGCATGATGTGCCCGGAGAGTTTATAATGCTTGTAGCTGCAGGACGCTCACTCCCCCCAGAGTCCGCTCTAGGCGGGTAGATTAGCAGCTCACAAGGCAGGGCACCTGGTGCTATTGGGGGCCGCCTGCCCAACTGGGGACAGCAGCAGATGGGAACCGCAGACCCCGGGTAAGGAACCATGCTTGCCCTCCCATTAAAGATATAGTTGCTGGGTCTGAAGCATCTGTTCAGTGACTGGCGGCTCTGTCCCTTAAAGATGGTCCTGCCAGCTGTCCTGGACGCATTTCCCAATGTGCTTGGTTTGGGAGAGGGGTCCAAGCTTTGGCAGGGAAGCTTGAACCCATTGTGCTTTCCCTTTCCAGATCTTTTCTGCGCTCTAGTTGGAGGGGGAGTAGAAATTTGGAAAGGGCAGGCACAGGAAGATTCAGTCCCACATGCTCAAATCCTTTTATAAGCTTCTGACTTCCCACAAGTAGATGCTGGGCGATGGGAGGTTGTACTTTCCCGCCCCCTCCCCGCATTGCTCCTGCCCACTCATGCTCTGGACAGCTTGGGCCAGTGTTTTGCTTGTCTTTTGGCCTCTGCAGGTCTGCACAACGAGCTGTCATGGTGGAGTTCTTGTCTCCTTGGCCCTTTGTCATGATTTATTTGCCCCTTCAGCGCTCTACTACACATTGGGTTCTCCTGCCCGGCTGGATGGAAGGGAACATTTGCAGGATTGACTTATGCCCAGGAGGAACAGCACATAGAAATGACTGCTGTTTCTTTTAAAGTTTGGTCTTAGTCCAAATGAAGAAATTCTAGTGGAGGAATTTCCAATTTTTACATGCCCAGGAGTTGCTTGGTTTCTAAATCCAGTAATTCTCATTCTGGATTTTTTCCATGTGTATCAGCAGGTGTTGAGATTCCCAGCCACCTATCTGAGCTCTAAGATACAATTCAGAAAGTTGGACTTTCTATTTCTTTGAAACAATCCTGGGTGGTGGTGGTGGTGTTCTCTCTCTCTCTCTCTCTCTCTCTCTCTCTCTCTCTCTCTCTCTCTCTCTCTCTTGATTTCCTTCCTCACTGTAGATTCAAGGTCTTTTCTCATCTCTTGGGGTTTAAAGCAGTTTTAACTGTGCCTCTGGATAAGGACTTAATTGAAGCAGGTCAATTCTTGGATTTTAAAGTGTTCAGCCATGATGGTCTCTGGTAATACATGATGCTTTCCTTCTTAGATGCCAGAGGAAGAAGTGGAGATCTTGTCCTTTCAGATAGAATTGCTCAGCTCCTGCCCCTCATCATCAATACATCCTAGGCAGACAAGGACATTTTTGTGGGAGTTGATCTCTAATGTTTTAGATGTGAATATTCTGTTGTATTCTTAAAACTTTATAAAAGCTGAAAAGGGACATGTAGTGTGAAGTGTAGTAGAGGTGATTGAGAGGAATAATCTATCAGGTGATCCCAAAATTTTGCCACAAGTTTGAAAGGCAGGGGACTTTTTGAAAAACAAAATGATGTGGTTTTTTTATATGTATTTACAAGCCTTGAATAAGTGTCTTTATGAGGGCCTGAGAGACTCTTACAAGTGGGCAAATAGGAATGATTTGAAAATTGACATCCCTGCCGGGCGGTGGTGACACTTGCCTTTAATTCCAGCCCTTGGGTGGCAGAGCCAGGCGGATCTGTGTGAATTTGAGGCCAGCCTGGGCTACAGAGTGAGTTCCAGGAAAGGCGCAAAGCTACACAGAGAAACCCTGTCTTGAAAAACAAAAAACCAACCAAACAAAAACAAAAAGAAAGAAAGAAAGAAAGAAAGAAAGAAAGAAAGAAAGAAAGAAAGAAAGAAAGAAAGAAAACTGACATCCCCAACCTCAGTAGTACTGCTGACATTCTAGACACAGGCATTTGCTTGATCAAGGTTGGCCCCTTAGGTGACTTTGGAACCATCGTTAAGTTTGGCACAAAAATGTTCATGGAGGCCAGCATTTTTGTGGCCTTTTATCCACACTGTTCTCAATTTGTTACTGCTTTTGGCATGATAATTTCTGAAAACATGTTTGACTGGTGTATGCAATGGATCTTTAGAGTATGATGTGGAGGTCTGAGGAGAACTTTGACCACCAGGTTCTGTGGACTGAACCTTGATTGTTATACTCCAGAAGCAAGTGATTTTGCTTGTGCAGAACCATGTTGCTGGCTCTCTTTGAATGTTTGAAACCCCTTTGGCAGGCTGTTGGATGCGTATCCATGTCTGTACACTTGGATGATGGTTTCTATTCTGTCTATCTGGTGGCACAGAATATGTTTGTGGTCACAAGGCACAGTGATGGTGAGCAGCATGCCTGGGAGTCTGTTACTGGTGAATCCTTCAAGTTGTGCTGACCATGTGAGTTGGCTACCTACATTGTGGGGATTGGGGGATTTGTCTGGGTTAAGTAAGTCAGAAGTCTTGAGCATTGTGTTTTAAAGCAGTCTAACTTTGTTGAGTATTTTAGCTGTAGTTTTAATTCCATATCTTCTTATTATAGTATGGTTCATCTCTCTATAGGTGAGCCCATTGGACAGAATACTAAAGTGAGCCTTCTCCTAAAAGAAGACCTGAGAGAATGCAGAGAGGAGAGGAGGGTCAAGGAAGCTGTGAAGAAACACTCACCTTTCATTAAGTTCTCCCACCACCCTCTATGTGAGTATGGGCTTGGCAGTGTTTGAGTGGCTTGTTGTGTTGGCTCCTGGCCTCTGGCTTAGCTGGGTGCTGAGTTCTCCTCAACTCATTAAATTTGGTGATTTACTTAGAGAAGGAACAAGAGAAGGAGATCAGAGAAAATGAGGCAGAGAAAGAGAAAGATGAGGAAGCAGGAGGAAGGTAAGAATCTGGAGTACAAGCATAAGAGTACAGATGTGGGAGCAGATGAGGATGACGACAGCGGCAGTGGTAAGAAAGGGAATCCAAAGAGACTAAGAAGAAATACGTGCGTGGATCAGGAGGAGCTGACTAAGGCTGAGACCAATTGGACTGGAAAGGCTACTGACATCACAGGGGAGGAATATGGCAAATGCTGCAACAGTCTCCCCAATGATTGGCAAATCCATGTGGCAGTCCAAGTGTGTGTTGTGTAAACTAGAAGGGTGTACAGAATGTGCCCTCCCACTGTTTCATAGCTGAGAACTGAAAGCCACGGAACCGCATGACGTGATCCACTGGGGACTCCTGAGAGTGGCCTGTGCTTGGCAGTGGTTTCACTTTCCCTTCTGGTGGGAACCACCCCCCCTCACCCACTCTGGTGGTGGTCATGACAGCCTGGCTTCTGATTGGAGGGACACTTCTTGCTAAGAGCATTTAGGTTGACTTGGTATTGGGGCTGTTTTCTCTGGAGCAGCCCATAGTTTCTAGTCTGTTCCTAGGGTTTCAGGAGTATGCCATTATTCCTGTGTCAGTTGTTTGATATTGGGGACTTGAGGCAATGTTGTCCTAAATTGCCTTGCTGGGTTCTCTTTCAGCACTTCTCTGTAGGAAGTCACTTGGGATTCAGGGCATTGCTCTTCATTCCTTGGCAAGCTCCCCTTGACCTTTCTAAAAACAAGAAGAAGAACATCAGACTGTGTGTCTGTCTTGTGTTCATCATGGGCAGCTGTGTTAAGGTGACACTTGAGTACCTCAATATCTCCTGGGTGTAATGTATGTATTAAAGGCAAAGTCTTTGTTATCAGGCCTTCAGCATACAGCTGAGACTGTCTTTAACCCAGATAACAATAGTCCTTGGTTCTTAAGACCTTCACTATTGTGTATCTTAAATCTGGTAACCGCACCAGGTCTGATCCAACTTTTTCCTGCATTTTCTGCTCTGTTTCATTGTAGACTTTATCTGTAGCATGGTTGATTTCAAGGACATCTCTGACAACTTGAGAATTGCTCCAGCAGAGCAAGATCCTGAAAATCATCACCAAAATCATTGTGAAGAAGAGCCTTGTGCTACCTTCTGAATTGGCAGAAGACAAAGAGAAGTAAAAGAAGTTCAGTGAAGTGATCCCCAAGAATTTAAGGTAAGATGGACCAGTGCTTTCTCCCATGACCACGTCGTGTGTAGGGTGTTGTTTTCCAATCACAATTGGACTTGTTCTTTCCCTGCCCTTAACGCTTGAAATCGATAAAGATTCCGCAGGCTGCATGCGCCTGTGTTCCCTCCACTGCCCGCCCCAGCAGCAGCCAGCAGAAGTGCTGTTCTTCCTGACCTCTCTTTGCAGTCCCTCAACGCCCTTGGAGGCCCCCTAGCCACACTGTGAGGCCCAGTAGCAGGCCAGGGTCCTGTGGGGAACCCCGGAAGTGACACCTTCCCTATGTGCCAGCCTGCTATGCCACAGCCATCAGCCCTCACCATCTCAGACACCCTGATGACCATTGCCACTTAGTGGACCAAAGTTGTGAGTATCTGAGGCCCCCTAGCACCTCCTAATTAGTTTTTTAGTCTTGCTTTTGTCCCAAATTTCCTCACTCTGCTCACCCTCACCATGTTTCCTTTTCTCATTTTTGGAATGAGAATGTGTATTTTGTACCATTGTATGTTGGAAGTATGTGTTCTGCTATTTAATTTTGATATTACAGGGTTTTACACTTTTGAGACTGCTATAAGTCTCAATAGACACTAGATTTTTGGATATTTGAGCCAGTGTTGCATGTTGTAGACCATGGAGACTTTTGAAGTTGGACTAAATGCATTTTTGTATTATGATCTGACTACAAGCCTATTGGGGTAGGGAGTAGAATGTGGTGGTTTGAGTAAGTATGGCTCCCATAGGCTCATATATTTGAATGCATAGTCATTGGGGAGTAACACAGCTTAGATAGATTAGGAGGTGTGGCCTTTTGGAGAAAGCATGTCACTGGGGGTGGGCTCAAAAGTTTCGGAAGCTAAGCCAGGCATAGTGGCTCTCTCTCTTCCTGCTCCCCAAAGATGTGGATGTAAAACTCTCAGCTATATCTCCTGCACCATATCTACCTGTGTTCTACAGTGTGAAAAGAGACTAAACCTCTGAAACTGTAAGCAAGTCCCTATTCAGTGCTTTTTTTTATAAGAGTTGCTGTGATCATAGTGTCTCTTCACAGCAATAAAACACTGATTAAAACATCAGCCCCATGTAGGCGGCCAGTAGTGAGCCTGGGGATTGGTTTTCTGCTTCTAGTCTTCCCAGGTCAAGGATTCATTGAGAGAGGAGGAGACATGTGTGGAGTCAGCCCATTTTCCCTTGCATCATCCTTCTCTCCTTTTCCTTGGTCTATAGAGGATGGGTCCAGGGCTGTGGGCAGCTGCTGTGTGAGGGTCCAGAGACTGGGGCCACAGTAGGCTTGGATAGGAAGCACAGGGAGAAGATTAACTCTATGCATGTGTTGCACTGGCTGTTGATTGTCTCCTATGGCCCCCTATTGCCTCGGTCATGCCAGTGACCCCAGCCCAGGTCTCAGGGCCCAATAGGATCATACTCTCATGTATGCCATGTGCCTTTCCAGTTTGGGGGTCTGCCTTGCAGAAGTAGCACCCCATTCTGAGTGCCTTTACTAACCAGCTGTGCTGACATGGGAAGCAGACATGAAGCTTGAGAGGTCTGGGGCATCAGGTAGGTTTGAGCAGCTGAATGGTTCCCAGTCCTATGTTCCCACTTGTCCCACCTGGGGTCCAAAGAAGTTGATACCATTCACTGTCCTGACTGCTGTCTACATAGGCTGAGATTTATCTTTCTTTATAACTGTTGCTGCTGTTTAAGCAATGTCTGTCCCAATCAGCAACTGCAACTCTGCTACCAAAATGGGTCACCTCAAGGGCTGCAGCCTGAGGGGATTCTGTTCCCTCAGGCACTGACTCTTTAGGACTTTGAAAGGAACTTATCTAAATCTCTGTCCCCCTAAAGAATTCAATATTCAAAGGTGGAGGTGGAATTCTACAGATCTGAGAGACTGAATAGCAAGGAGCCCACCTCCTCTCCTTGACTGCATCTCCCCAAAAGCCAGGACTCCTTCTACCAGCCCCCACTTAAAAGCCCTTCTCCACCTGACTCTTCCCTACTGCTTCCTGTCAGCTAGTTGCTGACTCAGCCTCATGACTGCAGGCTAATTTTATTTAATCAAACCAATGGAACACTTCTTTGTGTGGTTAGGCAAATGTTCCAGAGCTTAAACACAAGTAATCCACCTTAAAATAATATACTATAACAGGGAGTCTCTAGTTACAGGTCTTGACTCATTCCTATTGTTTGGCCCATTCAGTTACTCAGTCTTCTCCTTCCATTTTATTTCCTTCAGTAATTTATTGCATCCATTCATCCCTTCTTTTTGTTCTGTGCATTCATTCAACCAATTGTTTAAAAAGTGTATTTATTGGGTTTCTGCACAAGGTGGTGTAGTAATGTAGGTTATTTGGGAGATTCCTGTAGAGTAGTGTGAGGTGTCTTCAAGTGAATGCCAAGGTTCTGAGACTTTTCCCTGTTTCTAGAGAAGAGGTAAAGGGCAAGCAGGCAGTGGTGACTTGGGAGTCAGGTTCACCATAGTAGGGAATGGAAGGGACATGGGCAACAGTTCAGCCCAACTCCTGCCAATTCTGCAACTGGACTCCTGACTTCTTCCTAGGCTTGGGCATAGAATGTTATATGATATCTAATGATACCTGTGAGCCACACCAAGGACTTTTTAAAAACTAGTGCCTGGTAGGTGTTGCTTTAGAGCAGTTGCCTCAGGCATCAGTCACATGCCACCAGCCCCAGTAGCCTAGGGCAGGCTCTGCTCTTTCCTCCTAGGAGGCCTCATCCTGGCTGGGTCTAGCTGTGAGCCTCTAGTGTCTTACTCTCTTGGTCCTAGAATCTTCTTCCTAAGTTCTAGTTCTAATTGATTTTGCTGCTGTTTTGTGCTTGAAGTTGGCCTCATGGTATAGAGCCCTAGCCATGACCCTACCATATGTAGATCCCCCCACATCCATGCCTACCATAGTTACAGCTGACATAACAAGAGCCATTTGCATCCTTCCATGTTTACAGAAACACCCATAGCCTTGGTCTGATTTCTCTTAGTTTCTATTTTTGGTTTTGTCTTTTGTTTTGAGAGAGTCTCCCTTTGTAGCTCTGACCAAAATGAAGACATCTAAAGACATATACCCTGATATACTTTTTAAGGCATATGTGGAAAATAATTATGTCATAAGCTCAGAGTTGACCATTTTCATTTCATTTCCTCTTCATTGTTTTCATATATATAATATTTTATATATACATTACATATACATGTGTATACACACACACACACACACACACACACACACACACATATATATATATATATATACACACACACACACAATTTTTATGATATGGAGATTAAATCTCAGGGATTGCAGATAGCAACCAAGCACTCTATCATTAAGCTCAACCCCCAACCCGCTTCTTATTTTTCATTTTGAGACAGAGTCTAACTAAGTTGTCCAGGCTGGTCTTGAACTCACTCTGTAGCCTAGGCAGGCCTTGAACTTCTGTGTTAGTCTCCCCAGTAGCTCGGATTACAAGGCTAATCTAACAGTCCTGGCTATAAAGATATTTTTGGTAAAAACATATTTAGGCACAGCTGGGTATGGTAGCACAGGCCCTTAATCCTAGCTACTAGAAGGCCAAGGGAGGAGGGAAACCAGAACAGGAGCCACACTGTTGGTAAGTCTCCATATTTTACAAGAATATATTTCTGTTTCCCAAACCTAATGTACCCAGTAAAACCACACTGAACTTGTGACCTCATGATGTATGACTGCTCTTTGCCTTGCAAAATGTTTTCAAGATACCTTGATCTATACCCCATATTGTATGACTTCCTTCCACATGATTATAATAATTTTAATCCTATATTTTGTTGTATGTTTTCTAGCAGCCAATTATCTTGTCCCTGTAAACATACTTACAACTGTTTTCCATTACCATAATCTTTCCCAATAAAAGGGACCCCCAAAAGCCGGAAAGGGTCTGCTCTCTCAAATCCCAACTTAGGTTAATATTGTTTGGTTGAGGAGGCCAGTCCCCATGTTCCTCTAAAATAAAGCTTGCATTAATTGGACAGTAATGGAGTTGATATTTCTCCTCATATATCAGGTTTAACATTGGAAGATTGAGAATTTAAGGTCTGCCTGGGCAACTTATTTCAGTCTTTTCCCAGGACCTGCCTTGAGAAAATCCCTCCAGGGTCCTGGGGAAGAACACTATGTCCAGTGTGGGGTTATCTGAGCAAAAAGAATCTATGTACACCATGCTCATTCATCCATTTACTTTATTTCTCTAAGACAAAATTCTATCTATGCAGCTTCAACTTTGTCCTCACATTCAGCTCCTCTGTGTACCTACTTTTCCTGTCCTCTCATAGTCCTAAGCTCCTATGCTTTTGATCTCATCTTTTTCCTCTGTTCCTTCGTCCTCCATCTTTCCTTCCTTGCTCCTTACTAATTGGCCTGAGCTACTCTGCCTTACCATCTACCGAAACTCTTAATTCACTAACTGTAAGCCAGATTAATGAACTGTATCAAAATTAAGGTTCAACTGAATTTTTTCCTTAAGAAACGACATAACTACAAAAGACATCCAAAAACTAAGAGTAAAGATTATCAAATGTGTAGGACTTTTTGTCTCATAACATCTAAAAGTTTATTTCTGAAAATCTTAATATGTGATCATTATATGGTGCCAGCAACTCAGCAGGGAATTTATAAGTATTTTACAAAAGAATAGAGTGCAAGCATGACTGTATGAAGTCTTAGATTATAGTAGAGGTTATTGTCTGTGCACTGGATGACAGAGAGCTTCAGTCATGAAGTCTTCACACTTTATCTCAAAATCCTTAAGTTTTATCTATAAGTGTATTAATGAAAACCTGTTTATATTATGACCCTTCATGTCTGTAAGGCAGAAGTGACTTTAGTCTCAAACAACTTAGGCAGAGATAAACTGCTGAAGAAAAATTGGAAGGATATTCAAGGCATAGAACAAGAGTGGACAATCTGAAGAGAAGTCTGATCATGCAGGAACTGGGAAATATTATACTGGGTGAGATAGCCCATGCAACAAAAGTCAATTCCCCATGTCCTCTTTAATATGTACAGCCTAGATTCTGACTTTTTCATTTAGGTTGCAATTCTTGATTCATGTTTTTAATTAGCAGTTTCTTTAAAGATCTGGAAGCTAGAATGGACATAGGAGAGGTGCTATAGATCAAGGTCTTAACACAAACTTTGGATATTAGAACATATGAAAGTAGAGGGGGGGCTACAGGGAGGATGAATTTAAAGTGCTCTGAGTTTGTGCAGATGGAGGAATAGTGTGTGTATTGTGTAACTCGACCCCTGGGGAGACGTACAAAATATCTGCTGACTCATGAATGTAGACAGAATTTTTCCTATGTCGCACAGCTGCTCAGTCCAAAATAAACATTCAGAGGCTTAATATTAATTACAAACTATTTGGTCTATGGCTCAGGCTTACTGCTAACTAGCTCTTTTATCTTAAATTAACCCATTTCTATTAACCTATGTATCTCCTCGGGTCTCATGGCTTTACCTGTTTTCCAGTA
Source organism: Peromyscus californicus insignis (assembly GCF_007827085.1). NCBI lineage: Eukaryota > Metazoa > Chordata > Mammalia > Rodentia > Cricetidae > Peromyscus > Peromyscus californicus. The sequence continues at coordinate 48,788,048 of NW_026294492.1, forward strand.
CATCTTGCTCCCCCAGCAGCCCTCAGTGTCTCCCCTGACTCTGCCTTCCTTCTGTCTGACTGAATCTGTGCTTGGATTTCCTGCCTGACTATACCCTGTCTTGCCATAGGCCAGAGCAGCTTCTTCATTAACCAATGGTAGCAGCACATATTCACAGCATACAGAAAGACCACCCCACAACCCTTCCCCTTTTTCTGTCTAATCAAAAAGGAAGATTTTCATTTTAACATAGTAAAATTACATATAATGAAACAGTTATCAAATAAGAATTGAAGTGACAATATCTAGTCTATTTGTATTTGGCAAAATTAAAGAAAATACTCTATCATCTGTTCTATTTTTGTGAGTCTAGAGTTTTTATATCTAATTTATCTTTTATCATAACTAAGGAAAACTATAACTATCTAGTCTTCAACTCCATCAAAGACCTCAGAAGGATATAATATTACCTAAGTAACTTCCAAAATCCTAGAAATGACAGAGACATTTGGCTGCCTGGACAGTCACCCGAAGTTCCTCTGTAACTTTGGGTGTCTTTCTTTTCCTACAGGTCTATAGTCTCTCGCATAGTCATCTCTTCACTTTTTGGTGAAGCAGGAAATTTGAAGGACTGTTTTTACCTATTTTGGCAAAGTTCATCAGTTGTTTTTCTCTGTGTCCTGCAGGATGTCTGGCAGTTTCCTTTGCAAAGCAGGAACCTGAAGGATCATCCCACCTTGTTTTGGCAAAGTTCAGTGGTCACTTTTCTATGGGTCCTGCATGTCTAGTTTATATAACATACTGTCAAGCAGTTCAGGCAAGACCAGTTTCTTGCCCAAATGGCTAACATTTTCTATATTGTAAGCAAAATCCATAAGGAGTTTCTTTGATGCCCATCATCCTCTTTAAAGCAATTGGTGCTTCCAGGAGCAGATGTGTCTCACTGTCCAGAAAAGTCTAAGTTCTTAAAACATTTAAAATTCCATATTCTGTAGGTTTTTGAAGTGTTTGAAGACTATCTATCCAATTAAAATATCTTCTGTATATCTAGGAAATTTAACTAACATGACTATAAGTTTGATTATCATAGATGACTAATTATTAATCTGTATTTCTTAATTATACATTACAATTTTAAATGAGTTGCATAAACATAATACCTTAAGAGTAGAAATATACATATAGTATAACAAAATTGACTTTAAATTTGTATCAATAAACGAAAATCCATATCAATGTAAAGTATTTTGAGTTTAACACTTATTTTTTGGATCAAAGTAGACTCAATAATCTATCTTTTTTTATTATTTCTATATCGTATCCCTCTTTTTCTTTAGAAAGAGCTGGTATTTGTAATCAACCCCCTTTAAATAAAAACTAACATTTATAAAAAATATTTGGGGAATTTGGGTGTAGCTTTTAATACTACTTCCTGCTGATTGGGGGTGCTGGCAATCTTATGGGGGTCCTCAGAAAATCAGAATTATGGTTAAATCTTTACTATAGTAGTCTGTGAGGCTGCATCATCTTAGCCAGTTGCCTTGAAGCTGTTCTGGATGTTGGATAATCTGGGCCATAGATCCCATTGGAGACCTCTCAGGGGCTCTTCCTTGATGGAACTAGAAGGAATCCATAGCTTCTAATCTTCTATGGAAACAAAAGCAGAACCTCTTTTCCAAAGCAACATATTCTTAGACCCAAATTTTGAAGTCAAGGTACTTTTAAAATATATGTTTGTTTAACTTAGCCGCCCCATAATCAAACATCCCTCTGTAAAAAAAAAAAAAAAAAAATCCCAAAGACAACACAATAATATATAGTATCCAGGTTATCTGTGTATTTTCCATTTATATATGCCTTATTTTTTTTATTACTTTATTTTTTTAAGGAGTAAAGTCACAGCCCTGACTGCTGGCTCCACCCTGCTGGTGTCAGGAGTAGTAACCAGTGACAAACAAAAGTACAGAAAACCCCAGAGCCCAACATGGAAGAAAAGTGGTTTTATTGGTGTCACTTATATGAACAGAAATGACTCAAAATCATATGTATCACCAATAGACACTATAGACTAGACTGTTGATGGTAGCTGGAATGGTTTAGTATATTACACAGCCTGAAGGCAATTTCATCAATGGAAAATGTCCTTTCCAGGTTAGCCAGTTGATTTGACCCTCTTCCAGGCAGCTTGGTTGGTCATTATATCTTCTTTATAATTCAGCAGTCTGTTTCTTCCAGGGTGCACAGTCTAAGCCTTTTTTATGCAACTCAGTTTGTTTGACAGTGTTTCTCAGCAGTTCTTAAAGTTGTATATGCTTGAGGAGGAAGGAGCCTACCGAATCTGTTCAGTTTCCAGTTATTCCTGAAGCTACTGTGAGTTGTTTCCTTCCTCAGCTTAAAGAGCTTCCCTACACAGTGGAATGTTTCCCCTCACTTTAAAGCAGATTGTTTACCTTCCAGTAAATATCCTCTATATTAATGAGTCTTCCATTACATAGAAAGTTTATAATTGTTTTTTTTCCTGTTTTTTTAATATTTTCTTTTCTGAAAATAGATATTTCTTCATACAATATATTCAGATTATGTAGATGGAATTTTCTGTCCCGCCTTGTCCTGCAGCCATTCAGTCCCAAACAAACACACAGAGGGTTATATTAATTATAAACTGTTTGACCTATTATTCAGGCATATAACTAACTAGCTCTTATGCTTTAATTAACCCATAATTCTTGTCTATGTTTAGCCATGTGGCTTGGTACCTTTTCTCAGTCCAACATTCTCATCTTACTTCCTCTGTGTCTGGCTGGTGACTCTGTCTCTGCCTTTCCTCCTCCCAGTCTTCTCCTAGTCTGGTTACCCTGCCTATGCTTCCTGCCTGGCTGCTGGCAAATCAGTATTTTCTTAAACCAATAGGAATGACAAATCTTTACAGTGTGCAAGAACATTATCCCACAGCAAGAGTATAGTTTCACTTCCAGTTACTCCTGCCAGTTCCTCCCTACCTTCCCTCCCATCCAGATCCAATCCCTTCCTGTTTCTCCTCAGAAAACAAAGACGCATCTAAGATAATAATGAAATAAAATAAATCAAATATAAACAAATTGATATATGATAAACAAACATATAAGGAAAATAGCCTGGGATGAGGTATAAGAAACATATATAGACACAAACACCTAATCATTTTCATACTCAGGGATCCCATAAAAATACAAAGCCAAAACCTATATTAAATATGAATCGGATCTCTGGGTAGAAAAAAAAGCCCAGACCCAACATTATGAAGCAAGGAACCTCTAAAAATTATGCTGATTGATTTTGCCTTTTTTGTTGACCATCTACTGCTGGGCATGTAACCTATCATTAAGAGTCGTTTGTTTCCCTAGTGAGACTCCCTTAGGGGAAACTAGTTTTTCATTTGCATGTAGTTATTTATTACAATTAGCCTCTGGATTAGGGATGGGTACATTTGTCTCTATCTTCTACTTTCAGCTCTAGGACCCTATCAGGTGCAAACCCATGCAAGACCTGTGCATGCTACCATAGTATCTTGAATTCATATATATGCCAGTCTTGCTATACTTAGCCTTGTTTCCTTGATGTTTCTTCCCAATTATCCTGAATATTACACTGTGTCTGCCTTCTCTTCAGTAGGGTTCCATGAGCCCTGGGGTGGCAGGATTTTATGAAGATAGCCCTTTTAAGCATGAGTGTTCCAAGCTCTCTCTCTCTTTGCATATGTTTGGCTGTGGTTTACTGTATTTTTCTAATCTGCTGTGGTTAGAAGTTTCTCAAAAGATGGCCAAGCAAAGCACTGATCTAGAATATAGCAGAATGTCATTAGGAGTCATTTATTGCTATATTTCTTCAGTACAATAATAATATTTGGTTTTCTCCTAGGTCCATGATATGTTCTCAGGATCATGATCACCTAAACAGCACTCATTTCATGGAGTAGGACTTAAATCAGATATTGGTTGGTTCCTCCCAGAAGCTTTGTTATCTTGAAGAAAGGACACCACTGTAGATGGAAGAGTTTGTAGCTGGGATGCTGTTTGCCTTTCTCCTTTTGTAGTGCACAGAGGACCTTCCAGTACAAAGAACACTAGTCAGTAGGAATTGTCTCTCTCCACCTTTTAATTAATGTATATAAGGTTTTGTCAATCTTATTGATTTTCTCAATCAACTTAAAGTTTCATTGACTGTTTGTTTCTATTCTACTAATCTCATCCCTGAGTTTGATTATTTCTTGTTGTCTACTCTTTTAGGTGTTATTTCTCCTCTTTATTTTGGTTTTTTTTTCAAGTGTGTTGTTAAGTTACTACTATGAGATCTCTCCAATTTTTTATGTAGGCATTTAGTGCTATGAATTTGCCTCATTAAATCGCCTTCATTGTATGCTATATGTTTAGATATGTTGTGTATTCATTTTCACTCAATTCTAGAAAGCCTTCAATTTCTTTCTTTATTTCTTGCTTGATTCATTTATCATTAAGTAGTTAGTTGTTCAGTTTCCATGAGTTTATAAGCTTTCTTTTGTTTCTGTTTTTGATATCCAGCTTTAATCCATAGCACTCAGATAGGATGTAGGGGATTATTTCAGTTTTCTTGTTATTTGTCTAGACTTGTTTTATATATGCACATATGGTCATTTTTGTGTGTGTTTGGGTAAAATATTCTGTAAATATCTGTTAGTTCCATTTGGTTTATGATATGAGTTAGCACTAATATTTCTTTCTAGCTCTTGTCAGGATGAGCTGTCTATTTGTGAGAATGGGGTATTGAAGTCTCACACCTTCAGTATGTGAGGATCAATATGTGATTTAAACCATAGTAGTTTTTCTTTTATTAGCTTGGGTACAAGTGTTTGGTGTATAGCAGTTAAGACGTTAAGTGTCCTCTTGGTAGAATTTTTCCTTTGATGAGTGTGTATTATCTTTATATATCTCTTCTTATTGATTTTGGTTTAAAGTCTGTTTTGTGTGATATTAACATGTTTACACCAGTTTACTTCTTAATATCCCTTTCAAATCTTTTTCCTGAGATGATGTCTATTCTGAGGTTAAGGTGTGTTTCTTGGATGCAACAAGAATGGATCCAGTTTTTGTGTCCATTCTGTCATTCTGTGTATTTTTATTGCAGAATTAAGATCATTGATGTTGAGAGGTATCTTTTTCTCCTTCTATTGTAATGTAAAGTTTTGTTGGATATAATAATCTGGACTGGCATCTTTGGTCTCTTCGAGTCAATAGATTATCTGTTCAACCCCTTCTGGTTTTTAAAATGTCCATTCAGAAGTCAAGTATTCCTCTAACAGGTCCACTATGGCATGTTACCTAGGCTGAAATGCACTCCCTTTGCAATAGTCTCTTTCAGTACTCTCCCTTTCCATCCCACCACTGTTGTTCAAATCTTAAATGGTCTTATAACAAAAAACCCAGTACCAGATAGTGGGATTAAAAGATGAAAGATCAGAGAAGCAGAACAAGCTACAGCCACCTATTACCTCACCAACTCTAAGAGTTCTCTGACTGAAATCCTCTGAGGCTTCACGCAAAAGGGTCTCAGCTGAACTGCTTTAGTTCCTGTTTCCTCACACCTTACATACCTTTTTCAGACCTGCTGTCACTTCCTGGGATTAAAGGTGTGTGTGCTTTCCAATACTGGGATTAAAGATGTGTGCCACCACTGCCTGGCTCTGTTTCCAATGTGGCCTTGAACTCTCAGAGATCCAGACAGATCTCTGCCTCCCAAGTGATAGGATTAAGGGTGTGTGCCAGCACTGTCTGGCCTCTATGTCTAATCTGGTGGCAGGCTCTATCCTCTGATCCTCAGGCAAGCTTTATTAAGGTACACAATATATCACCCCCAATTTCATTGCTCGTGTTCTCATTCCCACCTGCCCTCAGGATACTCATAAAATCTCTTCTATTTCCCCTTTCTAGCATAATCAAGTGACCCCTCATGAACCCTCCTAGTTACCTAGAGCTGTGGGATGTCTTTCTGTACACTGTGAATATGTGTTGCACTGATTGGTTGATAAATAAAGCTGCATTGGCCGATGGCAGGGCAGGATGGAGCCAGGCAGGAAAATACAAGGGAGATAATGAAAGAAGAAAGGCAGAGGCAGGGGAGATGCAATTCCGCCATCCAGGGAGCAGCATGTAATGGCACACAGGTAAAGCCACAGAACATGTGGCAATATATGGATTAAAAGAAATGGGCTGAGTTTAGTTATAAGAGCTAGCTAGCAAGAAAATTGAGTCATAGACCATGGACATGCAATTCCTAATTGATATAAGCCTCTGTGTGTTTACTTGGGTCTGAGTGGCTGGACAACTGGGCAGGACATAGGAAAATTTCCAGCTACATTTGGCACTCACTGTTGGGCATTGATCCACAGAGAACTAAGAAAGCTTAAAGATTCTGAACGCACAGAAATGGAACCGTACTAGGCTTCCTAGTCTTACAATCTCATGCCAGCAGCAGAGCAGACTCATCTCCTGACAGCTGCCTGCAAGATGGAGCTGCCCACCAACCAACATGAGCTAAGCAGCATGGTGGATTCCTGCCATGGTACAAAATGGCTTCTCCAAGTGGCACAGCATGGTGTGTGATGGATATAGCTTTTTGCTAATATAGACCAAAAAGAAAAAAAAGAAAAAAGGAAAAGTTTCTGGGTTACATGCTCCTTGATAGAGGCATAGACCCACTACCTCCCAGAGTCAGCTGAGAGCATGGCTCCCAGAATTGGCCATGAATTACCTCCGCCATGTTGGGAAGCTGAGGTGGGTGGAATTAGCAGCCAAGGCTGCTGCTTCTGTTCTAGCCATGCTGCAGTTTAAAGAAATGATCAGAAAATGATTACAGAAACAAAGTAAGAACAGATTCAGATGAAATAAAACTCTGAATAGTTTACATTGTGTGTAAAAATGTATGTAGGCTTGGAAGAGACAGGAAAAGGAGTATATGCAGTTATAAAAAATAGTTTTAAAACACAAAGTCTTTAAAGAGACAATAAGAATAATATAAAAGTTAATCCATGTAAAGGTGGAAGTCACACAGAGAGTCTGGATTATAATGTCTTTGGGATTTTTAACTGGAGAGAGACATTGAATTGTAAAGGATGCCAAGTAAAACATATATATATGGTGGCTTGACTTCAAAATTTGGATCTAAAGATACGTTGCTTTGGAATGAAGGCTCTAATTTTGTTTCCACAGGAAGCAAGAGGCTATCGATTTGTTCCAGATTAAGATGGATCAGATTTGATCAAGCCAGACCTCCTGAACCATAACAGATGGTACCTATCAACTAAGGTTACAACCGGTCTTCCCAGGATTTGAACATAATCTCTGCTGTGGGATGTTCTGTATGCTGTGAATGTGTTGCTCTGATTGGTTAATAAATAAAGTGTTGATTGGCCAGTAGCCAGGCAGGAAGTATAGGTGGGACAAAGAGAGGAGGATTCTGGGAAGTGGAAGGCTGTAGCTGGAGAGCTTCTCTCCAGGTCCTACCAAGCCCTGGCAGTCCAACAGCCCACTTATAAAATAAACACACAGACGCTTATATTATTTACAATCTGTATGGGGTGGCAGGCTTCTTGCTAACTGTTCTTATATCTTAAATTAATCCATTTCCATAAATCTATACCTTGCCACATGGCTCGTGGCTTACCAGCATCTTCACATGCTGCTTGTCATGGTGGCAGCTGGCAGTGTCTCTCCCACTCAGCCTTCCACTTCCCAGAATTCTCCTCTCTCCTTGTCCTCCCTATACTTCCTGCCTGGCCACTGATCAATCAATGTTTTATTTATACAGAACGATATCCACCGCACTTTCTCTTTTCTTTTTTTTCAAAAAGGAAGGTTTTAACCTTAACATAGTAAAATTATATATTATTTGGGAATTTGAGCGTAGCTTCTCTTACTAGTTCCTGCTGGAGGGGGGCGCTGTATCTTATGGGGACACAAAGAAAATTTTAGGATTATGGAGTAGTCCATGAGGTTGTATCGTCTGAGCCAGTTGTCTTCAAACCGTTTTGGATGTTGGATCATCTGGGCCATGGTATCATCGGAGACCTTTCAGGGGGTCTTGGCTGGTCAAACCTGATCTATCTTAATCTGGAATAAATCCATAGCCTCTGGCTTTCTGTGGAAACAGAAGCAGAGCCTCCTTTCCAAAGCAACGTATCCTTACATCCAAATTTTGAAGTCAAGGTACCTTAAAATATTTTGGCATAACTCAACAGCTTTTGCAATCAAATGTTTTTCTTCAGTTACAAATATCAAAGAGAACATAATCCAGATTCTCTGTGTGGTAGCCATCTTTACGTGGCTTATTTTTTATATTACCTTGAACCTATTGCTTTAAACTGAAGCATTCTAAGACTGAAACGGTGCTGTGGCTGCTGGCTCTGCCCACTTCAGCTTCCCACTTCAGCTTCCCAACATGGCGGTGGTACGTTTTCCGCCAGCTCTGGGAGCCATCGTGGGTCTGTGCTTTTATCAAAGCAGCATGTAGCCCAGAAACCTCTTTTTTTGTTTTGTACTAGCAAAGGCTAAATCCACCACACAGCTTAATGTGCCACTTGCAGAGGCCCAGCTTAATGTGCCATTTGCAGAGGCCTCATTCCCGCCATACTGCAGGTCAAGCACGCATGCCAGGAACCCACCATAGTAGATAGTAGGTCAAACACACAGGCTGCCACTAACTTGAGAGAGACAACTAGGAACTGTTTTTAGCTCCGTTTTAGAATCTTTTTTCTCAGGTTTTAGGTGGAAACTCTTGCCAACACGTTGGGCGCCATTTGTAGCTGGAGAGCTTCTCTCCAGGTCCTACCAAGCCACGGCAGTCCGACAGCCCACTTATAAAGTAAACACACAGATGCTTATATTATTTACAAACTGTATGGCCGTGGCAGGCTTCTTGCTAACTGTTCTTATATCTTAAATTAATCCATTTCCATAAATCTATAACTTGCCACATGGCTCGTGGCTTACCAGCATCTTCACATCTTGTCATGGTGGCAGCTGGCAGTGTCTCTCCCACTCAGCCTTCTACTTCCCAGAATTCTCCTCTCTCCTTGTCCCGCCTATACTTCCTGCCTGGCCACTGGCCAATCAGTATTTTATTTATACAGAACGATATCCACAGCAGAAGGCTGAGTCAGGAGACACTGCCACCGCTGCCATGACAAGCAGCATGTAAAGAAACCAGTAAGCCATGAGCCACGTGGCAAAGTATAGATTAATAGAAATGGGTTAATTTAAGATATAAGAACTAGATAGCAAGAAGCCTGCCATGGCCATACAGTTTATAAGTAATATAAGTCTCTGTGTGTTTACTTGGCTGCGGGACTGGCGGGTGAGAGAGATTTGTCCTGACTGTGGGCCAGGCAGGACAAGGAAATCTTCAGCTACAAATCTTGAATTTTTTCAGGATCCCCATTAGACTACCAGCACCCACAGTCAGCAGGAAGTAGCCTAGAAAACTATGCCCACATTCCCAAAAACTGGATTATGAATATTTGTCTTTGTTTAGAGATTGTTTACAAATTGGTTATAGTCATAGTCAATATCTTTCTAAAAGAAAAAAGGGGGATAGGATATAGATATGATAGGATGAAAGAATAGATTATTGAATCTACTTTTAAAGAGCAACAACTTGTTTAAAAATGTTTTACATTGCTATGGATTTTAGTTTATTGATATAAATTTAAAGTTAATTTTGCTAGACTATGAATATTTCTACTCTTGTTTAAGGTATTATGTTTGTGCAGCTCATTTAAAATTGTAATGTATCATTAAGAAATATAGATTAATAATTAATCATCTATGATAATCAAACTCATTGTCATGTTAGTTAAGTTTTCTAGGTATACATAGATATATGCTTACTTAAGGAATATATCCTTCTGAAGTCTTTGACACAGTTGAAGACTAGATAGTTATAATTATAGTTTTCCTTAGTTATGATAAAAGATAAATTAAATATGAAACTTTAGACTCACAAATATAGAATAGATGATAGAATATTTTCTTTAGTTTTGCAAAATACAAATAGACTATATATTGTAACTGTAATTCTTGCTTGATAACTGTTTTATTTATTTATTTATTTATTTATTTATTTATTTTGGTTTTCTCAAGACAAGGTTTCTCTGTGTAGTTTTGGTGCCTGTCCTGGATGTCATTCTGTAGACCAGGCTGGCCTCGAAATCACAGAGATCCACCTGACTCTGCCTCCTGAGTGCTGGGATTAAAGGCATGCGCCACCACTGCCCAGCAATAACTGTTCTATTATATATAATTTTACTATGTTAAAGTTAAATCCTTCCTTTTTGATTAGATAGAAAGGGAAGTGCAGTGGGATGACTTTCTGTACACTGTGAATGTGTGTTGCGCTGATTGGTTGATAAATAAAGCTGCATTGGCCTATGGCAGGGCAGGATGGAGCCAGGCAGGAAAATACAAGGGAGATAATGAAAGAAGAAAGGCAGAGGCAGAGGAGATGCAATTCCGCCATCCAGGGAGCAGCATGTAATGGCACACAGGTAAAGCCACAGAACATGTGGCAATATATAGATTAATAGAAATGGACTGAGTTCAGTTATAAGAGCTAGCTAGCAAGAAAATTGAGCCATAGGCCATGGACATGCAATTCCTAATTGATATAAGCCTCTGTGTGTTTACTTGGGTCTGAGCAGCTGCAGAGCCAGGTGGGACACAGGAAAACTTCAGCTACAACCTAGACTCTCTAGGTCTGTGGATTGTGGCATAGTTATCTTTTATTTTATGGCTTATATCCACTTAGGAGTAAGTACAGACCTTGTTTGTCTCTCTTGGTTTGGATTACCTCACTGAGCATGACTTTCTATTTCCATTCTTTTGCCTTCCAATTTCCTGATGTCCTTATTTTTAACTCTTCTGTGTAAATGTACCACAACTTCTTTATCCATTCATTGGTTGAGGGGCATTTATATTGTTTCCAAGTTCTGGCTATTACAAATAAAGCTGCTATAAATATAGTTGAGTAAGTGTCCTTTTGGTATGATTGTGCATCTTTTGGGTATATATCCATGAACAAGACATATATATCTATGTCTTGTGGAAGATTGATTCCAAGTTTTATGAGAAACCACCACACTGACTTCCAATGTTTCTGTACAAGTTTGCACTACTACCATCAATAGAAGAGTGTTCCCCTTTCTCTGCATACTCTCCACCATGAGCTGTTGCTTGAGTTTGTTTTTATCTTAGCCATTTTAACGTGTGTAAGATTAAATCTCAGTCACTTTGATTTGCATTTCCCTGATGGCTAATGATTTTGAACATTTCTTTAAATGTTTCTTAGCCATTTGAAATTCTTCTGTTGAGAATTCTCTGAGATTTGTACTCCATTTTTGGATTATTTCATTTGTAGATATTAAGTTTCTTGAATTCTTTATATATTTTGGAAAAAATCCTCTGTCAGTTGTGGGGTTGGTGAAGATCTTTTCCCTTTCTGTAAGTTGTCATTCTGTCCTATTGATGATGTTCTCTGCTTTACAGAAACTTTTCAATTTCATGAAGTCACATTTATTAATTATTAATCTTAGTGCCCATGGTATTTGTGTTCTCTTTGGAATGTTGTGTCCTGTGCCAATACATTAAAGGCTGTTTCCCACTTTCTCTTCTATGAGGTTCAGTGTATGTGGATTTATGTTGAGGTTTTCCATCCATTTGGACTTGAGTTTTGTGGAGGCTGATAGATCTGGATCTATTTGCATTCTTCTACATGATGACATCCAGTTGGACCAGCACCATTTGTTGAAGATGCTTTTTTCCCCATTGTATAATTTTGGTTTTTTCGTTGAAAATCAGGTGTCCATAGGAGATGGACTTGCATCTAGTTCTTTGATTAGGTTACATTGATCCACCTGTCTGTTTTCATGCCAATGCCATTGGTGTTTTTATTACTATAGTGCTATAGTAGAGCTTGAAATCAGGAATAGTGATACCTCCAGAATTTCTTTCATTGTACAAGATTGTTTTAGCTATTCTGGTTTTTGTTTTGTTTTGTTTTGTTTATTTTTTCCATATCAAGTTGAGTATTGTTCTTTCAAGGTCTGTAAAGAATTGTGCTGGGATTTTAATGAGGATTGAAATGAGTCTGTAGATTGTTTTTGGTAAGATGGACATTTTTACTATGTTAATCCTAACTATTCACGAGCATGAGAGCTCTTTCCATCTTCTGATATCTTCTTCAGTGTCTTTCTTCAAAGACTCAAAGTTCTTGTCCTACAGGTCTTTCACTTGCTTGGTTAGAGTTGCACCAAGATATTTTATATTATTTGAAGCTATTGTAAAGGGTGTTGATTCTCTGATTTCTTTCTCAACCTGTTTATTGTTTGTATATAGGGCTATTGTTGTTTTTTGAATTAATCTTGTATCCGGTCACTTCAATAAAGGTGTTTATCAGATGTAGGAATAGCCAAGTAGAATTTTTGGGTCACTTATGTATACTATCATATCATTATGAATAATGACTTCTTTCTTTCTAATTTGTATCCCCTTTATCTCTTTCAGTTGTATTATTTCAGTAGTTTCAAGAACTATAAATAGGGATGGGGATTGTGGACAACCTTTTCTTGTTCCTGATGTTAGTGGAATTGCTTTGAATTTTTCTTCATTTAATTTTTTGTTGGCAATTGGCTTGCTGTATATTGCTTTTATTATGTTTAGGTATGTCCCTTGTATCCCTGACCTTTCCAAGACCTTTATCATGAAGGGGTATTGAATTTTATCAAAGTCTTTTTCATCATCTAAGGAGAAGATCATGTATTTTATTTTATTTCTGTTTATTTATATAATGAATTACATTGACAGACTTTTCAGATGTTGAATGATCCCTGCATCTCTGGCATGAAGCCCACTTGATCATGATAGATGATCTTTTATGATGTGTTCTTGGATTCCATTTGGGTATATTTTATTGAGTATTTTTGCATGTATGTTCATGAGGGAAATTGGTAATTCTTTAATTCCTTTTCTTTGTTTACTCTTTGTATGGTTTGGGTATCAGTGTGACTGTGGCCTCATAGAAAGAATTTGACAGTATTCCTTCTCTTTCTGTTTTGTGAAGGAATTTGAAAAGTATTGGCATTAGCTCTTCTTTGAAAGTCTGAAAGAATTCCATATTAAAACCATTTGACCCTGGGCTCTTTTTGTTGTTGTTGTTGTTACTGACAGCTTTATTTTCTCAGGGGTTATTGGTCTATTTAAATTGTTTGTCTGATCTTGATTTAACTTTGGTAAGGGGTATATATCAAGAATATTGTTAATTTCTTTTAGATTTTCCAATTTTGCAGACTACAAGTTTTTGAAGTATGACCTAATGAGAGATGTCCTTGCAGTCTGTTATTATGTCTTTCTTTTTATTGTGATTTTGTTGATTTGGATATTCTCACTCTGTCTTTTAGTTAGTTGGGATAAGGATTTATCTATTAACATTGATGTTTTTTTTTTTTCAAAGAACTACTCTGGGTTTCATTGATTCTTTGTATTGTTTCCTTTGTTTCTTTTTTATTTATTTCAGCTCTGAATTTGATTATTTTCTGCCATCTACTCATCTTAGATGTGTGCATTTCTACTTGGTCTAGAGTTTTCATGTTAACTCAAGATAGTATTAGATCTCTGCAAATTCTTCATGAAGGTACTTAGTGCTATGAGCTTTCCTCTTAGCACTGTTTTCATTGTGTCTCAGAAATTTGGGTATGTTGTACATTAATTGTCATTGAATTCAAAGAAGTCTTTAACTTTTTTCTTTATTTCTTCTTTGACCTGGTGGTAACAGAATAGAGAGTTGTTCAGTTTCTATGAGTTTGTACACATTTTGTTGTAGAAATCCATGGTGGTCTGATAAGATACATGGGGTTATTTCAATTTTCTTCTATCTGTTGAGTCTTACTTTGTGGCCAAATATACAGTAAATTTTGGAGACTATCCCATGTGGTGCTGAGAAGAAGGTATATTCTTTTGTGTTATGGTAAAAAATCCCATCAAAATCCCAACACAATTCTTCACACATCTGGAAAGAACAATACTCAACTTCATATGGAAAAACAAAAAACTCAGGATAGCTAAAACAATCCTTGACAATAAAGCCACCTCTGGAGGCATCACCATCCCTGACCTTAAGCTCAACTATAGAGCTATAGTAATAAAAACAGCTTGGTATTGGCATAAAAACAGACATTGTAGACCAATGGAATTGAATTGAAGACCCTGACATTAACCCACACATCTATGAACACCTGATTTTTGACAAAGAAGCCAAAACTGTACAATGGAAAAAATAAAGCATCTTCAACAAATAGTGCTGGCACACATGTCAACATGTAGAAGATTGCAAATAGACCCATATCTATCACCATGCACAAAACTCAAGTCCAAGTGGATCAAAGACCTCAATATAAAACCAGTTACACTGAATCTGATAGAAGAGAAAGTAGAAAGTGGTTTTGGATGCATTAGCACAGGAGACCACTTCCTAAATATAACACCAGTAGCACAGACACTGAGAGCAATGATTAATAAATTGGACCTCCTGAAACTGAGAAGCAAAAGGACACAGTAAATAGGACAAAATGACAGCCTACAGAATAAGAAAGATCTTCACCAACCCCACATTGACAGACAGCTGATCTCCAAAATATATAAAGAACTCAAGAAACTAGACATCAAAATATTGAGACAATCCAATTAAAAAATGGGCTACAGAACTAAACAGAGAATTCTTAATGGAAGAATCTCAAATGGCTGAATGACATTTAAGTAATTGCTCAGCATCCTTAGTCATCAGGTAAATGCAAATCAAAATGACTCTGAGATACCATCTTATACCTGTCAGAATGGCGAAGATCAAAAACACTGAAGACAGCTTATGTTGGAAAGAATGTGGAGCAAGGGGAACACTCCTCTATTTTTGGTGGGAGTGCAAACTTGTACAGCCACTTTGAAAATCAGTATGGCGGTTTCTCAGAAAATTGGGAATTAATCTTCCTCAAGACCCAGCTATACCACTCTTGGGCATATACCCAAGGAATGCTCAATCATACCACAAGTGCACATGCTCAGCTATGTTCATAGCAGCATTATCAATAATAGCCAGAACCTGGAAACAACCTAGATGCCTCTCAACTGAAGAATGGATAAAGAAAATGTGGTATATATATACAATGGAATACTATTCTGCAGAGAAAAGCAATGACATCATGAAATTTGCAGGCAAATGGATGGAACTAGAAAATATCCTGAGTGAGGTAAACCAGACTCAGAAGTACAAACATGGTTTGTACTCACTCATAAGTGGATACTAGATGTAAAGCAAAGGATAACCAGACTACAACTCACAGTTCCAGAGAAGCTAGCTAACAAGGAGGACCCAAAGCAGGACACATCCCCTGGGAAGGGGAAATAGATGAGATCTCCATGAGTAACCTGGGAATGAGGGGTGAACAATAGAGGATAGGGGATGGGGGATGATAACATAAGGGAATGAAGTCATTGAGCTGGAACAGACATGGAGTGGGAGAGCAATGAAAGAGGTAACATGATGGAGAAAGACATCATTGGGATAGAAAGAAACTGGGTGCTAGGGAAGTTCCCAGGAATCCACAAGGATGACCTCAGCTTACACTACTAGCAATGGTGGAGAGGGTGCCTAAACTTGCTTACCTCAGTAACCAGATTGGTGGGTACCCTAACTGTTATAGAGCCCTTCTCAAGTAACTGATGGAAGGAGATACAGAGATCCACAGCCAGGTACCAGGCTGAGCTCCAGGAGTCCAGTTGAAGAAAGAGAAGAGGGATTCTGTGAGCAAGGGGCATCAAGATCATGATGGGGAAACCTACAGAGACAACCAAACCAAACTAGTGGGAACTCATGAAATTTAGATCAGCAGCTATGGAGCCTGCATGGGACTGTACTAGGCCCTCTGTATAGTGAGACATGATCTGCTTGGGAGGCACCCTGGCAGTAGGATGAGAGTCTATCCCTGGTGCATGAGCAGGCCTTTTGGAGCCCACTTCTATGATGGGACATGTCGCACAGCCTTGAGGTGGGGAGGGGGGCTTGGACCTGCCTCTGACCTTACCTTCTTGTAGGAGGGATTAGGGGATGGATTGGGAGGGGAAGGCTGGGGGAGGCAGGAGGAGGGAAGAAGGGGATCTTTGGTATGTAAAATGAATAAAAAATTGTTTTCTTAATAAGAAAATGTTCTGTAGGTATCTGTTAGGTCCATATGAATCATGACATTTGTTAGTTCTATTATTCTCTATTGGGTTTCTGTCTGAATGACCTGTCCATTGGTGACAGCTGCATGTTAAAGTCTTCCAATATTATTGTGTGTGGTTTTATTTGTGATTTAAGCTTTCATAACTTCTCTCTCTCCCTCCCTTCCTCCACCCCCCTCTCTCTCTGTCTCTCTCTCTCAACAAATGTGGGTACCCTTACATTTGGAGCATAGATGTTCATAATTGAGACATCATCTTTGTGGCTTTTCCACTGTTGATATGAAATGCCTTTCTCTATCTTTTTTGATTAATTTTGGTTGGAAGACAAAAAGACACACAGTCTACTTTTTAGATATTAGAATAGCTATACAAGCTTGCTTCTTAGGTTCATTTGACTGGAAAACTTTTTTCCAACCCTTTACTTTGAGGTAATGCCTATCTTTGGTGTTGATGTGTGTTTCTTGTATACACCAAATAATGGATCCTGGTTTTGTATCCATTCCATTAGACTGTGTCTTTTTATTGGTGTATTGATTCCATTGATATTGAGGAATATTAATGACCAATGACAAATGATTGTGAATTTCTGCTATTTAGGTGGTGGTGGTTGTGTGTGTGTGTGTGTGTGTGTGTGTGTGTGTGTGTGTGTGTGTGTGTGTGTGTTTCCCTTCTTTTAGTTTTGCTGCTGTGAGATTATCTATTGCCTCTGTTTTTGTTGCTTTAGTTAACTTCCTCGGGTTGTAGTTTTCTTTCTAATAACTTTTGTAGGGCTTTTAACTTACATTTCCCTCTTGACCTAAGATTGGCATTCACATAGTGGCTTAAAACTGTCTGTAACTCCAGTTCCAATACATCTGATACCTTTCTTTGTGCTCCATGCAAACCAAGAACACATACATTACATACACACAGAACTCACACATAAAATAAATACATGAAAAACAACCACACAAATTAAAAGCTTATGTGTTGGCAAATACTTATTTTCCCAGCTGCTAAGAAGAAGAGGCAGGGAGGTGAATTGATAAACCTTGATAAAAAGATTGTCTGAGAAATATAGTTGGACACCTTTAGAAAAAATTAAAGTAATTCAAGCATGTTGGTGAATGCCTTTATTAGCAGAACTGAAGAGGTTAGAAGGCAGTATCAGGAGTTCAGGACAGTCTTATCTACATAATGAATTTGAGGCCAGCCTGGAATGAGAGAGTTCATCAGAAAACAACAAGATCAGAATATAAACCTTAGGGCTTTGACAGTGACAGGAAGAATTCAGAGATGTCAGATAGTGTGAGGTGCCAGCTGTAGGAATAGGATACCCTCAGGCCATGGAAACAAAATAGCAAAAAGCTGTGGTGGTAGGGAGGCATCTTGGGGACTATGAGCATGGAACTCTCATAACCTGTGTCCTTTTCAACCCGCACTTCTGATTCTATGCTCCCACCATTTCTTTTTACATCTTCTACACATTCTTTTTCCTATTGGACAGAACTTTTCTGGAATTTCCTTCCAGATGTCTGACTGCATTGTTTGGTTTTCTTATTGCTCTGGTTTTGCAAATGTCATGTAAGTACTTTGGAATTGAGCTTCCTTCCCTGAACCCACCTCTTTATTTCCAGATAGAGTATCTATATTAAATCAAGTTAGCCATGATCTCCTATCTTAGCCTCCCCAGTCCTGGGATGACAGATGTGAGCATTTCTGATCATATTTTTCATTATACACATACATAGGCAATTATAAATTTGTTGTAGAAATACTTTTTTAAAGATACTATTTTGTATGTTCAGGTTCAGATATGTGTGCCTATGTGTACATGGCTGTGGAAGTCAGAATTAAACTTCAGGTGTCAATCATCAGTGTCTCCTGATTTTCTTGACACAGATGTCTCATTGCCCTAGCTGACCTGTAAACCACAAAGGTCTACCCATACCTCTGTCACCAGAATAAGATTACAAGCATAGGCCACCTTTCCCAGTATTTTTACATTGGTTTATGAAAGGGACGTTAGATCTTCAGGTTAGCATTGCAAATACTTCACATATTTATCTGTGTCTGTAACACCCACCTCTACTTTGACATTTGTTTGTTTAGCCTATAACTTGAACTCGCTATGTCATCAACACTTACCTTGAACTCCTGATGCTCTTGTGTCCACCTTCTGAGTGCTGATTTTTCAGCCCTGCCATTCTATTGAAAATCTTTTAAAGTTGAATTGCAATGTGGCTTGGAGAAGAACATCTACACCTGAAGTATATATGGAAAAAGCAAGCAATATAATGTTAATTAATGAAGATTTTAAAGTGTTATTTAAATTTTTCATACATTATATTTCCCTCAGATTATTTACCCTCATCTAACTCCTCCCAGATACTCTTCACCTTTCTAAACACCCAGATTCTTATTCTTTCTCTGTCATAAAAACAGAAAGTAGAGAACAAAAAAAAAAGAAAATCAGAAAAAAAGAAATCCAACAAACCAAAACAAAAAAATAAGTATATGAAAAACATCTAGGCCCTGATTTGGGCAGAGACTCCCCCACTCAACCAGAGGATATACTGGCCACTAGAACTCCAGGTAGGCCACCTGCTCATGGACCTCCTCAACTGTAAGTTCCAGTCCACCCTACCCCAACTCCCTCCCCTCATCATTAATGTAATACAATTTCACCACTTTCATTTTAGCTTTAACATTTATGTAGCCCATACTTTCAGATCTGTCTGTTTCTAATGTTTTGAAGTTGTAAATACCTGTTCAATCCATGCCATTAAACTCAGTATGTAAAATATTTCATTAATCTATGGTCTCCAACTTGGACAGAGGCATCTGCTTGACCAGCACTACTCTGGATTCTAGAAATCCAAGTAGGTTGCCTGTCTGTGGACCTTCCCCACTTTCTGGGTGCCCATCCACCCTATCCTACCTCCCCCTCCTCTCTTTATTGCTGTGTCCCATTCCTGTACTCAGGCAGAGACCCCTGCTCAACCACAGGCCACACAAGCCAGAAGACTAATGAAAAAAGAAACCAAGGAACAAAACATCTGTCCAATAATTTAAACACAAGAATCAACATCTAGCCCTATAGTCACCCCAAACCCAGATGAGTTTCAACTGAGACCCATTCTGGATGAAGACTCAGAGGCCTCCAGTCTGAGGAAACAAGACCAGCTGAGGATCCGGCGAGGTGAGGTAGCTGTGGCTTGTTCTGTCTCTGATCATCTAGCAGTTCACCCCAATAACTGGCCCTGGGTTTGATTTTATTAATAAAACTTCTTAAGATTCATGCTACATCTGGTGCCCAAAGTTCGTGTTACGAATTCTTGAAAAAGATAATTGCCTGTGGGCCTTGTGGGCCCTAGCTCAGGACCAAGCTACACTCGGTCAGTTGTGGTGGTGCATGTCGGTAGCATTTGCTGAAGGAGGCAGAGGCAGGAGGATCCCGAGTTTGAGGCTGGCCTAGGAGGCTTACTAAGAAGAAGCTGAGGCCGGGACCCAGCCAAAAACAGTGGAGGGACCATGGAAGCAAAAGCTGCTGCTCAGAGTTGCTGGCTTCTTCTCATCATGTTGGTCACTGCGGTGATGCTGCTACCTGGGACGAAGACCCTGAATTAATCCGCACACCTATGAATATATAATTTTTGACAAAGAAGCCAAAAGTGTACAATGGAAAAAAGAAAGCATCTTCAACAAATGGTGCTGGCATAACTGGATATCAACATGTAGAAGGCTGCAAATAGATCCATATCTCTCACCGTGCACAAATCTTAAGTCCAAGTGGATCAAGGACCTCAACATAAATCCAGCTACTCTGAACCTGCTAGAAGAGAAAGTAGGAAGTAGTCTTCAACGCATTGGCATAGGAGATCACTTCCTAAATGTAACACCAGTAGCTCAGACACTGAGAGAAACAATCAATCAATGGGACCTCTTGAAACTGAGAAGCTTTCGTAGAGCAAAGGATATGGTCAACAAGGCAAAGCGACAGCCTACAGAATGGGAAAATGTCTTCACCAACCCCACATCTAACAGAGGACTGATATCCAGAAAATATAAGAAATTAGACATCAAAATGCCCAACAGTCCAATTAAGAAATGGGCTATAGAACTAAACAGAGAATTCTCAACAGAGGAAACTCAAATGGCTGAAAGACATTTAAAGAATTGCTCAACATCCCTAATCATCAGGGAAATGCAAATCAAAACAACTCTGAGATACCACCTTACGCCTGTCAGAATGGCTAAGATCAAAAACACTGAAGATACCTTATGCTGGAGAGGATGTGGAGCTAGGGGAAGTAGTTCCTTTTTAAAAGTAGATTCCATAATCTCCCTTTTTATCTTATCATATCCATATTCTCTCGTTTTTCTTTTCATAATACATTCAGTAATGTAATCTTGACTGTGTATATTGTATATACTTACTGGATATAATTTTTCTTGTATTAATTATAAGCTTTTTTAAATTTTAGACAAAAAGAGAGGAAATGTGGTATTTTATTCCCCCAAATATTGTGCATGCTAATAAACTTATCTGGGGTCAGAGACAGAGCAGCCACAATATTAAACATAAAGGATAGGCAGTGGTAGCACATGCCTTTAATCCTAGCATTCCAGAGGCAGAAATCCATGTGTTCAAGGATACAGACAGGCATGGTGACTCATCACACCTTTAATCCCAGAAAGCAAGCTTTTAATCCCAGGGAGTGGTGGTAGAAAGCAGAAAGGTATATAAGGCATGAGGACCAGAAACTAGAAGCATTTTTGCTGGCTAAGCATTTGGCCTGGTTAAGCATTCAGGCTTTCAGCAGCAGTTCAGCTGAGACCCATTCTGGATGAAGACCCAGAGGCCTCCAGTCTGAGGAAACAAGACCAACTGGGGATCCAGCGTGGTGAGGTAGCTGTGGCTTGTTCTGTCTCTCTGACCATCCAGCAGTTCACCCCAATAACTGGCCCCGGGTTTGATTTTATGAATAAGACTCTTTAAGATTCATGCTACAAATCAACATCTAGCCCTATAGTCACCCCAATCCCAGATGCCCAGATGCCAGCATGAGAACACAATGAACAACAGACAAGGTACTATGTTACCACCAGAGCTGAGCTATCCTACTACAGAAAGCCCTGAATATTCCAGCACAGCTAAAGCACAAGAAAAAGTCCTTAAAATAAAATTTATGAAGATGATAGAGGTCCTTAAAGAGGAAATGAATAAATCCCTTAAAGAAAGTCAATAAAAAACAAGAGTTGAAGAAAATAAATAAAACTGTTCAACATCTGAAAATGGAAATAGAAGCAATAAAGAAAACACAAAGTGAGGGAATTCTGGAAGTGATAAAGTCAGGTAAGTGAGTAGGAAATACAGACACAAGCATCATCAACAGACCACAAGAGATGGAAGAGGGACTCTCAGGCATTGAAGATAAAATAGAAAAGGTTAAATCAAAGAAAATGTTAAAACTGAAATTTTTTAAAAAATTCCTGACTCAAATCTTCTATGAAATCTTGGACTGGTGGAAGCGATGCTGTCATCTCTGGAAACAGTGCATAAATACTTTGTGAATGGAGCTAGCTCCTAACAGCAATGCCCTTTGGAGAATCCCACCCACCTGACAAAGACCCGTGGAGGTGATACTGAAGACTATTGCACTGATCCTAGGGAGCTCATGTGCTTCAGGCCTCTCTAACATTTTTTGTTGTTGTTTATTGAGACGGGGTTTCTCTATGTAACACCCCTAACTGTCCTGGAACTAGTTCCTATAGACCAGGCTGGCCTCGAATTCACAGAGATCCACCTGCTTCCAGAGTGCTGGGATTAAAGGCATGCACCACCCCTGCCTGCTACCTCTCTAATTTTTGCTGTGGTTATTTTTATGCTAATTCTTACTTTTGCTTTGTCAGTTGCGATTGTGACCTAGTGGGCAAAAAAAAAAAAGTTAAAAAAAAAGTTGTGATTTTTCTAAAGTTTGTACAAGGAAATTAAGCCTCTCTTCGATCTTTCACAGAAACCAATTTCTCTGGTCACCCCTGGGCACCTTTACAGTCATTCTGAGTAAGTATGAGGAATTCACTAAGGTTAATGATTTTTGCTTATGTAACTCTTCTAAAAAAGAGATAACTATATTCCAAAGAACTTCAGAACTTGGGAGATGGTCTCTTAAAAGATGACATTAGCCAGGCGGTGGTGGCACATGCCTTTAATCCCCGCACTCGGGAGGCAGAGCCAGGCGGATCTCTGTGAGTTCGAGGCCAGCCTGGGCTACCAAGTGAGTTCCAGGAAAAGGCGCAAAGCTACACAAAGAAACCCTGTCTCGAAAAAACCAAAAAAAAAAAAAAAAAAAAAAAGATGACATTAAAGACTTATAGGGACACATAAGGAAAAGAAAAAGGATATGAAAGGTCAGATTTAGTGGGTACCTATTCCACTTATGACCTTGAGGTACATGTCCCTAGGGCATGGTCTCAGGGCTAGCTTAAATCTGAGGGGCACATCTGTCCTTTCTGGACAAGCAGGACACAAGGAAAGGTGACTGCTGAAACTTGCAAAGACAGGGTAAGATTGTCTTTCAAAATCCCTGCTTCTAAAAGTGGTCTGTCAGATATTCTAGGCCTGTAGCCAAAATGGATGCCCCAAGGATGATGAGAAACATTAGATGACTGCAATCTATCTCTGTCAATTCTTGCAATTTTTCAAAGTTGCTTGCTTGCACTTCCTGTTTACTCAGTTAGTATTATTTTCTTCTTAGGTCTTTGATGGAGTTAAAGACTAGATAGTTACAGTTATAATCCTCTCATGTCTTAGCTAAGAATATTTTAGGTACTAAAGTTAGATTCTTCAGGACAGCACAGCTATTGAAATAATCTCTGTAACTTGCCATTTACCTATGGTCTGAACATTTCTGGACATTTAGTATTTGTTTCTTGTTTGATGTTGTTCTTGTTGGTTGTATTTCTATCTTCGTTTATGTTATTACTTTCCCCTCTCCTGCACAATACTTAATAATCATTCCTACTATATATAGTTTTGTATTAGCTTAGAAGTTTCTTATTTAGACAAAAAGAAGATGTACTAAGTACCTGTTCCACCTGTGACCTTGAGGTACCAGTCCCTAAGGCATGGCCTTGGGACTAGCTTAAGACCTGAGAGGGGGACTGGAGAGATGGCTGAGAGGTTAAGAGCACTGGCTGCTCTTCCAGAAGTCCTGAGTTCAATTCCCAGCAACCACATGGTGGCTCACAACCATCTATAATGAGATTTGGTGCCCTCTTCTAGTGTGTAGGCATACATTCGAGAACACTGTATACATAATAAATAAATAAATAAATGAATGAATAAACAAACAAACAAACAAACAAACAAACAAATAAATAAATAAATAAATAAATAAATAAATAAATAAATAAATAAAGCTTAAAAAAAGGCCCAAGGGCATGTATGCCTTACTCTCTTCTCTTCCTCATGGACTTGGACAATGTGGACTGACTCAGGCAGCAGAAGCAGCATGGGACTGGCCATCAGCCTTCCAGGACTCTGCAATGATTTTGACTTATCCTGTTTAGGGAGTTGTTCTCTCCAATTTATATCCTAATAAACTCCCTAATACTCCTTAATCAGACTCCATTGGAGTTCTCACTATAATCAGACATCTCACTGGTGCCAGGACATGAATTGTTAGATACTTTTTTTTATGTTAAATCTCCTAGTTCCATTGGAAGAGAAAAGTACACATAGAAACTGCCAGGAAGAAAAGAAACCTGGTCCCAACAGTTAATGAGTTAGATAATCATTACCATTTTGAGAATTTATAAAGAGTAGGATTATACCAGTTGTCCACATAAAAGTGACACATAGATTATTTAGAAATTGACTTTCACCTGAAAATTATATCCTAGCTATGGAATTGTATACTCAGCTGATCACAAAAATAGAAAAGTATCACATTGTTAAGGACTAATCATGAGGCTTGAATCTCTTTTTTTGTAACTGCATGTTTGCTGCCAGCTAGGGCACAATATAAGATGTGCCTTGTTTGATATAATCATTAGGCATGCAATATAAATTAACGATATGGGTAAAGGTCAGGGCTGTCAAGGGAGTGGGGAAGAGGAAAAGAAACTACAATGGGGAAATGTTAATGATTCTTGGAAAATGATTAAAGAGAAATGTATTGCAACTGCTCAAGCTTGAGTGCATTAGAACTTGTATAAATAAAAACAGCTTGAGTTGTTTGATGCCATCTGTTTGAAAGACAATCAGTGATCAGGATCTGCATTTTTCACCTACTTCATACCTCTGCCGTGTGGCTCAGAACCCCACTGGAGTTAAACTCCAGTGTGTGTATGCCTTTTTCTTTTTGAAAATTTGAATGTTGCTTTTAGATAGTAATAATTAATTCAACCCCTCTCTCCCTTTCCTCATCCAATGTTATATCAGACCTTATACTGTAACCATGTAAATTTGAGTATAGCATGCAATGTGCTACCTTTCTGTGCACATTAAAAAAAAAAAAAATTAACCCAACCTACTCGGAACAGCTATGTCAAATTTAACTGTTCTGTGGTCTCTATTGCCAATTTTGTGTATTCCAAGAAAAGAAGTTAAGTCAACATAGTATACTGTGAAATCATTTAAATGTTGTAAGAAAAGGAAAATATGAAATTCCCTATCCTAATGATGACATTTCAAACCTAGGATTACTTTCACTGTGATAATTTGTTTTGCAAAATACTAATGGAATGGGAAGTAACTTGATTTCTCACCTGAATTCTAACAATAGTGAATCCCCTTTTGTTTCCTTTTCCTATTGAACATGGAGTGAGTGAGTACTTAGTTTAACAGTCATTGGTTGCAGTTACCTTGTACCTTCCTTATGTTTCCAGCACCTTTTAACACAGATTTCCTCTATTTTGCCCATGTTTGTACTGAACTAATGTCTTAAGGTGTGACTTCAGGTGTGTTCAGCAAAACTTGATTTAATCACTCCAGGAATATTAGATGGAGTGGTCACCTGTCAGCCTTGACCATTTCAAACAGTTGTAAATAGGCCCCAGCCACCCTAGTCACTGCAGAGTGTGCATGGGGAGCAGCCACACGGGGAGGGCACCCAACTCTACGCCCTCCCACTCTATGCATCTGGGCAAAACAATCTGAGCTCTCTGGTGGGGAGGAGCCTATGAATCTTTCTGCATCCACCCCCTCTCAATTTTTCCTCCTTTCCACTGGGAGAGCATAGAAAAGATCTGAAAAAGGAAAGCGCAGTGGGTTCAAGCATGCCTGCCAACCTGTGGACAACTCCACCAAACCAAGCCCCTTAGGAAAGGCTTCCACCACAGGTGTTGGGCCAGACTCTCTGGCTGTGATGAGTCACCCACCCACAAAGTAACCTGCCACCATGTAGACATGCAGACGCTGGGGACCTTGCAATGGTGTATGAAAGCTGAAGGTCAACATGTCTGCATTCAGGGTTTGTGGCTCCCACCTGTGACCACCAATCACCAGCCTAGCTGTTGCCTTGTGCTCTGCAGATCCAGTGTCCAGGGTAGACTTGCAGTGGGCTGATTCCAAGATCAGCCAGGAGCATTTGCCTGGGCCTTTAAGACTGATGCAAATAGGGGAATCAGCAGGAAGCCCAGGCTTCCATTGGCAGGAAAGCATGGTAGCAGGAGAGAGCAGGGCGCTTCTGCACACCAAAGGGGAGGTGCACCATGGTGACTGCAGAGAGCACCCCCTGGTGTATGGGGTCCTCACTTAATAAGACAAAGCACAGATTGGACCCTCCATCAGATCCTTCTGCTTTAAAGAAATAGGATCTCAGAGCTGCAACTGTCCACCCCCTTGATGTCCTGACATCATGACCTCACATAGAGAAAGAGGCTGGCCTGAGCTGGAGGAGGGGCAGAATCTCTGGTGGTTTCAGGCTGAAAGAGAAGCCAACACCATACTTGAGTTTCTTCCAGCAGTTTCCCATCAGGTCCTGGAGTCAAGGTAAGGGAGAACCCAGGCCTCAGCCTTTTCCTGCACAGGGATGTGGAAGGACAGCCAGGAGCTAGGGGTGGTGCTGGCCAGTTTAGCAGTTTGTTCCAGGAGCTGTGGACAGTGTTTGGGGGGAAGGGAATGTAACAGTGAAGAGGAAACTCCATTTCTAGTCCTTTGAAATTAGAAAGGGGCTGGAATGTAGCTCAGTTAGCTAAGTGCTTGCTTAGCATTCACAGAGCCCTGGATTTAATCTCCAGATCCAGGACATGGTGGTGCATACCTGTGGGGTTCCCCTGACCCCACTGAAGAATTAGGTCCACTGCCCACAGTAGACCTTGACTGAGGAGGGGTAGTGTGCCACCTGCCTGTCACCCAGCTTCCCAGAACCCAGAGACAATCAGACCCAGTGGGGAGCTGGGTCAAGCAGGAACTCATTTATTAAGCATCAGCACACCCTTTATAAAGCACCAAACCACAAGCCAGCTTTCCTTCTACCAATCACAACAAAGGTCAGGTATCCATGAGCCTTTCAGGGCATAGCTCAGCATGATGATCACGAGGAGGCTATGCACCTACGTCATCTCTCCTGATCCACTCATAATTTTTGGTAAACAAGTTAAGTCCCCACCCAGCTCACTTCCTCTCAACGCCATCTTTGGCTTTTGTAGCCTGACATGTGTTCAGCATACCTACACATATCTGCAATACCAGCACGTGATAGGTGAAGTCAGCAAGTGCATTTCAAGGTTATCTTTAGGAACATATAAAATGCAAGCTCACTGTGAGCTACATCTTGTCTAAAAAAAAAAGTGAGCAGAAAAGAAAAAAAAATAATTGGCCTTTCTAAATCAGGAAGATACTCTAGTTGTCTTGGCTCTAGGCCTGTCCCTTCACTTCAGCCCCTCTGAGGCTGAAGAGTTCCTTCCTCCCCTTATACCCACGTCCAGACTAGGGCCATGTTCAACCCCTAGACTCAGTGAGTTTCAGGCTGTTGTGTCCAGATCATGACCCCCAGAGAGACCACCAAAGATGAGCATGCCGGAATGCAAAAGCAAGGTTTAATTCTGGATATCCACTACAAGTCTAGGCAGGGACTTCGTCCAATACATCCAACACAGTGGAGGCTGAAGGAAGTGCCTGCCTGTCTGCAAGCTCAGTTTTTAAAGGCAAAAGCCACAAGGTTACATCATTTAGGGGTGCTAGTACAGGTACAATTCTGATTGGCTCACTTCTAGGGACTTTCTAGAAATCATGGCTTAATCTTACTAAGGGAGTGGTTACCCGCCACCATTTCTCATTGGCTGCCCTCAGGTGGGGACATTTCTGTGGTCAGTTACCCTGGAAACCAGGGAGAGGACATTCCATAGTCCAGCAGTCATTACCTCGTGACTACCTTGTGACTCTGTACTTTTTACACTTCCTGGTTTCTGGAATCTGAACTGACTGGTTTTAGTAACTCATGGCCTGTACCTAAAAGGAGAAATCTCAGGCCTTAGTTTTAGGGTGAAAGCATTTTGGTCTTATTTCTAAGATGGCTCATTTTGGTCTCACAAGGCTACCTTGTGTTACATAAAGAGTTCCTAGTCAGCCAAGGCTGCACAGTATGACTCTGTATAGAAATAATCCACATATGATGCTTTCTCAATCACCCATTTTCCTGCCTCTTCAAAATATCTATTCCATGTAAGGACGGAAGCCCCTTCAGTGATCCTTGTGTTTAATGGCGACTACAGTGGTTTTTATTACTGTTCAGTTAATGATAGTAAAACACAGAAGGCCTATGCTGGGAGCTCTGCTTCTAGTAAATGCTAGTTAACTTGAGGGAATTTCAAGTATTGAATCTCTTACTCATTCATCAGTTCCTATTAGCCCTATTTGTTCTCACTTTCCAGAGAAACATCGCATATGTGGTAAATATGAGAACATCATGGATCAAGGATCAATGAGTACTGTCTATCAGCATGTGAATATCCAAAAGAAGTCTTATAAAAATAATGACCTTGGCAAAATGCTTTATGAATCATCTCAGTGTATACCTTATAACATCAGCAATACTACAGGAAACCATCAGAGAATTCATATAGGAAAGGAACCTTACAAATATGGTGAATGTGAAAAGTCCTTTGGATTTAGCTCAAATCTTGGAACACATCAGAAATCTCATAAAGGACAGAAACCTCACAAATGTAGTGAATGTGAGAAGTCATTTACATGTAATTCAACTCTTAAAAATCATCAGAAGATTCATACAGGAGGGAAACCTTACAAATGTGAATGTGAGAAGTCATTTGCATATAATTCAGTTCTTAAAACTCATCAGAAGAGTCATACAGGAGAGAAACCTTACAAATGTAGTGAATGTGAGAAGTCATTTACATGTCGTTCAACTCTTAAAAATCAGCAGAGAATTCATACAGAAGGGAAACCTTATAAATGTAGTGAATGTGAGAAGTCATTTTTATATAATTCAATTCTTAAAAATCATCAGAGAATTCATACAGGAGAAAAACCTCACAAATGTAGTGAATGTGAGAAGTCATTTACACATAGTTCAAATTTTAAAAATCATCAGAGAACTCATACAGGAGAGAAACCTTACAAATGTAGGGAATGTGAGAAATCCTTTGGATCTGGCTCAACTCTTATAAAACATCAGAGAATTCATACAGGTAAGAAACCTTACAAACATAATGAATGTATAAAATCCTTTGCATGTATTACAAATCTTGAGTCACATAAGAAAATTCATACAGGGAAGAAACCTTAAATGTAGAATATGTAATAAATTCTTTAAATATAGATCAGGACTTAGAAAACATGAGAAAATTCATACAGAAGAAAGATCTTACAAATGTTGGGAATGTGAGAACTCCTTTTCAAGTTCTTCAAAACTTAGAATACATAAGCAACTACATATAGGAGAGAAACCTCACAATGTAGTGTATGTGTGAAATCATTCATATGCTGCAACATGTAAACAAGCCTACACATGTGGAGTGGGCTCAGGGTGTCCATTGTTCATAAGTTGTATCCCAAGGTGGATTGGAGTTTCATGGTAGCAACTATCTGAGCCCTTTTTACAACTGTAAGCAACTCCTTTCACATATACCTGTAAGTAACCTGAAAAAAACTCATTCATTCAGCAAGATTAACTTCAGTGACATCCTTTGTTCTGTTTCAGTTTTTTTTTTTGCAGAGAAGCTCTGGCTTTACTTGGGAAGTGGACTGTGGGGGTTCCAACTCTCCAGTTAAGTCAGATTTTAGGCATTTCTGGGTACCTTTCAATCACTGAAAGACTGGTAAGCCCAACTGTTAAGCAATATATACTCCACTAAGCGATATATACTCCGCTTCATTCCTGCTCCCTCATGGACTGACATTCTGCATCCTGTGGGCAGGGAGTCTGGTGGAGTTCAGCAAACACCAAGGCTGCATCAGGCACAAGAATGCAGAAACTGGCAATTCTGTGATCTCAGTAAGTGGACACTGAGCACCCACCATCTGGACCCCAGGTTTTTCTGAAAATCATGTTGTGCTCAATGACAACAACAACAAAAATATATGTAAAGTAAGTTCCCAGAAACTGAATGCTGCCAAGTTCCTGGATGACAAACTCAGTCTACCTTGCTTACAGGAGTACATCAGTGGTACAGAAGCTAGTTTCATCTGCCTATACACTGGTAAATGATTGTGGAAGCAAAGAAGTGTGTGCCAGGCATTTCTTATTTGCACAGCAGGCTATGCCTGCCAGGGTGATGTCCAGTTTCTAGCTGCAGAAGCCTCTCCTCCTGGGCCCTCTGGAGATGCTCTCACTGAAGATGTCTTCAGGTGTTCTCAGTCTCTTAATGGCCCATAGGCAGTCAAGTGGTACAGGAGGAATGACAGTCATTCCTGCTATACACACAATCTTACTGGAAAAAAGCAACAATAACCTGGCTGCTGTATATCAAGACATGTTTTCTCTTAATGCTGCCACACCATAAGCTGAAATGGCCTGGACTGAAATCACCATCATAAGAAAAACCCTGTTCCAAGGATGCTCTGATTCCTTTTGTCTTTTCACTGACACCAGAGGTGGAGGGGGGGCACTCTCCCCCCTCTGGTGGATGACATCACTTCCCAAACTTGCTTTGGCTGGCTTTCCTGCACTTGTCTCATGGTATGCTGATAAAACTCAGCAACCTCTTTTCTCACAGGAAGCAACATGCTGTACAGAGACCTTTCCTTCACTCTACGTGCTGCAGTCACAGGGCAGAATGGCATGGCTCAGGCCCGGGGCTCCAGCCTGTGAGAAAGCTCAAACAGGGCCTGCTGGCTGTTGATGACATATAGGTGGTTGACATAGGACTCTTGCTGCTCCTTTGGAGACATGTCACTTCCAAACTGGTTACTTCTGCAGTGTCTCAGCATTTGGACAGTGTCTGCAATCATGTGCAGCTTTTCAAAGTTGACAAGATTATTTAAGAATGTTTTATTTCCTTCATGAATAAATGTTACATCTTTAAGCAATAAGGGCATGAAAGGGATTTTTGGCAGCTTTCATCTTTTTGAATAAATCCCTGTAGGCTTTGTGGTTTAGGGAAGGATCCATTAAGCTTTCAAGTTCAGAGAAAAGTTTCTTAAACTTCCCAGGAATTTTCTTCCAGGTCTGGGACAGCCGGCTGACAGAGGCAGTGTTGAGACCCATCATGATAGCAAAGAAAGAGTTCAGGTTCTGCTGAGCTTTGCAGTGAGCAGCAATCTTGATGAACTTTTTCACCAGCTGCACGAGCTTGCCCAGCTGGCTGCAGAGCAGAATCTCTGTGGCCACCCAGAGCTGGACCTTGTTGCATCTCTGGAGCAGAAGGCTAAGGTTGACTGTGTGCTCCCCACTTCCCTGTTTGCTGAACATGAAGTAGATCAGCTTTTGCTCATGGATTGAGTTGAACAGACTCCAATCAAAGCTCATTAATTCCAGAGCAAGGTCCCAAGTGTTCATTCCCAAAATCCTCATCGAACTTTGCTGTGATTCCTCATTTTCTGCGAAAGGATTCAAAGTGTCTGCTAGATCTTTCTGGTAGACAAATATCTGACCTGATGCCTCCAGGTATTTGAAAATGGCCAAGTCATTTAGCTGAATTTCATGCTTTTCTCCAGAAAACATGATGGCCACCAGAGCCAGATCCTCTTCAGCATGCTGCAGCTTCTCAGCCACCACCTTCAGGATTACCTGGGCTGTACTGGAAGTTTTTGCCTTCACACTGACATAGGAGTGCTCCATTATATACACATGGCAAAAAATTTCCTCTGTTTCGGCCACAGCTCCTCTGTGCTGGAGCTAGTTCTCCTTAAGACTGAATTGATGGAAAAGGGCTTTATTCTTCCTTTGTGGTGAATACTCATCGACAGTGTGATGATGATGCATCCCAAGTATCTTCTGAAATTCTTTCAATTCTTTCTCAAGAATTGGATATTCATAGACGTCATCAAGCACATTCCTGTATATGGTCTTTAGAAACATTTTTGAATGTTCATCTTCATGTAACCAGTCTTTGTACAGAGCAATCTACTGCAAAACCAGATGTAAGACCTTACGCTTCCGACAAGGGATGTCTGAGTTTTCTTCTTCCCCTTGATACTTCTTAGCAGAATAGTGTCTTAACAGTGCCTGGCACAGGTCATCAGTTGTCATGAATACTGTATATGTGAGAGGGAAGTCATCAAGGAGCATCTCTGTTTCTTTGTGCTAGACCTTTGCCAGGTGCAAGTCATTCAAAAGGTGCTCCAAGATCTTCTCCAGGGTCCCGGACACCACCATGTACCTGTCAGAGAGCAGAGAGTCCACTGAGTCATCCTCAGTGGAAGACTGTGAGCGGCTACTCCATTCATCGTCTTCATCTTCTTCATCGATGTATTTGAAATAAGGCACATCGAAGGTAGGCAAGGGCAGCTGGCGCCCAGAGAGTGCCTCAGAATCTTTCCTCTCTAGATGGGGTTCAAAGACCCGCAGGCGGGAGCTGTCCATTGTGAACGGTGCCTAACAAAGACATCCCCTAAAGGCTAAAAGATCTTACCATCCTTGTCCTTTCCCTGGTAACTGAGTCCATCTGGCTGCTAAGAGCTCTGCAGTCCCACTTCTTTCCTTTTTATGAGTAAATATATATAAATGTTTCATCTCTCTTGGAAAATCATAGTATAAAACATGTAATGAACCCACAAATTTTCCTCAAAACTTTTGTCTATCAGAAAATTGATATTAAAGATAAAACACTTTGTTCACAGTTTTGTTAAATTAGTTCCTCATTATAAGGCATTAATTAATGTACCTTATAAAGTCCAGCCTAGAAAACCCCCATATGCATTGCATTTGTCAAAACTAGTGCTAGAAGTGTAGATTCATCTGAAGATTGATCCTAAAAGAACAAACACACACACCAATAGTAATACTCAACTATTATCCACCTTTAAAATACTCATTCACCAGTGAAAATCTACAAATAGAAATAATGCAACAAGCATGGTCATGTACAACTAGAAAACCCTAAAAGTGTTAAGAAAATTAGTTTAGCAGTACTCAGTGCAGTAGGAAAAATACTATTAAACATAATTAGCACATTAATTATGAAAGATTCATATAGAAATACAAATACAGATTTGTAGACATACTACAAGCCAGGATAATACAATTAAGAGATGAAAGGAACCTCTCATGCATTTTTGCAGATTAGAATTCTTGTTTTTGAGTGACTATGAAAACGTTTTTTTGGAACCCTTCTTGTATTGCCAGTATTGGATTTCCTAGATGTCAACAGAGTTGCAAACTTTACCTCCAATATGATCCTGCTGACTCACTTACAAATGATTACAAGATAAAGTTTATTTTGCTGTAACATGCTGATATACCCTGAAAATATTAGTAGAAGGGCTCTTTCTGTCAGCTCACTTTCATGCCACCCAAGCTGCAGACAAGTTTTCAAAAAGGTTAGATACCTGGGCAAATAGGCAAGTACCAATATGCTATGCTTTTCTGCAGAGGATGCAGTCTTATCTCAGAGTTCCTATGAACAAGAGGGCAGATGACAAGGCCAGCTCTGAGTCCTATGCTAGGGTCTGGCTTACAGTTGCTTTCTCTTACTGGTTTCTGCTCTTCCTTCTTAAGAGGAACCTTAGTGGACATACTTGCTTTCCAAGCTACTTTCAGGGTTTGCCTCAGCTGCAGGTAGCATCCTAGTCCAAGGTCATGAAGGTTTACCCTGATGTCAACCCAGGTGGAAGATGTGGCCACCTGGCTAAACAATGTGAAGCTCATTTCAGCACCAGTTCATCTGATGTCTGGACAGAGCTCCATGTGCTGTGTTCTGCTCTTCCATGCTCCTCCCCAAGATACTTCCCTGGAGCTAATAAACATCCTGCCTGTGAACTAGCAGGAGGAATTCTCATTTCCTCCTTTTTCTCAAAGACAGTCCTTCAGAGCCTACAAAAGTGGTCTTGCAGACTTAGGCTCCCGCATTTTTAAGTCACACCATGCCTGGCATAGCTCTGGCTTTTTCCCCCAAAATTTAAACAAATATTTGTTGAATATGACTTTTTTTTTAAGATTTTTTTTCATTCTACATACCTTTGACAAAACCCAATACCCTTTCATGATAAAGGTTTCTGAGATCAGGAATACAAGGAACATACCAAAACATAATAAAGTACATTTACACCAAGCCAACAGCCAACATCAAATTAAATGAAGAGAAACTGAATGCCATTCCACTCAAATCAGGAACAAGACAAGGCTGTCCACTGTCCCCATATTTATTCAATATAGTACTTGAAGATCTAGCTAGAGCAATAAGACAACAAAAGGAGATCAAGGGGATACAAATTGGAAAGGAAGAAGTCAAACTTGCACTATTTACAGATGATATGACCCCAAAAATTCTACCAGGGAATTCCTACAACTGATAAACCCCTTCAGTAATGTTTCAGAATACAAGATTAATTCAAAAAAACTCAGTAGCCCTCCTATATACAAATGACAATTGGGCTGAGAAAGAAATCAGAGCAGCATCACCCTTTACAATACCCACAAATAATATAAAATTCCTTGGGGGTAACTCTAACTAAGCAAGTGAAAGACCTGTATGACAAGAACTTTAAGTCTCTGAAGAAAGAAATTGAAGAAGATATCAGAAAATGGAAAGATCTCCCATGCTCTTGAGAAGGTAGGATTAACATAGTAAAAATGGTAATCTTACAAAAAGCAATCTACAGATTCAATGCAATCCCCATCAAAATCCCAACATAATTCTTCACAGACCTGGAAAGAACAATACTCAACTTCATATGGGAAAACAAAAAGCCCAGAATAGCTAAAACCATCCTGTACAATAAAGTCACCTTTAGAGTTATCACCATCTCTGACCTCTCTACTACAGAGCTATAGTGATTAAAAGGAGCTCTGGTTTCTTAGTATGCCCTTCTTTCTCTCTATGGCTTCTCAATTACAACTCTGGATGCTGGTGAGGATGGATGACTGGTGTTCATGGATGGCTAGTGTTACGGTGCAATCCCAAGACCTTGAGACCTTTTTGTCGATGATGCTGTAATCAGATAGCTCCAATCACTTAAGGAAACACAAGAACTTCCTTTGTCTGAAGATCTTACAAGGGCAGCGTTTGTTCATGGTCCTGATTTTTGAAGTATTGCTTGCACCTAATGGGTGAGGATGGAGTTATGAATAAAGGTTTATTGTTCATTTTGCTTACATATTAACCTTAATTGAGTAGCATGGAATGAAGAAATGAAAGATACACATACAGGAAAGTTTGCATTTAGTAGGTCCATGGCCTCTTATGGAGGCACACCAGCTGTAGCCTGGCAACTAAGGAAACTCAGCATGTGTGAATGTGTGTGTGTGTGTGTGTGTGTGTGTGTGTGTGTGTGTGTGTGTGTGTACGTGTGTGTGTGTGTGTGTGTGTGTGTGTGTTGTGTGTGCGTGTGTTGTGTATGTGTGTGCTTTAATACATCTGAATCTGAACTGAGGAGCTGAGGTATTTTATACAGCTAAATGGGGAAGCCAGGTGTCTTAGGGTTACTGTTGTGATAAAACACCATGACAAAAAGCAACCTGGGGAGCAAAGGGTTTATTTTGCTCACAATTCCATATAACAGATCATCAGGGACAGTGAGAACAGGAAACATTAGGCAAAAGCTGATGCAAGGCTGTGGAGGGTTGCTTACCAGATTGTGCATTATGGGATTGCACAGCCAGTCTTTTGATAGGAACTAGGACCACCAGCTCAGGGATAGCACCAAACACGATGGGCTGGTCCCTCTGGTCCCTCCCCTATCAATCATTATTTAAGAAAATGTCCTATAGGCTTGCCCACAAATAGACCTTTTGGAGACTTTTTTAAAATTTGAGATTCCTCCTCTCAAATGACTTCATCTTGTGTCAAGTTGACATAAAACCATCAAGCACAGTGTTAATCTTTTTGGTGTTGTGTGGTAGTGTCTTTGTTAGGGAAGCTGGGTCAGATTGTAGTTGGCCTGGAGAAGGAAGTTGTGATTGCAAGTTTTACATGCTGTCAGCATTGATATGTGGTCCTCGGGAGGGCTTTTGTTTTTCTTCAAGACTGAACAGGGAAAGACTTTGCCATTCCCATGGGTATGAGACATTGGAATCCTTGGTATGAACATGCCCTGGTCAACTATATACATTCAACCCAAACTTCATCTGCTTTCTACCTCTACCCCAAGGGGAGTAAGTTTATCTGGCATTAAAGAAAGCTCAAGATGAATTAGACACAGTTGCTGGCATTCTAGAGAACTCATATTATCTGTTTTAACAGAAATGCTTCTGCTGAGGAGATTTGAGTTGAGGGTAAGACCTGCTGGTCACTTTCATCAGGTGAGACAAGTGACTAAATTACAATCCTTTGAAAGAACACAGCATTTTCTTGCCCTTATTCTTCCTCTGTGCTTAAAGGAAGTAGATTAGTTAGAACCCCCTGTGAGTCTGTGTTCTCTTAATTCCTGGCTTGCTTTGAACTCATGATAACCAATGATGACCTTCAATTCCTGATCCTGCTTCTTTCATTGAGCTACTACTGGGATTATAGGTGCGAACCACCTCTTCTGACTTAAGAGATACTGGAGATAAAACCATAGTCTTTGTTCATGCTCTGCAACCATTCTACCAACTGGGACACATCCTGAGTCCCTCTGTCCTGGAATTCAGCATCTGTGTAGCAGTTAGCATGTATGTGTGTGCACTAGTTTTATCCTGCTGCCATATAAAACTCTATGACAAAAGCACCCTGCAGAAGAAAGAATTATTTCAGCTTACTATGGTGATATTTCATTTTGTACTAAAATGTTATTTGTATGTTAATAAATAAAATTGCCTGGGGGTCAGAGCTATTAGCAAGCCATAGGAAAGCCAGGCAGTGGTGGCGTACACTTATAATTCCAGCACTTGGTAGGCAGAGCTAGGTAGATCTCTGTGTGTTCAGGGATACCGCCAGCATTGGAGACACATGCCTTTAATCTCAATACCAACCATAGAAGACCTGGAGGTCTATACAGACAGTGACGAGGCGATCATGTGGTTGGGTTTACAACCAATGAGAAGGCAGAACCGAAAGTCTATATAAAGACTTTAACACAGGAAGTAGCTCTGGTTTGAAGAGGTAAGACCACCGCAGGAGGAAGGGTAAGGTTTTAGCTCTTGGCTCTGTCCTCTTGGCTTTCTTCTTTGCATTGATTCTGTGTTTCTTATTTAATAAGACGGTTGGTTACATCTACATTTGGCGCCCAACGTGACAAGAACCCATTAAAAACCACTTGGCGGCAGGTCCGATTTCTGGCCTGGGCGGCCCATCTCCCTAGCTTGGGCCCAGGTCTAACTGACCCACAGCAGGAGCTACTTGTGTAAAGCCACTGGTACAAACATCTCAGGCCTGCCCTGCCGAACATGGCCCCTGCCTGTAAAGTCAAGGCTTGACTTGGGCTCAAGCGGGAAAAATGTGGCTGGATTTAAGCAAGTCAGAACTTGTGGCTACGCACTCTCTCTCTCTCTCTCTCTCTCTCTCTCTCTCCCTGTCTCTGGATTCACACCTCAGACACCAGGTGGCTGTTTTGAAATTCCCTCAGATTTCTACTGTTCTACACAGACTTGGTAAGTCAATTAAGATATCTATTTAAAAGAGAAATTTTTTTCCTACATTTAAAAAATGGGCTTTATGTGTACATTGGAAGAAAATTGGGCTTTGTTTGAAATTTTAGGCACTCTGACAATGGGACAACTATATGAGAAGATTAATATTGATTGAATTATTCAGTTTATTACTTTTCTTATCCTCGTTTTACTATTTAAAAAGATAGTCAATTTAAGTGCCAGGATAACAGTCTTAGAAAAACCTATTAAACCTATAAAAATGAATTATAGAGAAATCCAAATTCAGACAGAAGAAATTAACAGTGAAGTTGTTTCAAAATTGGATCATAAGGTTACAGAAAGAAAGCCTATTTTCACACAATCACCCTTAATTTATCCGGTAGCCATACAGCAGCTACCTGGTGAAGAGAATGGACAAAATACTTGGATTCCAATTGAAATGTTAGACTTACGAAGATTTAAGGAGGCAATAGAATCTTATGGCATGCATTCCCCATATGTAAAGCAAATGTTAAATACCTGGTCCACTTGTAATAGGATTCTACCGCAGGACTGGTGGGAGCTGGCACAGGCTGTTCTTGAACCCAGACAAAATCTCCAGTGGAAAATGTGGTTCAAGGAGGAGACTAAAAATATAGAAAAACAATGGAGGGATAAAGAAATACAAGTCTGCCAGGATCAGCTAATTGGAGAAGGCCAATATGCTTCAGCACAAACACAATGTTTATATGATGTCCAAACCCTAATTCTATGTCAAACAGCAGCCTTGAATGCATGGGACAGAGTTGAGGAACCAGGAAAAAAACTGAGTCATTTACAAAGGTTATACAGGGTCCAAAAGAATCTTTCACAGATTTCTTACAAAGATTGACTTCAGCAGTACAGAGAATGGTCCCAAATTCAGAGGCTAGTCAGATAATAATCGAATCTTTGGCCTTTGTGAATGCAAATGCAGCATGCAAAAGAATAATCAGGCCGTTAAAGGCAAGATCTGCACCCTTGTAAGATTTGATTAGAGACACGGTTAATGTTGAAGCTCATGACCAGGAAGATCTGTGGGTAGGAGAAGCAATTTCAAAAGGTTTGAGAAATGTTAGATGTTTTGGATGTGGAAAGCAAGGACATTTGAAAAGGGACTGTAAACAGGTCATTCCTAGAAACAAAGTTTCTTCAAGGAACAATGGCAACAGAATGCCCCTTCCTTCTGGAGTATGCAGGTGTGGTAAGAGAAAATACTGGACCAATGAATGTAGATTAACAAGGGACAGACAGGGTATTCCTTTGCCTCAGGCTTCAGGAAACTCCCAGAGGGGCCTGAGGCAAGCCCCCACAGTAAATCCAGTTCAAACCTTTCCTAGAGTTGTAGAGGAAACCCCTACTCAAAACAACTAAATAACCAAATGCCTATTGGAATAAATCATGCTGGTCAGGATGATGAAACAGAGACAATAGGAAATTCAGGAAAAAACATAAAGAAAATTTTTTGGCAAACTTCTATTAATGAACAAAGACCAAAATTAACAATAAAAATAAATGGTGTTTTGTTGTCTGGTCTGATAGACACAGGTGTGGACATTACCATAATTGCACCAGAATTTTGGCATCCAACTTGGCCTCTTCAGGAGGTAATCATTCAACTGTTAGGAATTGGGACATTATCTCGAGTGAAACAGAGTGCAAGATGGCTCGAATGTATAGGTCCAGAAGGACAGAAAGGAAAATTAAAACCATATATGGCTAACATAGCTATGAACCTGTGGGGTCGAGACTTGTTGCAACAATGGAATACTCAGATTAATCTCAGAAACACATCATAAACGAGTACATGTTTCTGAAAGAAATATTAGAAGATATTATTCTAATTAGTGGTCACAAGCCATTCATGTCATACAAGAACAGGGCACAACAACTGATAATCTTCCAAAAACATCAACAGCTCTACCTTTAAAATGGTCAACAGACAAACCTGTATGGGTTCAGCAATGGCCTTTAACAACAGAGAAATTCCAGGCTTTAGAAGAGCTGGAAGAAGAACGGTTAAATACTCAGCATATTGAAGAATCAACCAGCCCTTGGAATTCTCCTGTATTTGTTATTAAAAAGAAATCTGGTAAATGGAGAATGGTAACAGACCTTAGAGCAATGAACAAAGCAACTCAGCCAATGGGCTCTCTACAATCTGGAATTCCTTTGCCTACTCTGTTACCAGAAGGATGGCCTCTCATAGTTATTGATTTAAAAGACTGTTTCTTTTCAATATCCTTACAAGAAAAAGACAGAGAAAGATTTGCTTTCACAGTGCCTGCTTATAATAATTCTCAACCGGTTAAAAGATTTCAATGGAGGGTCCTCCCACAGGGAATGTTGAACAGTCCAACTCTGTGCCAATATTTTCTACAACAGCCATTGGAAGTGGTACATAAAAAATTTCCTAAATCTATAATTTATCATTATATGGATGATATTTTACTAGCTGACTCAAATGCAGACACTTTAGAAAGAATGTTTGAAGAAGTAAAGAAAATTTTGCCTTGCTGGGGATTACAAGTTGCTCCTGAGAAGATACAAAGAGGAGATTCTATTAATTATTTAGGATATAAAATAGAGCTACAAAAAATTAGACCTCAAACGGTACAAATTAGGAGAGATCGACTACAGACTCTTAATGACTTTCAAAGATTATTTGGAGACATTTCTCATCTAAGAACTATTGTTGGGGTAAAAAATGATGAACTGAATAATTTGTTTAAAACCTTAGAAGGTGACAAGGACTTAAATAGTCCAAGAGAATTATCACCTGAAGCTGAGAAAGAATTGGCCTTGGTAGAAAAGAAAGTATATGAAGGGCACGTGGATCGTATTGATCCAAAGCTGGATTGCATTTTGGTTATTTTACCTTCTAGGCATTTTCCAACAGGAATATTAATGCAAAGGGAAGATATTATATTGGAATGGATATTTTTACTAAATAAACCAAATAAAAAATTAAAAACTTATGTGGAAAAAAGTCTCTGACTTGATTTGGAAAGGAAAATTGAGACTTCGTCACTTAGCAGGAATAGACTCAGCAGAAATTGTCATACCTTTAACTAAGGAGGACATTAAAAAATTATGGACAGAAAGTGAACCTTGGCAAAAAACTTGCATTAATTTTTTTGGAGAAATTAACAGCAAATATCCCAAACGCAATAGAATTGATCTTATAAAGAGAGCTGATTGGATTTTGCCTCGAATTGTACGGGAAAAAACCATATCTGGAGTTCGTACATTTTATACAGATGCCAACAAACAAGGAAAGGCAGGTTACAAATCAGAAAATTTAAGTAAAGTGGTTCAAAGTCCTTATAATTCAGTTCAAAAATCAGAATTGTATGCTATTCTGTTGGTATTAATGGATTTTTCAGAACCTATCAACGTAGTCACTGACTCTCAGTATGCTGAAAGAGTAGTATTACATATTGAGACTGCAGAATTTATCCACGATGCTTCAGAATTAACTTCATTATTTATTCAATTACAAGATACAATCAGAAAAAGGAGTCATCCTTTATATATAACTCACATTCGATCCCATACTGGTCAGCCAGGCCCTCTAGCACAAGGCAATGATGAGACTGAAAAAATTATTGATAGGAAATGTGCTGGAGGCCTCAGAATTTCATAAAAAACATCATGTCAATAGTAAAGGTTTAAAAAAGGATTTTTCCATAACCTGGCAACAAGCCAAAGAAATAGTAAAGAAATGTCCTACTTGTTCCTTCTACAATCAAACACCATTACCAGCAGGATGTAACCCAAAGGGTCCTCAGAGGAATGAAATCTGGCAGATGGACATGTTTCACTTTGCAGAATTTGGAAAACTGAAATATGTACACCACACCATTGATACTTATTCAGGATATCAATGGGCAACTGCTTTGAGTTCTGAAAAAGATGATTCTGTAATCACTCATTTACTAGAAGTTATGGCCATCATGGGTATACCTGCACAAATCAAAACTGACAATGCTCCACCATATGTCTGTGTTAAAATGAAACAGTTTTTTCCTTATTACA
Organism: Peromyscus californicus insignis; assembly: GCF_007827085.1. Classification (NCBI taxonomy): domain Eukaryota; kingdom Metazoa; phylum Chordata; class Mammalia; order Rodentia; family Cricetidae; genus Peromyscus; species Peromyscus californicus. The sequence goes on from NW_026294492.1 coordinate 48,829,476, forward strand.
ATATAAATCATATTACAGGCATACCACATAATCCTACAGGTCAGGCAGTTATAGAAAGATCAAACAGAACTCTAAAGGATATGCTAAATAAACAGACAGGGGTAACAAAAACCCCCAGAAATAGACTACATAATGCTCTAAGAACTTTAAATTTTCTCAATGCCAATGAGAAAGGAACAACAGCTACAGAGAGACATTGGATAATAGAAAAAACTACAGAATTAAATCAGCCTATATACTTTAAGGATTTGCTGACCTCAGAATGGAAACCAGGATATGTGTTACATTGTGGATGAGGTTTTGATTTTGTTTCTACAGGAGAAGATAAGCTGTGGGTACCATCAAAATTGATAAAGATTCGATTTGAACAAGAGAGACCTATTAATTAGAGGAGGTGATAGTTCATCAAATAGCATGAGCATGCAATTTAAACTAACTTATACCAGTAACACATGCCTTTTCATTTAATCAGATAATAACTTGCCTGTAGTGGGTAGCCATTCCAGCTTTGATCTGGAAGTTCCAACCCCTGTTGAGACTTCGGCAACTGTCACGCCTACAAGGCAGGGCCAAGGGAGACGCCTGAAGACCTGAGATCTGGATGGGCTGCACTCTCACTCTGTTCTGGGACCCTGGACAGTGGAGGTGGGCCAAGCAGAGCTCCAGAGAACACTGCTGGACTGCGATACACCTTCCCCAGACCCCGCAATCTACCTATCCCTTAATTTGTAAGTTATGCCATTAAATAAATCTCCTTTTAACTACGTGGAATGGCCTTAATAATTTCACCAATACTTGCCCAAAAGGAACATCCCCAAAAAACCTTGGGGAAAGGTTTTTGTTTTTGCCTTTTAGGAGAATGAAGGTTAAGGAATCTGAAGAACACTGGACAAATGAGACAACTGAAGAGAAGGGACAAATCATCTATCCCAGGAAACAGAGTGAAATGGCGTATGTATATATTATCTAAAAAATTTTATGTCTTCCTAAATGTTTGTTTCTGCTTTTCTCTAAAGATTTAACACTATTGGTCTTCTAATAGTCCCAGTTCATTTAAAATTTAAAGCTGACTTTGGAGTTGGAGAATGGCTCTCTCCTTTAAACTCAAGCATGTTGTTAAAAGGAAAATGCAAACTCCTTGTATCATGCCAGAATAAAAGAGCCATCTTCTGCTATGGGACAGGAGAAAAGCCAAATTAATTAAGGGACTATTCTATTACTAATCTCAACTCTTTGATTCTATTCTGACTCTTTAAACTTTTCTTTAAGTATGAATTTTATATCAAAATTTACAAGATTAATATATGTATATATATATATACACATTTTAAACTTTGTTAAGATATGAATGGTCATATAGAGTACTAAATAATTCTAGAAAGATAAAAGGCTTCAATTAACTGCATATATATGTCTTTGTGTTCGAGTCTCTTATCAGTTTTCTGCAGGAATTCACGGCCAGGCCTAAAATCAACTGAAGTCTCCAGGAAGAAGATGGGGCCCCACAACAGCAACAATTCCACGTGGACAATAATAACATCACTAAGCTGACAAACATCATCTACAGTTCAACTTTGAAATACAAAGTGCTGAGAGCAATTTTGAGAGGGCTAGCTGAGATGATCCAGTCTCAAAGACTACTTAAATAAGGATTTGAGATAAACCCTGTACTTTGGCATTATACACAGACTGGATAATGAAGGATATATTTACCTTTCCTAGAATTTGACAATTAACCTAAAATTTTTCTTTTCAGGATAAAGATACCTTAGCCCATACCCAACAGGAAGCAATTTTAAGAATACGATGCCCACATTCCCAAAGAGGTGGTGTGGGTTGGGTGGGTTGTTGTTTTTTTTTTTTTTGTCTTTTAATGGGTTTTGGGTCTGGGATAATTTTCATTGATTAGGGGGGTTGGTTACAAGTTGTTGTCAAGGGTTAGGAAAAAGGCTAAGCAAAGGAGATTAGATTTAAGGTTCTTGTTTAAAAAAAAGAAAGAAAAGAAAAATGTAAATACTTTACATTGGATTGGATTATTTTATAGTGTATACAAATTATATATATTGAAATTGATATTAGAAAATGCTTTATGTATATTTCTAATTGTACTTATACTGTTCATTTAACAATGTAATGCAATTTTCTGATCCTTGAATGTTGTTATTACCAACTATTAGGATATAAAGAAATGAAAGTTAGTAGTTAGATATTATAATAGAACTTGTAGTCATATTAGGTATGTTTTCAAGATTAAGCAGATATATTTTAGATACACAGGTCATCTTCAAACCCTTCAGAGATCTACAGAATATGGCATTTAAATTGTTTTAATAACTTAGAAAATTTTTCTTTTTTGTTATGACAATGAGACATGTCGACTCCTGGCAGTACCAATCTACTTCAGAGAAAATATGGGCATTGAAAAAACTGCAATTGGAGTTAGCTTTCATTGTGGCAAAAGTTAGCCACTGGACAAAAAAGTATCCTTGATCAACTGCTGACAAACAGGATAGACAGGACACAAAACAAAGGACTACTGACTCTTGCCAAAACAAGTGTGGTTATGGCTTTATCAAAAGGCATCTTCTGAGGCCAGGACGATATGGCATCATCCCTGAAGTGGCATTTGCAATCCGGAAAAGGTACAGTGCCCTTTTCTTTAAAGGCAGCTGAACAGGCAGTGGGCCGATGGCTTCTGATGTGCAATGGAACACCAGCTGAAACAGTTATTCTTGAAGAGTAATTAAGCTCATGCCTCTCAATAGTAGAATGGCATTTAATAGAGGGATGTGGAGAAGAATGGGATGCTGAGATGAAGCCACATACACACATAGCCAAGAAGAATAGACAGTTGAATTAAAAAACCATCAACAATTTCCAGAATTTAAAATCCTGAATCATGACATGACACTAGTGGAATTCAGGTGTTTCTGGTACATGGGCTGCTCTCACCCAATGTGAGGTTGAACTGTTGACCTTGTGTACATCCTACTTCACAAATGAGTCTGTCAGATATGCTAAGCCTATAGGCTGGGATGATGCCCCAACACTGCGGAGAAACCTCAGATGACTGTCCAGGCAGCTGGCTGATTCTGTCAACTCACAATTTTTTGGAAGTTGCTTGCAGGTACTTCCTGTTTTTATTTTTGTTAGCTAATATTATTTCCTTCTTGGGTCTCTGAGGGAGTTGAAAATTAGTTAGTTATAGTTGAAGATTAATTAGGATAGAAAGTGAATTAGATACATTTTGTACTTACCAAAATAGGATAGGTAATGGAATTATTTTCTCTGAATTTGTCAAATACAAATGGACTAGACATTGTTTAGGTACTTATTACTTGTATATATTATTGTTATTATTATATATAGTTATTGTACTTTTGTATATAGTTTTTCTTATGTTAATTATAAGCTTTTTCCTTTTTTTTAAATAGAAAGGGGGAAATATGGTGATATTTTATTTTGTACTGAAATGTTATTTGTATGTTAATAAATAAAGTTGCCTGGGGGTCAGAGCTATTAGCAAGCCATAGGAAAGCCAGGCAGTGGTGGCGTACACTTATAATCCCAGCACTTGGTAGGCAGAGCTAGGTAGATCTCTGTGTGTTCAGGGATACCGCCAGCATTGGAGACACATGCCTTTAATCTCAATACCAACCATAGAAGACCTGGAGGTCTATACAGACAGGCAGTGATGAGGCGGTCATGTAGTTGGGTTTACAACCAATGAGAAGGCAGAACCGAAAGTCTATATAAAGACTTTAACACAGGAAGTAGCTCTCTTTTGGAGAGGTAGGACCACCGCAGGAGGAAGGGTAAGGTTTTAGCTCTTGGCTCTGGCCTCTTGGCTTTCTTCTTTGCATTGGTTCTGTGTTTCTTGTTTAATAAGACAGTTGGTTACATCTACAGCTTACTACTATTATGATCAATCCATGTGAGTGTATTAAATGTGTAACAGAATTTATTAAGATATAAATTTAGAAAACACAATTATAATTATAGAATGGAGTAGACAAAAGAAGCCATCCTGTGTTCCTACTGGGATGGAAACCACCTTGCAGGTAGGAGCAGGATGAAGGGCATGTGACCCTTCTGCTACCCCTTATAATTGGTCATGTACAAGAGCAGGAAGCACCACCTCCTTTGGTCTGTATAGTCCAAGGTCATGAGTGGAACAATTACCACTAGGTTTTCTCCTTTTGTCTAAATGAGAAGGTCTAATATTAATGCAAACTATATACAATAAGAATGATTATCAAGTATTATCCAGGAAAAATAAAGGACAATAACATAAACAAAAATGGAACTACAACCAACAAGAATAACATCAAACAAGAAAGACATGCTAAATGTCCAGAAATATCTAGAACATAGGTAAATTGCAAATTACCAAGATTACAATAGCTGTCCTACCTTGAAGATTCTGACTCTCGTATTAATATCTTCTAGCTAAGATATGGGAAAATTGTAACTGTAACTATCTAGTCTTCAACTCCATGAAAGAACTGAGAAGGAACATAATATCCAAGAAAAAAGGAGATGGACTCAAGCAACTTTCAGGAATCTTGCAAGAGTAGACAGAGACAGCTGGCAGCCTGGACAGTCAACTAAAGCTTCTCATCATCATTGGTGCATTCAAATTGGCTACAGGCCTAGAGTATCTGAGAAATCATTTTAAGAAGCAGGTATTTTGAAAGATTATCTTACCCTGTCTTGGCAGAGCTCAGGAGTTGCTTATCTTTGTGGCCCACTCATTCTGAAGGGACAGTATTCCTACTGTCAGCAGTCAACACAAGGGAAGTTCTTTGCCCAGGAGGCCATTTTGTGCCAAGAAGACAAACTTCCAAATGGAAATGTCTTAGAAGCCCAACACTCTCTTGGGATCGAATCAGTGCTCTAAGACGTAATCATGTCAACAGAATTCTAGGTTATTTAAATGCCATATTCACTAGGTCTATGAAGTGTTTGAAGATTACTTGTCCATCTGACCTATATATCTGTAAATCTGGACAAACTAACTAACATAACTATAGAGATGGCAAGCATAGGTGACTATAAATCTGTAAGGTTTATCTACCTAAATAACCTAAGGACTAAGGCTTCATGTAAACAAGGTAAACAGTCTGTAAGCAAAAGTACAGTAAAAGGACAATGACCTCAAAATTGTGGCAATACACAAAATAGCTAAAGCACAGGTAGGAATGTATAGAGCAATATGACAAAAATCCTAACTATGTATCAATATACAAAATATCCTAAACAGAGGTAGAACATACATACAGTATGACAAATAAAATTTTACATTTCTATCAATATACAAACTTTTCAAATAAGAGTAGAAATATATGTACATTACAAGAATTATAGTTCTGCATTTGTATCAATATATAATTTATCTTTAATAAGAATATAAACATAACTTACATTTGTATCAATATACAAGAATCCATAACAATGCAATTCATCTAAATCTGATAGTTTACTAAATTAGTTTACTAGTATATACAATAATCTACCTTAATATCCCATACCTATCCATTCCCCTTTTTCTTTTCTTAAGGAGAGTCCCAAGTCCAATATTTTCTTCCACCCCCAACCTTATAACCATTATCCATAACCCTGAGAAACATGAAACCTTTGAGAAAAGGGGCATTGTTTTCTTAGAATTGCTTCCTGCTGTTCAGGGGGTGATGGTATCTCTGTGGGATCCTGTAAGAAAGCTCAGATAGTTAGGTCTCAGGTGGACTAACTGTAGATTTGCAGCCAGTCTCAGAGTAATGGGTTGTCTGAGATTCAGGCTAGAAGAGTATTATGATGGACCATCTTATGGGACTATTTTGGAGAATTTTCAGTCTTGGATTGATCATTGAGTAATGTTTATAAATTCCATGGTGTCATTCTGGACTGGGTAGAGTCATTGTTGTGGGACCCCATCTTTCTTCTGGAGACTTCAGAGATTGCTATTGGAAAAGATTTAAATACCACTACCTACTACTTCATGTTGCAGTCCATCATTGAAGGAGATAAGGCCAGGAAGTTATTAAGCAGAAATGTGAAGCAGAAAACAAGCTGTTTACTGTCTCCCTCACTCACAGGCTCATATATAGCTAGGTAGCTTTTTAATGCAGCCTAGCATCATCTGCTCATGGAATGGTTATGCCTGGATCTTTCTGCATTAATTATTATTCAAGATAATTCCCCCAATTATCTTTGTGGAAGTTCTATGTCAGACTGAACTCAATAATCCAAAGCTCATGGGGCAGGTACTCTGGGTGCATCAGTCCAATACCATAGAATTCCTTGTGTGAGACTCAGACCACTAAGTCAGCATTGGTGCTGTATGTGCTGTGTTGGGTTGATGACTGTAAGCCAGTATTTATGGAGGATATACTGTGGCTTAGTCATGGATATAATGCAGCACTCATGCATGATGCAAGAACTATTGGCAGCTGATACATGTACCACCATCTATAGTGCAAGAACTTTGGCAGGGTCATGCCTAATAACCAGCAAACATGGTGTTTGTACTGTTGGTGCTCAGGCTAATTACTCAACAATCATCATGAATGTACCTTTCTACTCAAGTATGCCTGGTTTATGAAATGTGGAATAGTAACTCAACACTCATGGTGCGTGTCTGTAGAATACTCATGCCTATAACCCCACATTTTTCTTGCATGCTCTGTGTTGGCGCAATGGCTGTCACCCAAAACTTATGGATCATATACTGTGGAAGAATCCAACCTTAATGCAGCAATCATGGCTCATGTACTGTGTGAGATTAACACCAGCATGTCAGCACCTATGGTACATGTACTGTCAGAGGCTCACGCCTGTATCCAAACATTCGTAAACCATGTACTGTATGAGACTGACAGAAGTATCCCAGAAAACATGATTCTTTTTTTCCAGGATGACTATGCCTACAACCCAGAATTTGTGTTGCATGTATTGTGGGGTCCCGTGGCTTCAATCTGTCCCCCATGGTGCATGTACTGTGGAGGCTTACATCTGGATCTCAAGATTCATTTTTTTTTGTACTGTGGTAGGTTTACACCTGTGACCCAGCACCCATTGTGAATGTATTGTGTGAGACTCAACACAGTAATCCAGAACTTAGGCTGCACTGTACTGTGGGCATCTCATGCCAATAACCTGGAATTCATTGTAAGTGACCTGTGCGAAACTTAAACTAGTGTGTCAGCATGCATACTGTATGTATTCAGTGGGTTCATGGCTGTAAGTCAGCGTTCATGGTGCATGTACTATGCTTTGCTCATAGATGTAATGCAGCAACCATGCATAATTTATTGTTCTAGGCTGCCTGGGGTCAGCTCTGGTAGTGACCAGGTCCTAGAGAGGAGGTAAGGAGTTGGCCAGGGAAGGATGAGTGAATCATAATGATAGAGAGAATCTTGCACCCTGACTAGCCAGCAGTCAGAATGCTTCTTTATTTATACAGAATTCAGTAAGCAGGGTTAGATTCATGTTGTTCTAAAACAGATCATATCATGTTTAACTTTTTCTCTTACACTTCTAGGGTCATAAGTTTAGTCATCATTGATAAACCATCACAGAGGTATCTTTTACAATTATTTTCCCTCAAGTCTAGTCATCATTATCTTTTTTTTTTTTTTTTTTTTTTTTTTTTGGTTTTTCGAGACAGGGTTTCTCTGTGTAGCTTTGCGCCTTTTCCTGGAACTCACTTGGTAGCCCAGGCTGGCCTCGAACTCACAGAGATCCACCTGGCTCTGCCTCCCGAGTGCTGGGATTAAAGGCGTGCGCCACCACCGCCCGGCATCATTATCTTTTATAATTGATTATCTTTTATAAAAATTTTTAATCATCAATTCCAAAAACCATTTTTTAAGAATCCAAAGGCATATGACAGCCTGTTCTAAGGCTGGTACTTCTTGTGGCTTCAAGGATGCTAGACAGAGAGAAAACCTCCAAGCCATGCTGGGAAGATTACCATGTCCCAACCAGTGTACTATTAACTCTTAATGATCAGAGTGCCCAAGAAGCATTCTAAGGCCAAAGTTGCTGCAGCTATTTTTCAATATATGACACAATACAATGTTTTATGTCTTATATATTCACAGACTTTATTTATATATATAAAATCCTGTCCTTGTTTTGTTCCTTGGTCATAAGATACCACAGTGACTTTGCATGAGCTAAGTTCTCTAACAAAGGGAGGTCCTGACACTTTCCTTTATCATCTATCCACACCGTTATTTGCTCATCAATATAGGTCTCTGTGTAGGGCAGAGGTAACTTCTGCTAATCTAACTTTGTTGCTGTATATGCCACATGGACATCTGAGTGTATAGTAGGAAGGGGCTTGTAATCTGATCTGTAGCCAAATCCTCTAGCCCACTGAGCCTTGTTGACCTTTTAAAGTTTACTTTGTTTTGATTATCTTGTTTTTGAGTAAGTATAGGGGAAGATGTTTCAATAATATCTCAGAGCCTCACAAAGAGATCTCTGGCTACTTAATGTATGTTATAACCTCCAAGGTGTAAGTAAGACCTTCAAATAGATAATGATATCTCTCTAAATGCTGGAGGGGTGGTATGCTCAGGACTTTCCTGGAGAAGCATAGAAGCAGTACTCCTGGGAGAAGGCATAAATGATTCTTAAGAAATTTTCCACCAATCTAACATCCCCAAATTGTAAAAATATTAAAAGTCCCCCAAGTATGCAACATGTGGAGATCAAAACCAAAAATGACATGGTGGCAATTATCTGACTCTGCTTTGCTGGATCTTTGTCAAGCAGCTGTTTGCTGTTCCCATCAGCTATGGCTGTACCAGATGGATCATGCCTTTATCTCAACCATCCTCATGAATGTACTGTGTGACAATCAAGCAGTCATGGTTCATAAAATGTGGGAAGCTCATGCCAATAACCCAGTACTCAAGTTGCACATACTGTGTGAGGCTCAAGATGATAACCCAGCATTCATGGTGTATGTATGGTGGTGGTCCCATGGAAATAACCCAACATTCATGGTTCATATGCTGTGGGACAATACCCCTTAATTGCAGCACTCATGGAGCATGAACTGTGTGAGACTCAGATCAGTTTATCACTACACATGGTGCATGTACTGTGCAAATCTGACATGAGTAGCCTAACAAACATGGTGCTTGTGTTGTAGGAAGGTTATTCATGTAACACAGAACTCCTGATGAATGTACTGTGTTTGGCTCACGCATGTAACCCACTGTTTAGTGAGGCTTTCTAGTGCTGTGAAGAGACACCACAACCAGGGCAACTCTTTTTAATTTCTATTTATTTTATTTACTTTTTACAACCTGCTCCATCCTCTACTCCCAGTCCCATAGCCACCTCCCCTCCATCCACCCCCATCTACTTCTCCCTTTCTATGCAGAGAATGGCAGGTCTCCCATGGATATCAACCAAACATGGCATATCAAGTTGAAGGCTGGATGGGGTTACACAGTATGAGTTCTATGTTCCCAAAAGCCAGCAGAAGAGTCAAAGACAGCACCTGCTCTCACTGTTAGAAGTCCAACAAGAAGACAAAGCTACACAACTGTCACATATATGCAGAGGGCCTGGGTCAATTCCATGGTGGCTCTCTCATTGTCAGATCAATTTCTGTGAGCCTCCATGAGCCCAGGTTACTTGATTCTGTAGGGTTTCTTATAGTGTCCCTAACCCCTCTGGCTCATACAATCCTTCCTTCCCCTCTTTTACAGTATTCTCTGAGCCCTGCCTAATATTTGGCTGAGGGTCTCTGCATCTGATTCCATCAATTGCTGGTTGAAGTCTCTCTGATGAAAATTTGGCTAGGAACCAATCTATGAGTATAGCAGAATATAATTAAGAATCATTTCATTGATTATTTTTGTGAGAAATATTTAGTTCTATCCTTCCTTGGCTATTGATTTCTGGGCCCTGGCCTTCCAAGTACTGTGAGGAGTGATTTCCCTCTCCTGGCATGGGACTCAAGCTGGACAAGTAATTGCTTGGCCACTCTCACAATTTCAGCCCAACCTTTACCACAGCACACATTATAGGTAGGACCAATTGTAGGTTGAAGGTTATGTGGCTAGATTGGTGTCCCAATATCTCCACTGGACATCTTACTTGGTTACAGGAGATAGCCAGTTCAAACTTCATATCCCCATTGCTAGGAGTCTTAGCTAGGGTCACCTTAAAAAAAAACCTTCTATGAATAAAGTTAATGGGGATTCCCATTGTACTAGGTTTTTGCTTGTCCCTGAGATGCGCCCCCTCAATTTCAGTTGTCTCTCCCAGTACTCTTTCCTTCCCTCTTTACCCATCTAATTTCTTCTGTACCTGCCCCTACCACCACCTCCTCCATCCATGATGTCTATTCTAATTCTCCTTCCCAGGGAGATTCATGTACCCCCCCCCCCAGCCTGCCTTGTTATTTAGCCTTTCTGGGTCTGTAGATTGTAGCATGGTTATCTTTTACTTTACAGCTAATATTTATTTCTAAGTGAGTACATACTATCTTTTCTTTCTGGATCTTGGGTACCTCACTTGGGATTATTTTTTTTTTTGTAATTCCATCCATTTGAGATGTCATGGTTTTTAATAGCTGAGTAATATTACATTGTCTAAATGTTCCACAATTTCTTTATCCATTCTTTGCTTGAGAGACACCTAGGTGGTTTACAGTTTCCGGCTATTATGAAATAACCTTCTATGAATAAAGTTAAGCAAATAAATGATCTTGTGATTTGATGGGGCATCCATTAGGTATGTTTCAAATAGTGTTAAAGTTTGGTGTTGGGGTGGATCAATTCCCACTTTTCTGAGAAACCATGATATTGATTTCCAAAGTAGCTATATAAGTTTGTACTCCCAAAAGCAATGGAATAGTGTGTCCCTTGGTCCACATGCTTGCCAGCATGAACTGTCACTTGCATTTTTGACCTTAGCCATTCTGACAGGTGTAAGATGGAATCTCTGAGTTGTTTTTGTTTGCATTTCACTGATGGCTGAGGATGTCGAACATTTCTTTCAGTGGTTCTCTGTCATTTAAGATCCCTCTGTTGATATTTCTCTGTTTAGATCTGTAGCCTTTATTTTAATTGGATTATTGGTTTGATGATATCTAGTTTCTTGAGTTCCTTATATATTTTGGAAATCAGTCCTCTGTCAGACATAGAGTTAGTGAAAATCTTTCCCATTTTATAAGCTGCCGTTATGTCCTATTGATTGTGTACTTCGCCTCACAGAAGCATTTCAGTTTTATGAGGTTCCATTTATTAATTGTTGTTCTTAGTGCCTGCGCTGTTGTTCTGTTCAGAAAATTATCTCCTGTGCCAATGAATTCAAGGCTATTCCTCACTTTTTTTTCTATCAGGTTCAGTTTATCAATTTTTATTTCATCTTTCATTCACTTGAACTTGAGTTTTCTTTAGGGTGACAGATATGAATCTATTTGCATTCTTCTACATATTGATATCCATCTAGACCACCACCATATGTTAAAGATGATGTCTTTTTTCCAGTGTATAATTTTGACATCTTTGTAAAAAAATTAAGTGTCCATAGGTGGTATGAAATATTATTATTTTAAGATGTGTTACACGTGTTTATGGTGTGGAACATTTGTTTTAATGATGTAAAGATGTGTTGGATTCTTTTATGTTTAATTTGTTTAACTGTGGGAAGCTATGTTAGTCTTTGCCTGTCTAAAACACCTGATTGGTCTAATAAAGAGCCGAATGGCCAATATCAAGGCAGGAGAAAGGATAGATAGGGCTGGCAAGCAGAAAGAATAAATAGGAGGAGAAATATGGGAAGACAGGATTGAAGAAATGGCAAGAACAAGGAGAGGAGACTACTAGGGGCCAGGCACTTAGCCGCACACCCAGCCACAGAGTAAGAGTGAAAGTAAAATATACAGAAATAAGAAAAGGAAAAAGCCCAGAGGCAAAAGGTAGAAGAGATAATTGAAGTTAAGAAAAACTGGGTAGAAACAAGTCAAACTAAGGCTGGTCATTTATAAGAAATAATAAGGCTCCATATGTATTTCTTTGGGAGCTGGGTGGTGGGTCCTCCAAAAAGCCAAAGAGTAAAAAAAAAAATTAACACCACATAGGTGTGTGGCTTTATGTCTGTCCCAAGTTTGATTCCACTGATCAACCTGTCCATTTTTATATGATAACCATGAGGTTTTTATATCTATAGTGCTGTAGTAGAGCTTGAAATCAGGGATGTTGATATCTCTGGAAGTTCTTTTACTATACTGGATTGTTTTTTGCTATTCTGGAATTTTTGTTTTTCCACATGAAGTTGAGTATTCTTCTTTCAAGGCCTATAAATAATTGTGTTGGCATTTCTTTGGGGATTGGGCAAGATGGCCATTTATACTGTTAATCCTGTGAACACATGAGCATGAAATATCTTTCCATCATCTGATATGTTCTTTAATTTCTTTCTTTGAAGACTTGTAGTTCTTGTCACCCAGGTTTCTCACTTGCTTAAAGTTACACCAAGTTATTTTGTATAATTTGTGGCTCTTGTGAAGTGTGTTGTTTCTGTGATTTCTTTCACAGCCCATTTGTATATAGGAGGATTTTTTTGAGTTACTCTTGTAGCCAGTCGTTTTTTTGAAGGTGTTTATCAGCAGTTGGCATTCCCTGGTATAATACTTGTGGTCACTTATCTACACTATCATCATCTGTGAATAATGATTCTTTGAAATTTCCATTTCAATTTGTATCCCCTTCATCTCCTTTAGTTTTCTTATTGTTGTAGCTAGAACTTCAGGTACTATTTTGAATAGATGTGGAGAAAGCTAAGTTCCTGTCAAACAGTTCTTTCACTTGTTTAGCTAGAGTTACCCCAAGATATTTTATGTTATTTGTGGCTATTGTAAAGGGTGGTGTTTCTCTGATTTACTTCTCAGCCTCTTTATCATTTGTATATAGGAGTGCTGCTAATTACTGGAGTTAATCTTGTATCCTGCCACATTAATGTGTTTATCTGCTGTAAGGGCTCCCTGATTGAACTTTTGTGGTCACTTCTTGTATACATTCATATCATGGGCAAGTAGTAGATTTAGACTTTTTCCTTCCCAATTTGTATCTAGGATATCTTTAATTGCTTTATTTTTTTCCTTGACCCAGTGGTCATTCAGTAGAGAGTCGTTCAGTTTCCATTAGTTTGTAGGCTTTTTGTAGCTTGTGTTGTTTCTGAACTCTAACCCAAGGTGGTGGATAAGATATAGGGGAGTCATTAGAATATTTTTGTATCTATTGAGATTTGCTTTATGACCAAGTATCTGGTCAATTTTACAAAAGGTTCCATGAGGTGCTGAGAAGAAGGTATACTCCTTTGTGCTTAGATGGAATGTTCTATATATGTCTCTTAAGTCCTTTTGAGTCAAACCATCTGGTAGTTACCTTGTTTCTCTGTTAAGTTTCTCTCTGGCAGACCTGTCCACTGGTGATAGTAGGGTGTTGAAGTCTCCCACTATTAATATATGTGGGGTTTGATGTGTGATTTGAGGTTTAGTAATGTTTCTTTTATAAATGTGGGTGCCCTTGTATGGGGCATAGATGTTCAGAATTGAGACTTCCTCTTGATGGATTTTTTCCTTCCATGAGTATGAAATGTCCTCCATCTCTTTTGATTCATTTTAGCTTGAAGTCTATTTTGTACATGAGCTTTGAGTCTTAGGTCCATTTGATTGGGATATCATTTCCCAACATTTTACTCTTAGGAAATATCTGTCTTTGAAATTAATATGTGTCCTTTGTATGCACCAGAATGATGGATCTAGTTTTCATATCCATTCTCTTAGCCAGTGTCCCTTTATTCATGAATTCAGTCCATTGATAGTAAGAGATATTAATGACCAGTGATTGTTAATTCCTGTAATTTTTGGTTTGGTGGTGGTGGTGGTGGTGGTGTATGTTTCTCTTCTTTGGGATTTGCTGGTGTTAGGTTATCTATTGCCTGTATTTTGGTGGGTGCAGCTAACTTCCTTGGGTTGGTGTTTTCTTTCTAATATGTTCTGTAGTACTGGATTTGTGAATAGGTAACATTTAAATCTTGTTTTGTCATGGGATATATTGTTTTCTCCATGTATGGTGGGTCAAAGCTTTGCTGAGTATAGCAGCCTGGGCTGGCATCCATGGTCTCTCAGTGTCTCCAAAACTTCTGTTTAGGACCTTCTGCCTTCTAGAGTCTCCACTGAAAGTCAGGTGTAATTTTGACAAATCTACCTTTATATGTTACTTGGTCTTTTTCCCTTGCAGCTCTTAATATTCTGTCTTTATTATGTATGTTTAGTGTTTTGATCATTATATGGCTAGGGGACTTTTCCTTGGTCCAGCCTATTTTGCTTTTCTGTAATAGTCTTATACTGTTATAGGCATCTTGTCCTTTAGGTTGGGAAAGTTTTCTTCTATGATTTTGTTGAATATGTTTCCTGTGCCTATGAGCTAGGATTCTTCTTCTATCCCTATTATTTTTAAGTTTAATCTTTTCATGGTGTGTCAGATTTCCTGGATGTTTTGTGTTAGCAATTTTTTGGATTTAACATTTTCTTTGACTGATGAATCTATTTCCTTTACCGTATCTTCAACACCTGAGAGTCTTTCTGCCATCTCTTTTATTCTGTTGGTGATGCTTGCATCTGTAGTTCCTGTTTGCTTCCCCATATTTAGCATTTCCAGAATCCCTGAGTTTGTGTTTTCTTTACTTTTTTTCTATTTCAATTTTCAAGTCTTAAACTGTTTAATTTCCCTGTTTGTCTTTCTTTGCTTTCTTTACGGGATTTGTTGATTTCTTCCAATTTTGTTTTTCTTTTTCTCAATTTCTTTAAGAGAATTTTTCATTTCCTCCTTAAGGACCTCTATCATCTTCATAACATTATTTTTAAGGTCATTTTCTTGTGTTTCCACTGCATTGGAATGTTCATGTCTTGCTGTTGGAGGATCACTGGGATCTGGTGGTGTGATCTTGCTCTTTTGGTTGTTGAATATATTCTTATACTGGCATTTACTCATCTGTTCTTCCAACTACTATGGGTCATGCCTGTACCTATGTCGTCTCTTCTTAAACAGGTGTGGGTTGTGCCTGTGCCTGTTCTTCCAAATGGTGTGGTCTATGCCTGTGCCTATGTAGTCTGCTGGGGTTGTTGGGAAGGGCTGGCCACAGGGAGGATGTTCAGGTGTCTGGGTTTGAGTAGCAGAGTTGGTCTTGGAGGTACAGAGCTTAGTGGGTGGTGGTGGTGGTGGTGGTGCAGCCTGGAGGCAGGTCTCCCACCTGCTTGCTGGCTGGTGGAGTTTGCAACAGAGCAGTGAAGTTCCACCAGTCTTGGGGGCAGGGCCAAGATGCCTTTCTGGTGCTGAGATGGAAGAGAGAAGAACATGGGATGTGCCTTGGGGTTTAGGGTCTGTATAATCTCCTGGGGTTACAGGAGAGGTCTGGGCATGGGGAGGATGTTCAGATGTATGGGGTTGAGAAGCAGAGGAGGTTTTGGAGGATCAGGGTCTAGTGGGTGGCAGGGGTGGTGATACAGCCTAGAGGCAGCTCTCTTGCCTGCTTGCTGGTGGATGGGGACTGCATCAGAGCAGTGGAGTTCCACCCAGATAGATACCATTTAAATTGGACTTTGTCATAGGATATCTTGTTTCCTCAATTTATAGTGATTGAAATTTTGCCATGTTTAGTAATCTGGCCTGACATCTGTGGTCTTTTAGAGACTGCAAGACATCTGTCCATGCTCTTCTGGCTTTTAGAGTACTCATTGAGAAGTCAGGTATAATTGTAATAAATCTGCCCTTAGATGTTACTTGTACTTTTTCCCTTGCAGCTTTTAATATTCTTTCTTTGTGCTGTATGTTTAGTGTTTACATTATTATATCAGGGTGGGACCATCTTTTTTTATCCAATCTACTTGGTGTTCTTATTTATTTATTTTTCATTTTACATGCCAACCCCAGTTCCCCCTCCCTCCCATTCTTCAATCCCCTCACCTCTTCCCCCTCACACCCCATCTACTCCTCAGAGGTTGTAAGGCCTCCTTTGGGGAGTTAACAAAGTCTGGCATATGAAGTTGAGGTTGGGCCAAGTCCTTCCCCTCTGCATCAAAGCTGAGCAAGGTATCCTACCCTAGGAAATGGGCTGCAAAAAGCCAGTTCATACACCCTGGATAAGTTCTGGTTCCACTGTCAGGGGCCCCACAAATGGATTAAGCCACACAACTGTCACCCACAATTCAGAGGGCCTAGTTTGGTCCCATGCAGGTTCCTCAGCTGTCTTCCCAGAGTCCATGATCTCCTACAAGCTTGGGTCAGCTGTCTCTGTGGTTTTCCTCATCAAGACCCCTCTTGGTCATATGAATTCTCGAACCACAGGAGCTCATACCAGTGCTTGGCTCTGGATCTCAACATCTGTTTCCATCAGTTACTGGATGTAGATTTTATGATGACAATTAGAGTAGTCACTAATCTGATTACAGGGGAAGACCAACTCAGGGACTCTCTCTGCTATTTCTAGGAGTCTTAGATGGGACATCCTTATGAATTCCTGGGAATTTCCTTAGCACCAGGTTCTCCCCAACTCCATAATGGCTC
Organism: Peromyscus californicus insignis; assembly: GCF_007827085.1. Lineage (NCBI taxonomy): Eukaryota > Metazoa > Chordata > Mammalia > Rodentia > Cricetidae > Peromyscus > Peromyscus californicus. Next base: position 48,846,074 of record NW_026294492.1, read on the forward strand.
CCTCCATCAAGGTATCTCTTTGATTGCTCTCCCTCTCAGTCCCTCCTCCAACTCAGCCATCTTGATTTCTCATGTCCCCATGCCCCATCCCTTCCTTTTATGCCTCCCTCCCAGTTTACCCAGGATGTCTACTAGTAACTAGCCAACTACCAGGGTTTGTGAAATCTTTAGTTTTGAAGAAGTACAAACAACCAACACTATATTAAAGCAACACAGTCCTTAACTATATTCTAAAAAAAAATTACTTATACACATAGATAAATGTACTCCCTCTCAAGGAGATTTCACTTTGCTGCAGATGGAGACTATTAAACAAAACCAATCAAAATGCAGAATTTAGAAACCTGTACAATTGGATATATCTACCAAACCACTCCCAAATCTGATGCTCAGGGAGCATTATCAAATATTGTGTTGAAAGATTGTAAGACCGAGGGAGTTGCTGTGAGATGATATCTTCTAGTAATTTCAAAGCTATACCCAAAGTTGTCTAACTAAAATGACTGCCTAATCATGAGATGAACAAGGAAAGCAAAAATAGGCAGGCCAAGGTGGACTGGGAAAAACAAGGATACCTCAACCCTTCAAAAAAAATGAAGTTTCCTTTTCTAAACTTTTTCATTCCAAAAGACAATTAAGAAATAATCTCCCACATGAAAGGCCAATCCAATTAGTTATCCAATGCCAAAGATTGAGCCCTGAAAATATATATACAAGGAACATTATATAAACTTAGTTGCCAAAATTAAGAAATGTGTGCCCCCGACTTCCCGTCTGGACAAGAGGTGAGTGCCTGGGCTCAGCCTAGATTCCATCCCTGGGCACCAGCCACTCAGGGGAAGACCTGCCCAACTTGGCCCCAGGTTCTGGCCACAGGGCAGGTTCCCTTCTACCCCTACCGGGAAGGCTCCACTTCTCCAAGACACCCGGCAGACCCTGCAATCTCCACGCCCTGCTCCCACGCCCATCTGCCTGAGATCCCAGCCACTTCCTGAGACTTAAAGACTGGCCCCCAGCTCCCATCCTGCCCCGGACTTCCCTTCTGGATAAGAGGTGAGTGCCTGGGAACAGCCTAGATCCCATCCCTGGGCACCAGCCACTCCGGGGAAAACCTGCCCAACTTGGCCCCAGGTTCTAGCCACTGGGCAGGATCCCTTCTACCCTCACCCCTACCAAGAAGGCTTCCCTTCTCCAAGACCCCGACAGACCCTACAATCTCCAAGCCCTGCCCCCATGCCCATCATCACCCAAGACCCCAGCCACTTCCAGAGACTTAGAGACCAGCCCCCAGCACCCATCCTGCCCCAGACTTCCCATCTGGACAAGAGCTCCCAACCTAACCCGGACTTCCCGTCTGGACAAGAGCTCCCATCCTGCCCCGGAATTCCCATCTGGACAAGAGAGCTCCCATCTGGACAAAAGAGAGAGACTTCCTGAATCTGTCAGCTCTGTCTGGACCAAGTGCACTGATAAGACCAAGAACAAACCACAAGGAGATGGGCAGACGTCAAGGCAGAAGTACATACAACAAAATGAAGAGCAATACAGCATCACCAGAACCTAGCCCTCCTCCAACATCTAGACCTGAACATCAAAAATTGGAAGAAGCAGAAGAAAACAGCCTTATGAATGACATCATGAAGAAGGTAGAGGCTTATATAGAGGAAAAGACAAACAAAAAATGGGAAGAACGCTATAAAAAACAACTAGAGGAAAGGACAAATAAAGTAGAAGAAAATAATAAAGCCCTGGAAGAAAACAATAAAGCCCTGAAAGAAAATCATGAAAAAGCAATGAAACAGATGAAGGAACCAGTCCAAGACCTGAAAAGGGAAAGAGAAAAAATGAAGAAGACACAAACAGAGGGAATGCTGGAAATAGAAAATCTGGTAAATGAATGGGAACTTCAGATGCAAGTATAACCAACAGAATGCAAAAGATGGAAGAGAGGATCTCCGGCGTTGAAGATATGGTAGAAGAAATAGATTCATCAGTCAAAGAAAACACTAAAGCCAACAAAGTCATCACCCAAAATGTCCAAGAAATTTGGGACAACATCAAAAGACCAAACCTACAAATAATAGAGATAGAAGAAGGAGAAGAATACCAACTCAAAGGCACAGAAAATATATTCAACAAGATCATAGAAGAAAACTTTCCCAACTTAAAGAAGGAAATGCCTATGAAGATACAGGAAGCCTATAGAACACCACACAGACTAGACCCCCCAAAAAAGTCCCCTCGCCACATAGTAATTAAGCAACTAAACATACAGAATAAAGAAAGAATATTAAGAGCAGCAAAGGAAAAAGGCCAAGTGCCTTATAAAGGCAAACCCATCAGAATAACACCCGATTTCTCAATGGAGACTTTGAAAGCCAGAAGGACCTGGCCAGATGTAATGCAGACACTAAGAGACCATGGATGCCAGCCCAGACTAATATACCCAGCAAAACTTTCAATCAACATAGACGGAGTGAACAACATTCCAAGACAAAGCCAGATTTAAACAATACTTATCCACAAACCCAGCCCTACAGAAAGCACTAGAAGGAAAATTCCAACTGAAGGAAGTCAGATACACCCTCGAAAACACAGGCAATAGATAAAGCCACAGCAGTAAACCCCAAAGAAGAGAAGTCCACACACACTACCACCAAAAAATAACAGGAATGATCAATCACTGGTCATTAATATCCCTTAATATCAATGGACTTAATTCACCTATAAAAAGACACAGGCTTACAGAATGGATACAAAAGCAGGACCCATCTTTCTGCTGCACACAAGAAGCACACCTCAAATTCAAAGATAGACACTACCTAAGAATAAAAGGCTGGGAAAATACTTTCCAATCAAACGGTCTTAAGAAACAAGCGGGTGTAGCCATCCTGATATCCAGCAAAAGAGACTTCAAACTAAAATCAATCAAAAGAGATCAAGAAGGGCATTACACATTACATACTCATCACAGGAAAGATCCACCAAGATGAAGTTTCAATTCTCAACATTTATGCCCCAAACACAAGGGCACCCACCTATGTAAAAGAAACATTACTAAAGCTTAAACCACATATAAAACCCCACACATTAATAGTGGGAGACCTCAACACCCCACTTTCACCACTGGACAGATCTCCCAAATCAAAACTTAACAGAGAAATAAAGGACTTAACTGATGTCATGACTCAAATGGACTTAATCGATATCTACAGAACATTCCATCCTAACAAAAAAGAATATACCTTCTTCTCAGCACCCCATGGAACCTTCTCTAAAATCGACCACATACTTGGCCACAAAGCAAATCTCAACAGATACAAAACAATTGGAATAACCTCCTGTGTTCTGTCAGACCACCATGGTTTAAAGTTAAATTTCAACAACAACAATAAAAAAACTACAGAAAAACTACAGTCTCGTGGAAACTGAATAATGCTCAACTGAATCACCAATGGGTTAAGGAAGAAATAAAGAAAGAAATTAAAGACTTCCTAGAGATCAACGAAAATGAAGACACTACATACCCAAACTTATGGGACACTATGAAAGCAGTGCTAAGAGGGAAATTCATAGCACTAAATGCCCACATAAAGAAGTTGGAGAAATCTCACACTAGTGACTTAACAGCACACCTGAAAGCTCTAGAACAAGAAGAAGCAAAGTCTCCCAGGAAGAATAGACGCCAGAAAATTATCAAAGTGAGAGCTGAAATCAATAAAATAGAAACAAAGAGAACAATACAAAAAATTAATGAAACAAAGAGTTGGTTCTTTGAGAAAATCAACAAGATAGACAAGCCCTTATCCAAACTAACCAAAAGACAGAGAGAGTGTATCCAAATTAACAAAATCAGAAATGAAAAGGGGGACATAACAACAGACATTGAGGAAATCCAGAGAATCCTCAGGTGATACTTCAAAAACCTCTACTCCACAAAACTGGAAAATCTAAAAGAAATAGATAATTTTCTGGATAGGTACCTCATACCTAAGTTAAATCAAGACCAGATAAACTATTTAAATAGTCCAATAACCCCTAAGGAAATAGAAACAGTCATTAAAATTCTCCCAACCGAAAAAAGCCCAGGACCAGATGGTTTCAGTGCAGAATTCTACCAGATCTTCAAAGAAGAGTTAATACCAATACTCTCTTAAATTGTTCCACACAATAGAAACAGAAGGAACATTACCAAACTCCTTCTATGAGGCTACAATTACCCTGATTCCTAAACCAAACAAGGATACAACAAAGAAAGAGAACTACAGACCAATCTCCCTCATGAACATTGATGCAAAAATACTCAGTAAAATACTGGCAAACAGACTCCAAGAACACATCAAAACAATTATCTACCATGATCAAGTAGGCTTCATCCCAGGGATGCAAGGGTGATTCAACATACAACAGTCCGTCAATGTAGTACACCATGTAAACAAACTCAAAGAAAAAAACCACATGATCATCTCACTAGATGCAGAAAAGGCATTTGACAAAATCCAACGCCCCTTCATGATAAAGGTCTTGGAGCGATCAGGAATATAGGGAACATACCTAAACATAATAAAGGCAATTTACAGCAAGCCAACAGCCAACATCAAATTAAATGGAGAGAAACTCAAAGCAATTCCACTAAAATCAGTAACGAGGCAAGTCTGTCCGCTCTCCCCATACTTATTCAATATAGTACTTGAAGTTCTAGCCAGAGCAATAAAACAACATAAGGAGATTAAGGGGATACAAATTGGAAAGGAAGAAGTCAAGCTTTCCCTATTTGCAGATGACATGATAGTATACTTGAGTGACCCCAAAGATTCCACCAAGGAACTGATACAGCATATAAACACCTTCAGCAACATAGCAGGATACAAGGTCAACTCAAAAAAATCAGTAGCCCTCCTATATACAATTGACAAAGAGGCTGAGAAGGAAATCAGAGATACATCACCCTTTACAATAGCCACAAATGATATAAAATATCTTGGGGTAACACTAACCAAGCAAGTGAAGGACCTATATGACAAGAACTTTAAGTCCCTGAAAAAAGAAATTGAAGAAGATGTCAGAAAATGGAAAGATCTCCCATGTTCATGGATAGGCAGGACTAACATAGTAAAAATGGCAATTTTACCAAAGGCAATCTACAGACTCAATGCAATCTCCATCAAAATACCAACACAATTCTTCATAGACCTGGAAAGAATAATACTCAACTCCATATGGAAAAACAAAAAACCCAGGATAGCCAAAAGAATCCTGTACAATAAAACAACCTCTGGAGGCATCACGATCCCTGACTTCAAGCTCCACTATAGAGCTACAGTAATAAAAACTGCTTGGTATTGGCATAAAAACCGACATGTGGACCAATGGGATCAACTTGAAGACCCTGACATTAATCCGCATACCTATGAATATATAATTTTTGACAAAGAAGCCAAAAGTGTACAATGGAAAAAAGAAAGCGTCTTCAACAAATGGTGCTGGCATAACTGGATATCAACATGTAGAAGGCTGCAAATAGATCCATATCTATCACCATGCACAAAACTTAAGTCCAAGTGGATAAAAGACCTCAACATAAATCCAGCTACTCTGAACCTGCTAGAAGAGAAAGTAGGAAGTAGTCTTCAACGCATTGGCATAGGAGATCACTTCCTAAATATAACACCAGTAGCTCAGACACTGAGAGAAACAATCAATCAATGGGACCTCTTGAAACTGAGAAGCTTTTGTAGAGCAAAGGATACCATCAACAAGGCAAAGCAACAGCCTACAGAATGGGAAAATGTCTTCACCAACCCCACATCTAACAGAGGACTGATATCCAGAATATATAAGGAACTCAAGAAATTAGACATCAAAATGCCCAACAGTCCAATTAAGAAATGGGCTATAGAACTAAACAGAGAATTCTCAACAGAGGAAACTCAAATGGCTGAAAGACATTTAAGGAATTGCTCAACATCCCTAATTATCAGGGAAATGCAAATCAAAACAACTCTGAGATACCACCTTACGCCTGTCAGAATGGCTAAGATCAAAAACACTGAAGATACCTTATGCTAGAGAGGGCGAAAAGTGGTATGCACTGCTGAGTCATCTTTCCAGAACCCAGAATGAATATGTTTGTTATGCACATGATCATAAGCATAGGCCAAGATATCATTCGTAGAAATAATGAGACAGCCTCAAGGTGTTTGCTGATATCCTGGAGCCTAGGCCTCATCAGCCTGAAAGTTTGACACATTGAAATGCAGAGAACTTATAGGCAGGAAGAACATGAATAGGAGGCTCGACATGTTGGTACACTCCTCTAAATCCCTGCACTCATGGAGAAGAGGCCGGCTGGTCTCTGTGAGTTCAAGGACACCCTGGTCTCAATTTATTTGGTGCATGGAGGAAGGCAAGAAACATGGGTGCCACAGCAGAAGTGTGCAGGTCCAAGGATAATTTATAGGAGTCAGTTCTCTCCTCTCACCATTTCAGTCTCAGGGATCAAATTGGAGTTGTCAGACCTGCTGGCAAGTGCCTTTATCAGATTATCCCTCTCAGTGGCCCTCTGATGTATGCTTTGACTGAAAATATAATATATTAGCGTTAATATACACAAACATACACACACACTTGCCCACACACCAATAAAAGAAAACAAACAAATGAAAATGAAACCACACACGAACACTCCAGTGCCAGCAGATACCTCTGCTTGCAGGCATAATGACCTGGGATCCATCCCAGAAAACACAGTTGCCAGCTAACTGCTTAACTGCATCACACATGTTGAAGCAAAACCCAGGGAAATATCACTCAACATCATCCCCATTGTACTTCCAGCAATGAAACTCATTTCCACCTATCACATGCCAACGCTCAAGCAGTCTCAATGAAAGTGTTCAGAGTGAAACACTTTTCTCCAAGTCTGTTTTAAATCTTGTTATACACAGTTTAAAGGGACACAGCACAGCCTATTTTGTTTGAGAACACAGCTTCATTTGAAAATCAAACAAATAATGGTTTTGGTCCCACACACACTTCAAATACACACCAAACCTAAGAATTAATTTCCAAAACCAAGAAAGTTCATCCTCTAATTTTCCATTGCAGGAAAGTGAAACACAGCTTTTCTCCTGGTACTGAGATCTCCATTTAAAGAAGATCAAAAGTGCAATGGACCTGTCTTCTTATGACGAGGTAATAACTGATAGCTGCAAAGGAAAAGAAATATATTTACTAGTAATTCCCACTAATTTGATGTGTAACATATTTGCTTGTGAGAGGAACAATTCCTCTGTGTTCCTATGTCTGCAGTATTGCAAATAGTGTCAGAGAAGAGGAACCCAGCCTGGGACATTTCTTCACCTCCTTCATACCCTCACTTCTGGGAACACACAAGCTAATCACCTTCTAAGGCACTAGTTCTCAACCTTCCTAAGGCTGTGACCATCTGATGAACTGCCTCATGTTGTGGTGACCCTGCACAGAAAATTATTTTCCTTGCTACTTCATAACTGTAACTAAAGAGTGTTATGAATTTTAATGTCAATATCTATATTTTCAGAAGGTGTTTGGTGACCTCTGTGAAAGACAGTCCTAGGATCCCCAAATGGGTCACTACCCACAGGGTGAGAACCACTGTTTTAAGGGGTAAGTGATAGTAAATTAGACTATGGAGACAAAAATCAGAAAGTGAGCTATTTAAATCAGAGAGACAATTATTGACAAAATTATTAAGGACACTCCACGTAGTTAAAAGGAGATTTATTTAATGGCATTAACTTACAAATTAAGGGATAGGTAGGTCTCGGAGTCTGGGGAAGGTGTATCGCCGTCCAGTGGTGTTCTCTGGAGCTCTGCTTGGTCCACCTCCACCATTCAGGGTCCTGGAACAGAGAGAGAGAGCTGGCCCATCCCAATCTCGAGTCTCTTGGCGCCTCCCTTGGCCCCGCCTTGAAGGCATGACAGTTGCCGAAGCCTCAATGGGGGTTGGAACTTCCAGATCAAAGCTGGAATGGCTAACCACTACATCTCCCACTTTTTATCTAAATAAGAAGGTTCTAACCTAATACAAGACTATATACAAAGGAATGGTTATCAAATATTGTCCAGGAATAATGAGCGATAATGACCTAGATAAGATGGAACTACAACCAATGCAAACAATATCAAGAAACACATACTAAAATCCAGAGAAGTATAGAGCATAGGTAAATGGCATGTTACAAAGATCATTCCAAAAGGTGTCCTATCCTAAAGAACCTGAATCTAATACTTAATATGTTCTATCTAAGATATTATATATATACTAAGTTGTAACTGTAACTGCTAGTCTTCCGTCCCATCAAAGACCTGAGAAGGAATATAATGGTACCTGAGAAATGGTAGATGGATGCAAACAACTTTTGGGAATCTTGCAAGAGTAGACCAAGACAGCTGGCAGCCTGGACAGTCACCTATTGTTTCTCAGCATTGTTGGTGCATTCAAATTGGCTACAGGCCTAGAGTATCTTACAGACCATTTTTAGAAGCAGGAATTCTGAAAGACCATCTTACTCTGTCTTGGCAGAGTACAGTGGTCACTTTCCTTGTGTCCTGCTTGTCCAGAAAGGACAGCATTGCATTCGTATGTCAGCAGTCGAGGCAAGGGCAGTTCTTTGCCCAGTAGGCCATTTTGTGCCAAGAAGATAAACTTCCAAATGGAAATGTCTTAGAAACCCAACATTCTCTCGGGATCCAATTGGTGCAGCCAGGAGCAATTATGTCTCACGTCAACAGAATTCTAGGTTACTTAAATGCCATATTCTCTAGATCTATGAAGTGTTTGAAGATTATGTGTCCATCTGACCTATGTATCTGTAAATCTGGATAACCTAACTAACATAACTATAGAGATGACAAGCATAGGTGGTCCAATGTTGACCTTTGCCACACCTTCTACATAATCCAAGAGGTGGTTGGAGTCTCCTGTTTAGGCTATTCCTAAAAGGAGTATTACTTCTAGGAGTACCCCATATACAGTTTTTACTTATATGACCTGGTGTACCACATTTATAACATTTGGTACCACGGGACCTTCTTTCACCTCTGGGATTTGTCTCTCCTATCCAAGCCTCATTACTGTAGTTAAGAGACTCAACACCATTAGTATACTGAATCCATTCTTCCAAAGGAGCTGATCTGATCTTTAATGGTGCAAGTATTCTTCTGCATTCTGCATTAGCATTGTCGAACGCCAAGGACTCAGTTAATACTTTTCTTAATTCTTTATTTGATACAGCTTTTGTTATAGCTGTGTTCAGCCTTTGTGAAAAATCAGTGAAGGGTTCGTGTGGTCCCTGAAATATCTTTGTGTATACCTCAGTTGGTTTTCCAGGTTCTGGAATTTTTTCCCAAGCATTTAGAGCTGCTGTACAGCATAGGGATATTGTATGCTCATCATAAGTGGCTTGTACATTCCTGTCAGCAAAACATCCCTCACCAAGTATTTGATCTTGGGAGATCACAAAACCTCTAAGTTTACCTTGTTGTTCTAAATTTTTTGCCTCTTCTCTCAACCAGCTTTTCCACTGTAACTGCTGGTTATATTCTAGAACAGCTGAAATTAACTGATGCCAGTCATCTGGAATGATTCTATGCGAGGCATTCCATGAATTTAACATCTGTTTTACGTATGTGGAGTGTATCCCATACGTAACTACTGCTTCCTTTATATTTTTAAAGTCCCTTGTTGAAATTGGTTGTAACGTATATGTATTATATGGCTCAGGATGTGTATCATCTGCTGGCTTCTCATGGATGATAACAGGATAAGCCATTGTATGAGAGCCATTTGGAGATGTTACAACCTCTATGGTCTTGCCCTTCTGCTTATTAGGTCCCTTGTCATGTTTACTGAGAGTTTCTTCTAGGGCTTGCAAATGAGCAACTAGGGTCTGTTCTAGGGAGTGAACCTCCTCTCTTGCAAGGGACTCCAGATTTCTCATGGAATCATAGAAGTTTTTATGTTCCTCAGAAACACATGATTCCATGGGCATTATCTTATCAATTAATGATAATTTTTCTTCCTTATATAGTGTCTGAGTAGCCACAACTTCACTCTGGAGAGTTAGTATTCTATCCATTAAATATTCATATTTATTATCAATAAAATCAATTTTGGGTACAAGCCTGTTTTGTAAATCCTGATTAGCAGATTCCAGAGAAAGAATCTTTTCCTGTAAGTTTTCATTGCTATCTTTTAAAGCAGATTCCAGGAAGAGAATCTTTTTCTGTAAGCCTTCATTGCTATCTTTGAAAGCAGATTCCAGAAAGAGAATCTTTTTCTGTAAGCCTTCATTGCTATCTTTGAAAGCAGATTCCAGAAAGAGATTCTTTTTCTGTAAGCCTTCATTGCTATTTTTAAAGCAGATTCCAGAAAGAGAATCTTTTTCTGTAAGCCTTCATTGCTATTTTTGAAAGCAGATTCCAGAGATTCTTTTTCTGTAAGCTTTCATTGCTATGTTTGAAAGCAGATTCCAGAAAGAGAACCTTTCTCTATAAACATTCATTGCTATTTTTTAAAGCCTGTATCAGTCCCAATAATGACTCATCTTTGTCCTTATTATTAAACCAGTGTTTGAACACTGTGTGAATTATTATGATGAATGCAATGGTACAGGCCAAATATGCCTGAGGAAGGTCGTATATTTCCAGGAAGACGTCATTCATCATACAGGCAAAAAGGTTTTTAAATTCTTGTGAGGTAATGTTGTCAGCCATATTACAAGAATTACTCAAAATTTGTTAGTCAATTTTAAGATATAAAATTATCAAGCACTTTTACTTGAAATAAGACACTGCTTTGCTTATATTACCTTCCTGCGGTTCTGGGGGTGTAGTAGGACTTTTCAGTCAGAAGGTGGCGTTGGTACAGCTCCAAAGCAGGGCCTGCTGGCGACCTTGGCTGACCGCAGCTAAAGGCAGGAATCCAGATGGCGGGGAGCCGGAGCCGGTTTTTCCGCTGGTCTGGGGAACTGAGACCGAATTGCTCCCTGTTTCGGGAATGGAACCGTGTAGGTGTTCCCTGGCTATATGGAACTTTGCAGGCAGGTTTAGGTACCTGCCAGCCGTGGAGGAGCCTGAGGGTGGGAGCCACCCAGGTCTTTGGAATTTGCTCCACGTGAGCGCCAGATATTGACAAAATTGTTAAGGCCACTCCAAGTAGTTAAAAGGAGATTTATTTAATGGCATAACTTACAAATTAAGGGATAGATAGGTCGTGGGGTCTGGGGAAGGTGTATTGCAGTACAGCGGTGTTCTCTGGAGCTCTTCTTGGTCCACCTCCACCATTCAGGGTCCCAGAACAGAGAGAGAATGCTGGCCCATCCCAATCTCGGGTTTCTTGGCGGCTCCCTTGGGCCCGCCCTGTAGGTGTGACAGTTGCCAAAGCCTCAGTGGGGGTTGGAACTTCCAGATCAAAGCTGGAATGGCTACCCACTACAAACAAGAACACATACAAATGCAGAAAATAAATATTAGAGAATCATGCAGTAGCTAATGTCAACAGAAATGTACCCAACTTACTTACATGTCTTCTATTGATTATTTTAGGTATTTAAATGTTTTGCATGCATTCATTCTGTGTACCTTGTGTGTGGGCCGGCCACAGACATCCAAGAGGGCTTTGGATCCCCAGGAATTGCAGTTCCAGATGGTTGTCAGCCAAGATGTGGGTGTAAGTAAACTGCAAAAACTGTGGGTTTGGTGTCCCAGGTTTCAGCACTAAAATGTTAGTAAATTGATGGCTGAAACTGCAAGGAGACAGTTCAGCCCTAGAGGGGGAGGTATCTCTGACACCTGGAGTTACATACAACAAGAGCTCTGCTCCGAAGGTGTCCTGAACACCTGAGGCTGTTTAGCACAACTGTGATAGCTGAACTGGAGACAGTTCAGCAGTAGAGGTTGAGGTATCCCAGACACCTTGAGTTACTTAGAACAAGAACTCTGTCCTGAATGTGTCCTGGACACTTGAAGGTGTTTAGCACAGCTGTGATGGCTGAACTGGAAACAGTTCAGCCCTAGAGGATGAGGTATCCTGGACACCTCGAGCTACTTAGAGCAAGAGCTCTGTCCTGAAGGTGTCCCGGACACCTGAAGCTGTTTAGCACAGCTGTGATGGCTGAGACTGCAAAGAAAAAGCCCACCCTTGAAAAGGAAATATTTCTGACCTCTCCGGAGAGTCAGGCCTGGAACTGCTTCAGCAAGGAAGGGTATCCTGACTCTTCGGAAAAGTCAGGATATACCTGGTGTGATGGGGGATGGTCTCCCCGCAGGACACAGTAATCCTGCTCCTATCCTGGAGAGCTACAGTCTCAGGATAAGTATTAACAGCTCTCTCTTGCTCAGTCCACTATGGGACATCCCAGCAAGGTTCTTCTGTTCAGCTCCCCCTTGCTCAGTCCACTATGGGACGTCCCAGCAAGGTTCTTCTGCTCTGCTCCCCCTTGCTCAGTCCAATATAAGACGTCCCAGGAAGGTTCTTCTGTTCACCAGTCAATGAAGGTCTTCACCCAATACTCTTTTGAGAAAGAGGTTTGTTTGGGAAGGAGGAGTCCAGGAGAGTAACCGCCTCCAGCAGGATGGAGAGAACAGCTCTCAACTCACCGGGAAGGGCGGTTTATCTAGGATGTCTAGGGGGCGGAGTCAACTGTGATTGGTTAGTTTATTTTCTGCCCAGGGATTGGCCAGTATTGTGAGCAAGGGGCAGAGATGACCCTGATTTCAGGGCCAAACTGTGTTTCTTTCACTGTCCTTTCTTGGCTTTTTGACACTACCTCTAAGGCCAGGGCACATTTCTTTCACTGACTCTGATTCTAGGGGCCAAGAGTCTTATTTTGGTACTGGTCTCAGAGTCAGGGCATATTTCCTGGGTTCTGGGTTTGGAGATAAAGTGTTCATTTCTCTGGCTCAGGCCCCAAACACAGGCTGTGTTTCTTTCCCTGGTCCTGGGCCCTAGGGCCAGGATTCTGCTGTCCTGTTCTGTGATTGGTTGACTTCACAAGTCAGGTGGACAGGAGCAGAGATGGCTCTGATCTGAGATGAACTGTGTTTCTCTCACTGGCTTTATCTGAGCCATCCTTCCCTAATTCTGGGCTCCGGGGTCAGGGTGGGTTTCTCTAGCCAGACCATTTTTCCTACGATGGATGCTCTGAATCAAACCCAGGTTCTCTGCCAGAGCAAAAAGTGGCATACACTGCTGAATCATCTTTGTAGACCCCAGAATAAATATGTTTGTTATACACATGACCATAAGCATAGGCCAAGATATCATTAGTAGAAATTATTAGCCAGCCTCAGGCTGTTTGCTAACTTCCTGGACACTAGGCCTCATCAGGCTCCCAGTTTGACACATTGAAAAGCAAAGAACTTATAGGCAGGAAGAACATGAATAGGATTCTGGGCATGTAGGTACACTCCTCTAATCCCTGCACTCATGATGCAGAGGAAGCTGGACTCTTGAGTTCAAGGACACTATGGTCTCAATTTATTTGGTGCAAGGGGGAAGGCAAGAAATATGAATGCCACAGGAGACCTGTGGAGGTCCAAGGATAATTTATAGGAGTCGGTTCTGTCATCTCACCATTTAAGTCTGAGGGACCAAATTGGAGTTGTCAGACATGCTGGCAAGTGCATTTATCAGATTAGCCCTCTCAGTGGCCCTCTCATGTATGCTTTCACTGAAAATATATTAGCATTAATATACACACATATACACACACACACATGCTCACATACCAAAAGAAAAAGTAACAAACGAAAATGAAAGCACACACAAACACTCCAGTGCCAGCAGATCACTCTGCTTGCAGGCATGATGACCTGGGATCCATCCCAGAAAACACAATTGCCAGCAAACTGCTTGACTACAACCCATATGTGGAAGCAAAACTCAGGGAAAGATCATTGAACACCATCCCCGTTGTACTTCCAGCAATGAAACTCAGATCCACCTATCACACGCCAGAACTCAAGAGGACTCAATGAAACTGAGCAAAACAGAGTAAAACACTTTTCTGCTCGTCTGCTTTAATCTTGGTATGCATAGTTTAAAGGAACACAGCGCAGCCTATTTTGTTTCAGAAGATGGCTTCATTTGAAAATCAAGCAAATAAAGGTTTGGGGGCTCACACACACTTCACATACACACCAAACAAAAGAATTAATTTCCTTAACCAAGAAAACTCCTCCTCTACCTTTCTTTTGCAGAAGAGTGATGAAGAGATTGTCCCCGGAAGTGAGGTCTCCACTGTTAATACCATCCAATGTGAGATTGACCTGTCTTCCCTAGATGAGGTAATAACTGATAGCTGCAAAGAAAAAGAAATATATTTACTGGTAATTCCCACTAATTTGACATGTAACATATTTGCTTGTGAGAGGAAAGATGCCTCTGTGTTCCTATGTCTGCAGTATTGCAAACAGTGTCAGAGAAGAGGAACCCAGCCTGGCCCATGCCTTCACCTCCTTCTTACCCTCCCTTCTGGGAACACACAAGCTAATCACCTTCTAAGGCACTAGTTCTCAACATTCCTCAGGCTGTGACCATCTGATGCACTTCCTCATGTTGTGGTGACCCTGCACAGAAAATTATTTTCCTTGCTACTTCATAACTGTCATTTTGGGGGTGTTATGAATTATAATGTCAATATCTATGTTTTCAGAAGGTGTTTGGTGACCTCTGTGAAAGACAGTCCTAGGATTCCCAATAAGTCACTACCCACCTGTTGAGAACCACTGTTTTCATGGGTATGTGAGAGTAAATTAGACTATGGAGACGAAACTCAGAAATTGAGCTACTTGCATCTGAGAGACAAGAACACAACAAATGAAGAGAATAAATATTAGAGAATCATGCAGTAGCTAATGTCAACAGGAACTTAGCCAACTTGTATGTCTTCAGTGGATTTATTTTAGGGGTCGAAATGTTTTGCATGCATTCTTTCTGTGCACTCTGTGTGTGGCCTGCCCACGGACATCCAGGAGTGCTTTGGATCCCCTGGAAATGCAGTTCCAGATGGTTGTCAGCCAAGATGTGGGTGCTCTGAGTCAAACCCAGGGCTTCTGCCAGAGCAAAATGTGGTGTACACTGCTGAGTCATCTTTCCAGCCCTCAGAATGAATATGCTTGCTATGCACCTGATCATAAGCATAGGCCAAGACGTCATTAGTAGAAATAATCAGTCAGCCTCAGGGTGTTTGCTAAGATTTTGGACCCTAGGCCTCCTCAGACTGCCAGTGTGACACTTTGAAATGCAGAGAACTTATAAGCAGGAAGAACATGAATAGGAGGTTGGGCATGTTGGTACACTCCTCTAATCCCTGCACTTATGAAGCAGAGGCCAGCTGGTCTCTGTGAGTTCAAGGACACCCTGGTCTCAATTTATTTGGTGCATGGGGGAAGGAAAGAAACATGTGTGCCACAGTACCAAGGATAATTTATAGGAGTCGGTTCTGTCCTCTTACTATTTCAGTCTCAGGGTTCAAACTAGACTTGTAAGTCATGCTGGTACGACCCTTTATCAAATTAGCCCTCTCAGTGGCCCTGGGATGTATGTTTTGACTGTAAATGTATCAGCATTTATGCACACACACACACACACACACACACACACACACCAAAATAGAAAACACACAAGTGTTAATGAAACCACACAAACACTCCAGTGCCAGCAGATCACTCTGCTTGCAGGCATGATGACCTGGGATCCATCCCAGAAAACACAATTGCCAGCAAACTGCTTGACTACAATCCACATGCTGAAGCAAAACTCAGGGAAAGATCATTGAACACCATCCCCATTATACTTCCAGCAATGAAACTCATTTCCACCTATCACATGCCAGAACTCAAGAGGACTCAATGAAACTGAGTAAAACACTTTTCTGCTGGTCTGCTTTAATCTTGGTATGCATAATTTAAAGGAACACAGCGCAGCCCATTTTGTTTCAGAAGATGGCTTCATTTGGAAATCAAGCAAATACAGGTTTGGGGGCTCACACACACTTCACATACACACCAAACAAAAGAATTAATTTCCTTAACCAAGAAAACTCCTCCTCTACCTTTCCTTTGCAGAAGAGCAAGGAAAAGATTGTCCTCAGAAGTGAGGTCTCCACTGTTAATACCATCCAATGTGAGATTGACCTGTCTTCCCTAGATGAGGTAATAATTGATAGCTGCAAAGAAAAAGAAATATATTTACTGGTAATTCCCACTAATTTGACATGTAACATATTTGCTTGTGAGAGGAAAGATGCCTCTGTGTTCCTATGTCTGCAGTATTGCAAATAGTGTCAGAGAAGAGGAACCCAGCCTGGCCCATGCCTTCACCTCCTTCTTACCCTCCCTTCTGGGAACACACAAGCTAATCACCTTCTAAGGCACTAGTTCTCAACCTTCCTCATACTGTGACCATCTGATGCACTTCCTCATGTTGTGGTGACTCTGCACAGAAAATTATTTTCCTTGCTACTTCATAACTGTCATTTTGGGAGTGTTATAATTATAATGTCAATATCTATGTTTTCAGAAGGTGTTTGGTGACCTCTGTGAAAGACAGTCCTAGGATTCCCAATGAGTCACTACCCACCTGTTGAGAACCACTGTTTTCATGGGTATGTGAGAGTAAATTAGACTATGGAGACAAAACTCAGAAAGTGAGCTACTTGCATCAGAGAGACAAGAACACAAACAAATCAAGAGAATAAATATTAGAGAATCATGCAGTAGCTAATGTCAACAGGAACGTACCCAACTTACTTTATGTCTTCAGTGGATTTATTTTAGGGGTCGAAATGTTTTGCATGCATTCTTTCTGTGCACTCTGTGTGTGGCCTGCCCACGGACATCCAGGAATGCTTTGGATTCCCTGAAACTGGATGTTTGTCAGCCAAGATGTGGGTGCTCTGAGTCAAACCCAGGGCCTCTGCTAATTCAAGGGCCTCTGTCAGAGCAAGAAGTGCTATACACTGCTGAGTTTTCTTTCCAGACCCCAAAATGAATATGTTTGTTATGCACCTGATCATAAGCATAGGCCAAGATATCATTAATAGAAATAATGAGTCAGCCTCAGCGTGTTTCCTGAGATTTTGGACCCTAGGCCTCATCACCCTCTCAGTTTGACCCATTGAAATGGAGAGAACTTATAGGCAGGAAAAACATAAATAGGAGGCTCTGCTTGTTTGTACATTCCTCTAATGTAGCTGGAGAGTTTTCTCTCCAGGCTCCACCAAGCTCAGGCAGTCCGATACCTACTTATAAAATAAACACACAGGCCGGGCGGTGGTGGCGCACGCCTTTAATCCCAGCACTCGGGAGGCAGAGCCAGGCGGATCTCTGTGAGTTCGAGGCCAGCCTGGGCTACCAAGTGAGTTCCAGGAAAGGCGCAAAGCTACACAGAGAAACCCTGTCTCGAAAAACCAAAAAAAAAATAAAAATAAAAAAAAAAAATAATAAAAAAAATAAACACACAGATGCTTATATTATTTAAACTGTATGGCAGTGGCAGGCTTCTTGCTAACTGTTCTTACATCTTAAATTAACCCATTTCTATAATATATACCTCGCCACGTGGCTAGTGGCTTACTGGCATCTTCAAATGCTGCTTGTCTTGGTGGTGGCTGCCAGTGTCTACCTCACTCACCCTTCCACTCACCAGAATTCTTCTTTCTCTTTGTCCCGTCTACTTCCTGCCTTTCCACTGGCCAACCAGTGTTTTATTTATACAGAAAGATATCCACAGCACTCTAATCCCTGTACTCATGATGCAGAGGCAAGCTGGTTTCTGTGAGTTCAAGGCTACCCTGTTCTCAATTTATTTGGTGCATGGGGGAAGGCAAGAAACCTGTGTGCCACAGCAGAAGTGTAGAGGTCCAAGGATAATTTATAGGAGTCGGATCTCTCCTCTCACCATTTCAGTCTCAGGGATCAAATTGGACTTGTCAGTCATGCTGGCAAGTGCCTTTATCAGATTAGCCCTCTCAATGGGCCTACAATGTATTAGCTACGGAAGCTAATCACCTCCCTGGCACTAGTTCTCAACCTTCTTAAGGCTGTGACCCTCTGAGTCAGTTCTTTTTTTCACCATTTCAATCTCAGGGATCAATTTCATGTTGTCAGTCATGCCGCCAAGTGCCTTTATCAGCTTAGCCTTCTTGCTAGCCCTGTCATTTATATTTTGACTGAAAATATTTTAGCATTAATATACACGCTTATACGCACATCAATGAATGACAACAAACAAACAAAAATACCACACTGACACATAGTGCCAACAGATCACTCTGCCTGCAGGCATAATGACCTTGGATCAAACCCAAAGAACACATTTGCCAGCAAACTGTTTGACTACAATGGATATGTTGAAACAAAACCCAGGTAAAGATCATTACGTAATGTACCCAATGTCATCTTTTCACCTCCTTCATACCCTCACTTCTCGGAACACACAAGCTAATCACCTTCTAAGGCACTAGTTCTCATCCTTCCCAATGCTGTGACCATCTGATGTACTTCCTCATGTTGTGGTGACCCTGCACAGAAAATTATTTTCGTTGCTACTTCATAACTGTTCATTTCCTAGTGTTATGAATCATAATGACAGTATGTGTGTATTCAAAATCTTCGATGACCTTTCTGAAGGAGAGTCCCATGATTCCCAAATGGGTCAGTATTCTCAGGTTTACAACCACAGTCTCAATGTGTATGTGATATTATATTAAGCCTTTATCAGCTTAGCCCTCTCACTTATACTTTGACTGAAAATATTTTAGCACTAATACACACACGAAGAAAAACTACACACTCACTTCATCACCAGCTGCGTATTCTCCTTGCTAGCCTAAGTACCTAGGTTCCGATCCATAACTAACAGCAAGCATCTCATGTACACAATCCCAGCACCTTTATCCATATAGGAGGCTGAGAGTAGAATAGCTGTGAAACCTATAAGCTAGCCAGAGTGGAAGACACAAATCAGCAGAAACAATAAAAGACCCTGTCTCACCTAATAAAGGAGAGAACCCCTCCTGTAGGTTATACTTTGGCCTTCACATATGTACACATGCACATGCACACACACACACACACATGCACACACACACTAGCATTGCACAAACAAGCATATAACTGCATGCACACAAGCCTGCACATACCCCATGGGTAAATAAATTTTAGAATCATGTGAAATTATCTGCTCTGATAAATAAATGGTCTGTATACACTCATTAGTACTCCTGTTGTAAAACTAACAGTTCAGGAAAATATCTTTAGGGTCTTCTCACTCATTTTCAGTGTTTCTGTTTTTCTTGTGGCATGTGTCCTGGAAAACTATCCTTGTACCATGTGGCCTATGCATTCCCTTTTTATAACTGGCTTAAGCATACTTAGTTAATGAAGAAGAAGCAATGAGTGAAACATGTGACATATGAAAATGTGTCTAAGTGTGACAAGTATCACATGCTTTGATGGGTTCAAGTTGTCATTCTCAATGAAACCACTGAACCGAAAATATTCACATGATTCATTTGAACAGTTTAGACACACATGTGTGATGTATATTTCCTCATCTTTTTTTGGACCAATAATGCTTCTGAAGCTATTTTGTTTAATCATCTCTGTGTTATGTTGATGATGCTGGGTAAGTTTTCAAATGCGTGAGTTTTTCACATAAGTAGAACATACCTCCTCAACCCTGATACCAAAAGGTAAAAGTAGACTGCTAAATTAGGCATGTCACTGAGATGTCATGAATGACAAAGCCCTGGAGTCATTATTTGTTGTGGAATAAAAGTCAGTGAGGTTTTCCATCTGCCAAGCAGCATCAAATACATTTTCAAAACTCATACTTCCTAAATGTACCCGATTAAATCAACTGGTCTTCTTTGTATGCTATCTAAGCCAACATTGTAGAATTGCTTCACCTGTTTTTGGCATAATCCACTGGGTAACACCCCTTTAGTGCCTCCAATGTATCCTTCAGTCTTTGTTCATGTCACTCATACTGTAATTAGATGATGGTTATATTACTTTCTATTGCCATGCCCAAGGCAACTCCGAGAAGGAAGGGTTTGTTTGGAGTGGGGCTTATGATTCCAATGAGATGCATACAGTTCCATCACCACCATAGTTCAGGCAGGCAGGCATGGTGCTGGAGCAGCAGCTGAGAGCTACACCTGACTCACACAAGAAACAGAGAGCTCACTGGAAAGAGCACAAGTCTTCTGAAACCTCAAGGTGAACCAATAATGACACAACTCCTCTGAAAAGGCCACACCTCCTAATCCTCCCCCAGATAGTTCCACCAACTGGTGGCCAAGCATTCAAATATATGAGCCCATGGGGGCTGTTCTCATTCAAGCCTCCAGAGAGGTGCGGGGGCAGGCCATTATAGCTATCCTCCATGTATAACAATAGTCATTATTAAGGAGTAAGAATGTGGCAGGCATCTCCCAGAATCCTTACTTACAGCTCCACAGCTCCCCTCTGCTGTGGGTAGTGACACATTTGGCTCATGCATTTCAAAATCACCCTCACTGTTCTGCTGTCCCAGGAACCTAATGGGCAATTGTGAAAGGTCGTGGGGAAACCATTAATGCAGTGCAGAAGAGAGAGGTTCTTTTTGTTCCCAAAGCTCCTCATTGTCACATCTTCTTAATCTGGCCAGAATGCAAAGTCCCAGTCATAAAGACAGGAAAGGACACATTTTGTACTTTTCTTTTTACAACTTCCCATTATTCAAAGAATGACAGTGTCAGGTAATAAAGAGCAGAAGAAAAGAAGGCATAAAGCTGAGCAGGTCCCCTTTAAGATTTCTCAAAACTCTGGGCCTTTTACACAAACAGAAAGGAAGCAGAAGGTACTGAATATCAATGGCTGTTGTGATAAAATTAGACTAAGAAAAGAAACATTTGGGGGCTATGTATCAAGACCCTGACATTAACAGATAAGTCTTAAAATGAATAAAATCAGTGAAATTATTAATGAAAATTAACGTCTCAAATTTTCCTTAAAGGTTGAAAAGAAGGCAGAAGTTTTACTTCTTATACCCTGTGATCCCCATATTACTGTTCTCCACCCTTGTGTCCATTTAACATCTACATGCGATGGAGATGGAGTTGACCCTGTTGATCACAAAATGATGTGCGTTCAGCCCAGGACACTGTTCTGGATCCCACAATTACTTTAGGTATTTGCACTGGGCATGCAAGGGGGAGACCATATACTGACCCTGAGTCTGCTCTTAGTCACCACACTGGTGACACCATGGACCCTTTTCAAACACTGACCCAGTTCTTGAAGCTTGTCTTAGAGCAGAACACAAGTGTAGTATATTCACTACTGATCAGGAATCTTCTCTTGTTCATGTCCCATGTGACACTCCAGAACCTACACAGGATAGCAACAAAATTTTTGATTCTGTAAATACAGCTGACCACACCAGCTATACAATGAACACCTCTAATAAATCTATTCCTCCTCTGGCAGAAGACATGCTGCTGTTCCTGATATCAGCAATGTGGTTCCTGGCACTATTAGTATCAAATATGACAAGGATAAGATACCTAATCAATGGAGTATTCTGCAGACGAAATCATTCAAGAGATCCCAGGAACCAAAACATTGGACAAGGTGAGAAATGGTTTAAAATAGATAAAGATTTTTGTACTAGAAATCTAATTCTTTTTGGCACTAGTATATATGATTAAAAAATTTCATGCTTTATATAGAACTTTTAGGCATTTCCTAGCACCAGAAAAGAATTGATTCATTTTTTTCAATAATATTGAAAATATATCACATAAAAACGACAGTTTAGTCCAACAAAAGTGCCCAAGTAAAGCTGGTAGGTTCACAGCTGTCTCCTGTTCTGGAATGAGGGAGTTACTTTCACTCCCAATGTGAACCTTGTGTTTTCTGAATGGCTAAGCAGGGAAATGTAACTGTTTATATTTATTAGTTTCTGTTTTTCTGTATGCATACACTGTGCCTTACGAGTATAGCATCTTCTTGGAAACAAACACTCCAGAAGAAGCAACATCTGAGAATAGAACCAACAAAATGAGGCTCCACATTCTCACACCTTCTCAAACACAATGATACTAATGTCACTGCATAAGATTCTACTGATGATGCCACTGCTACTGCTGATCCTGACGATGTCACCAGTGATGTTCTTGATGATGCAACTGATAGTCCCTTCTTTTTTCTTTAGTTACTGCTGAAGCTGATCATTAATTCTCTGAAAGAAGAACACAACAAGTGATACTCTGTCAGGAAGAATTTATAAAAAGTAGACATTGTTAACTTAAATATTTTCTGAAAGAAGACACAGAATATATAGAATTCTGTATATGTATGAAATATTTTCCCATTAAAATGCATTATGCAAATATTTTAAGCTGTTTCTTGGTATTGTACAAACTGATCACCTGACCGCTCAGTGATATGTTTAAGGGGAAGGATTTTTATTATAGATACTAGAGATAGAACAGATAGAGTCATCTGGAATGTCCAAAGCAGAAGGAGATGGTGGCTGAACATAGTCAGCCAACTGGACCTGGCTAATGATAGAAGCAGAAACAGCTCAGAGAGGCAGAGAGAGAGAAAGAGACAGAGGAGGAGACAGAGAGAGGGAGAGGAACATGGAGACAGGAGGAGACAGAGACACAAAGAGAGTTTTATAAAGAGACTGAGAAGCTATGTGGAAGGGATGCTTGTGAACTAGAGGGAGTTTAGGGTAGGGGAGGAGGGGAGAGGACCTAGGACACTAGCATAGACTTTGAAATGCACAACAAGTACTTGTGACACTGAAGGAGCCTGGAGGCTAGCATGTGCCTCATTATGGTAATACCCACCACAGGCAGCCATTTTCTCTACTGCCAGTCATAAGAGAAACGACACCTTTGGGTAGAGCTTCACAAGTTTTTGAGGAATGTTGACGTCTATCTACCTTCCAGAAACCCTCCTAAAGTCCAGTTGAGCCCATTTCTGGATATCTGGGCCTGCCCTTGGAGTTTTGGGAACTGGAGTTTTCTTTGGACATAACAGGCATCAATGCATTTCACTGGATTTTCCAAGTCACAAATCAGCCCTGTTGAGGTTTACATATTCAAACTGCTCAAACACAAGTGAAAACACCCCCAAAGTGCCATATTGTCGTTAACATCCATAGAGTTCAAGTGTGGTTGCTTACCTGCATTTCCTTTTCTTTAGTTTGATGCTACAAGCTGCAAAAATATACAAAGTAGGATTTCAGCTGATGATGACAAAGGTAACACCTGGAAGAAGCCAAGGGCCTTCCAGAGGTCAAGCTGAGGATCAACGAGCCATGCTAATATTTGGCTTTTGATTATCAGCCATTTTCTGCTATGAGTTTCTTGTGTGCTATCGTAGCTTTTCCATCATTTATTGGGCACCATTTCCCCTCTACTAAAGGAATATTTAGATAACCTCCTGCACTGACAGCTATGCACAGCCAGAACCCCAGTTCAAGCTTCCCTGTAATTATCATCACTGGCCGCATCTGGCCAGGTGACCCGTCCCGCAGGCCAGGTTATTGGGGAGACCCGAGGAGGCACCTCCTGAAAGATCAATGGGGGCGAGAGAGAAAGGAGACCAGGCGCATAAGGGAAGACAGAGTCAGTCTGAGTCGCGTCAAGGTCTCCTTTATTGACTGGGTATTGAGGCTTATAAGCAGGGCTTCAGGCAGGGAGGGGGAGCAGGGGAAGCAAAAGGAGAGAAGAATGGAAAATTCCTAAGGAAGGGTGAGGTCGCTTTGGTCCCAGGCCCCTGCAGCTAGCTGATTAGCATGTACTCCAGGAAGTTGTACAGCCCGCGGTTAGGCCAGGAACCTGTTTTTGCAAGGTTTGATAAAGTAAGGAAGGTCACACAAAATTCAAGACACAGCTGTCCGGAGTCGGTCTCCAACAGCCAGGTCCATCCCCAGATGGAGGAAAGTACCTTATCAGAGATACCTCTGTACTCTCTAAGAACAGACTTAAGCATCCAGACTACCCATTTGAGAAGGCCTGGCAGATGTGCCAATTAATCTTAACTTCCTCCTTTCCTAAATCTTAACTCTAATTCCAGATCTCCCTTTAACTATCACCAGAGGAATCACAGGTTGCCTAGCAAACAAGCACACTTTCCCCCACCCTGCAGAAAAAAATGGCAAATAGCTTGGACAGATAGGAGCCACAGGAAAAAAGAAGACAGTTTTATTTTCTCCCATTGACCTAGCAACTTAAAGATTCTTAACATTTTCTACCAATCACGTTTAAGATTATAGTTGAGCATATTAAATCCCTCTTCTTAGATGTTACCTGAATTTAGCCTTTAGTTAATTCATTTCCCCATTAGTCACTTTCCTTTTGGGTTGAAAATGATTATTAACAATTACTGCCCCTCTTTGTGATTCTTATTACCCCTCCATTTGACCCTGGAAGCCTGGCTTTGCACTGCCAAAAGATTGCTGCTTGTAAGTGGGACTCCCAGGGCACAGGAGGATGAAGGAGAAGATTTGGAAAAATAAATGACTGGACTAAGAGCTTTGTGATTCTATTTGAAAAAATAATTCTGCCGTTCATAGTTCTCTCTCCTGAGCCCCTGGGATGTATAATATTAAGCCTGGTCCCTCTAATATTATACAAGAAATTTTAGGACATCCCATTCCCCAGCACACATTAACTGCACAAAATCCCTCACTGAGGGGTGGGGCTTATGAGTTCCTCACTGTGTATGAAGGTGTCCTGGACACCCTTTTACAGAAATCATCTACAACCTCTGCCTCCCTCTTCCAAAGTAGTCCCTGAGCCTTGGAGGGTGTGATTCAGACATCCTGTTGAGGTCCAAGCAATTCATAGTTATGCATTCTCTAAAGTTTGGCCAAGTGTGAGTCTGTGCCCTCACCACAGCCCACTGCATAAATAAATGTCTCTGATGAGGGATGATAGTTGCCCTAATGGACAGGTACAAGCCTGAGTATTTAGAAGGCAGCTTGATGCCATGTCGTTTTAACAAAACAACAATAGAGAACCTATTGTGTCTACTCAACACATCAGTCATCAAGTCAGAGTCATAATACTGAATCAGGGCTGCATTAAGGAAAGAAATGAAAGCACTTCTACTTGGAGTCCTTCAACCAAGAGCGAGTCCAGGTTTGGATTTTCTACTTCATGCTCCCTGTCTTCCCCCATCTGTCTGGTGCATGATTCTGATGGATTTTCTTTGGGCCACCAACTCACAAAAAAACAGCGTGAAGACTTATTATTAATTATGAAATCTTGGCCTATAGCTTAATTTAGCCTATTTCTATTCATCTATGTGTTGCCACATGACTCGTGGCTTTTACCTCTCCTCCTGCATGTCTTGCTTTCTCTGAATCTGGCTGGTAACCCTGCCTTTCTTCTTCCCTGAGCTCTCTTGGTCCCTGCTATACCTCCTCCCCAGCTATTAACTGTTTAGCTTTTTATTAAACCAATTACAGTGACACATCTTCACACAGGGTAAAGAAATATTCCACAACACAGCCTAGTATTGACTATGTTGTTGAATTATTAGTGGCCTGTGGGATGACTCATCCCTAAAAGGCTTAGGGCCAGCCAACCCACACAAGTAAAAAAGATACTTTCTGAGAGACAGCCTGGGTCTGTCTAATGGCCTTAGCAACAGCAGCTGAGACATGATCTGGAGATGACCTGGACCAATGAGAGACAGCCATGTCACACCAGCAGATGCATATTCATCAGACCTCCCCCCAGGGTGGGATGGAGGGTATATAAGGCTTGCCTCTTCCTGAATAAACTGAGCTTGTTGTTTCTACCTTCTCCCAGAGTCTGTGTGGATTTGACTCTTCACCTACTTGCCCCTCTCCCCCAAAGGGAATAATAGCACAGGACCCTGCCACAGTGGCCATGTTTATGTAGATCTATATTGAAAAGGAACAAACTGAGCAAGGAAAAATACAAAATGTTTGAGTAGAAAAGGAGAATCAGAAATGCCCCGCCTGCAGGGCTACAACGGGTTCTCAACCACCCTAAGGACAGAATGATAGGGACAGGAGATACAAAGGAAATACACCAAGTCTAGATTCTGATCAAGGTGCAACTTTATTTTTCTCCAAGAGGGTTTACATAGTTCCTGCAGGGTGGGGGGAGCAAGAAGCTGTTTTTTGCATTAGGTGGGGCAAGCTAACAGGATGTTTGTATAGGATGTTTACAGGGTGAAAGGGTCAAGGGCTCTGTCTCAATGTCCTATTGCTAGGCAACCTAACTGTAAGGTGATCTAGTTCCCTGTCTTATCTGGGGTCTGTATTTTTCCACTAACTAGAGATTCTATCCCTGTCCCTGACACAGAAAGAGTAAATAGATTAAATAAAAGATGGGTGCTAAGTGGAATAAAGGGAGTGGTGATTTCAAAGTAAGACCTTACCTAGCTAAACTACAACTTGTGAATAGGAGTTAAAGAAAAGTGAAAAGGAATTAAAGAAAAACACAGGGCCAGGTATGGCTGTACATACCTTTAATCCCAGTACTCAGAGGGCAAAGACAGATGGATCTCTGAGTTTGAAGCACCCTGGTCTATGGAGCAAGTTTCAAGACAGCCAAGCTTAGGCAATGAAGGAAACCATTGAAAAGAGAAAGCTGGTGACAATGTAATGGAACAAGGGGGCCATGGTCCAGCAGTAGAAAGCAGCATAACTTGACAACTTGGACTACATGGTTCTGTCAAGGGTGGAAGGAAGGAGTTTGGAATTATTCACCATGGCCATAGAAAGTCACTGGCATATATCTGGGGTGCTCCTGCATGGAGGCCCAGAGAGGCCATTGTGTAAAGCTGTGGAGGTGAAGCCTGGATTGCCTTGGAGAACCCAAAAGGTTTGAAATGGCAGAGTCATGAGATACCTGAGAAGTAAAGCTGCTAACAGGGAGTGGCAACAGCCCAAGAGAAAGAAATGTGTTGCAGTCAACAAAGCTTCAAGTAGTTGGGGATCTGAAAAGCATTTTGACATCAGACTTGGAGATACAGAGTTTGGAGTTGGCCAGCTGGTATTTAGTATTGCTTTAGTCCAGTATATCCTCACTATACTTCCTTTTACTCTCTTTTGGAATGGTAAAATATATCCTGTGCTTTTGTATGTTCGAAGTATGTGACCTGCTTTTTCATTTTGATTTTATAGGTGGTTACAGTAAAGAGATTGACATGAGTCTCAGAACAGACTTTGAACTTTGAACTTTTACACAGATTTGAGATTGTGACAGACTATGGATGGGGACTTTAGAAGCTGGACTAAATGCAGTTTTGTGTTCTGATATGGCTACAAGTCTATGGGGGCCAGAGAGTGGAATGAGGTGGTTTGAATAAAAATGGCCCCCATAAGGTCATAGAGTGTGGCTCTATTACGATGTGTGGTCTTGTTGGAGGAAGTATGTCACTGGGATTTGAGATTTCCAATGCTCAAACCAGACCCAGTATCTCTCTCTTCCTGCTTCCTGCCTATCTAAATGTAGAACTCTCAGCTCTTTCTCCAGCACTATGTCTACTTGAATGCTACCATGCTTCCTGCCAAGTCGATTCTATCTTTGATTCCCGATGTTTCTGTGACGACCTTTGCTGTGGATATCGCTCTGTATAAATACAACACTGATGGGCCAGTAGCCAGACAAGAAGTATATGCGGGACTAACACAGAGGAGAATTGAGGGAACAGGAAGACAGAGAGAGAGACCTGCGAGCCACCGCCAGGACAAGGAAGATGGAAGGTACCAGTAAGCCACGAGCCACATGGCAAAGTATAGATTAGTAGAAATGGACTAAATATAAGAGTAAGAGCTAGACAATGATAGGCCTGAGCTAATGGCCAAGCAGTTTAAATAATATAAGCGTCTGTATGTTTATTTTATAAGTGGGCTAAGGGACTGCCGGGGCTTGGCGGGGCCCAAAGAGAAAACTCCAACTACATACCTTGTTAGTGTTGGCATTACAGACATGTCCTTCTACTACTAAACCTATACACTGTGTGTACAGTAGTAACAAGCAAGATAAGGGTTTTGATTAATTTTCATTTATAAAGACTTTTTAAAATTATTAATTTTTTCATTGAATGTATTTTATTCATAGTCTTTCACCTCCCCAAATTCCTCCCAGATACTTTTATCCATTCAACTTCATGTTCTTTGTCATAAGTAATCAAAGGATGAAAAAAGGAAATAAAGAAAGAAACACACCAAACCAAAACAAAAAAAGCACACAAAAGCATGGCGACCACTGAGCATGAGGTCTGCCTGGAGAATGTTTGCTATGTACAATGTCACACCCTTAGAGAAAACAGAATTTTTCTCTCTCAGCAGATATCAACCACAAATACCATCTGCATTACAGATAGGATTGTTGAGTCTACTTCCCCTTCTCTCAGGTGAAATTTTGTGTGCTTCACTGTTACTATGGCTTTACATCTGCATCAGTCTTGTGGCTGGAAAACACCTTTTGCTTGGAGTCATCCACCACTTTTGGCTCTTATGCTCTTCCCATATCCACTTTATCATACATCCCTGAGCCTCAATGTGAGATGCTTGGTACCATGAATAGTAGTCAGTAGGGGTGAAGCTTCTTGTTGGGCACCAGCTAGATTTCTCCATGTCCAAGGCTATTAAGTACCCATTTTCTTTACCAATAGGATCTTATTATCAGGTTGTGGAGCATAACCAATAGGATTGGAAATAGCTTGTAATGTTTGAGGGTGTCTTGGTAAACCCTTTGCTGCAACCATCGGAGCCCCAGGGATGGGGCAGCTGCCTTCTCTCTATCTCCCTTGCCAAGCCCCTATCTCCTGTGGCACCAATGACCACTGAAGACATACACCCACACTGCACCAATTGGGAACAGGTAAGCCCTCATCTCCAGACCAGGCAGACCAGTTCTATAGGCCCTAGGCCCTGGAGGCACATTCCCATTCCATGGCCCTCTCTACCCTCCAGCCCCCAGCCAGTGTAGCCCCAGAGACTGTGTAGCAGATTCTTCCCCGACCCCTGCTGCCAAACCAACCAACCTCTGCAACACCAGTGAACACTGGAGCCATAAACCCACCCTGTACCAATTGGGATCAGGCAAGGACCTAACTCTGGACTAGTCAGACCAGTTCTCTAGGCCCTAGGCCCTGAAGGCACATTCCATGCCCCTCCTCCTAGCCATTGGAGCACCAGTGACTGGGCAGCTGCCTCTCCCCACCCACCCCACCCCCCCTCGCCAAGGCAACCATCCCCTGTCGCACCAATGACCACCAAAGCTATATGCCTACCCTGCACCGATTGGGAACAGTGACCACCTGAGCCATAAGCCTAACCTGCACCAATTGGGAACAGTGACCACTAGAGCTATAAGCCCCCTCCTGGACCACTTGGGAAGAAGAACAACCACAGGAGCCAGAGGCCCCATCTGGACCAATTGGAAGAAGAGTGACCTGGAGCCCCACCTGTTCTTATTAAAGGAAGAGATGGGTAGAAGGCAGTGTAAGAACACATTAAACAACATAAAGACAACACAGCACCACCAGAACCTGGTGATGCTACAACAAATCTGAACATGCCAAAGCAGAGGACCCAGAAGAAAACAACCTTAAAAACAACTTTATGAAGATGATAGAAGACTTAAGAAAGGAAATGAAAAATTCACTTAAAGAAATGGAGGAAAAGACACAAAAATGGAGGGAAATCAAGAAATCCCTTAAAGAAGGTCAAGAAATCCAAGAAAAAACAATCAAACAGGTGAAGGAAACACTTCAAGACATTAAAATTTAAATAGAAGCAATAAAAAAACACAAACTGAGAGAATTCAACAAAATTATAGAGGAAAATTTTCCCAACCTAAAGAAAGATATACCTATGAAGGTACAAGAAGCATACAGAACATCAAATAGACTGGAGCACAAAAAAAAACCCCTCTTGTCACATAATAGTCAAAACACTAAACATACAGAATAAAGAAAGAATATTAAGAGCAGTAAAGAAAAAGGGTCAAGTAACATATAAAGGCAGACCCATCAGAATATCACCTGACTTCCCAATGGAAACTATGAAAGCCAGGAGGTCCTGGACAGACGTTCTGGAGATACTAAGGAACCATGGATGCCAGCCAGACTACTATACCCAGCAAAGCTTTCAATCATTATAGATGGATAAAACAAGATATTTCATGACAAAACCAGATTTAAACATTACATATCCACAAATCCAGCCCTACAGAAAGTACTAGAAGGAAAACTCCAACTTAAGAAAGCTAGCTGCAACCACTAAAACATAGGCAACAGATAACCTCACATCAACAAATGCCAAAGAAGAGAAATACACACACACACTACCACCAAAAAAATAACACAATTAACAAACACTAGTCACTAATAACCATTAATATCAATGGACTCAATTCGCCTGTAAAAAGACACAAGCTAACAGAATGGATACAAAAACAGGATCCATCCTTCTGCTGCATACAAGAAACACACCTCAACCTCAAAGACAGACATTACCTCATAGTAAAAGGTTGGGAAAAAACTTTCCAATCAAATGGACCTAAGAAACAAGCTGGTGGTAGCTATCCTAATATCTAACAAAAGAGACTTCAAACTAAAATCAATCAAAAGAGATGAAGAAGGGCATTTCATATTTATAACAGGAAAAATCCATCAAGAGGAAGTCTCAATTCTGAACATTTATGCTCCAAATACAAGGGTACCTACATTTGTAAAAGAAACATTACTAAAGCTCAAATCACACATCAATCCCCCAACACTAATAGTGGGAGACTTCAAAACCCCACTCTCACCACTAGACCAATCTGCAAGACAGAAACTTAACAGAAATAAGGGAGCTAACAGATACTATCACTCAAATGGACATAACAGACATCTATAGAATATTTCCCCCAAACACAAAAGAATATACATTCTTTTCAGCATCCATGGAACCTTATCCAAAATTGACCACATATTCTATAATGAAACAAATCTCAACAGATACAAAAAAATTGGAACAACCCCCTGTATCTTATCAGACCACCATGGCTTATAGCTAGAATTCAACAACACCACAAAATGCAGAAAGCCTACAAACTGGTGGAAACTGAACAATGCTCAACTAAATTACCCCCAGGTCAAGGAAGAAATAAAGAAAGAAATTAGAGACTTCCTAGAATTCAACAAAAATGAAAGCACAACATACCCAAACTTATGGGACACTATGAAAGTGCTAAGAGGAAAGTTCCTAGCACTAAGTGCCTACATAAAAAAGTTGGAGAAATCTCACACTAGTGATTTAACACATACCTGAAAGCTCTAGAATAAAAAGCAGCTAATTCACCCAGGAGGAGTAGAAGATAGGAAATAATCAAATTGAGAGCTAAAACCAATAAACTAGAAACAAAAAGAGCAATACAAAGAATCAATGAAACAAAGAGTTGGTTCTTTGAGAAAATCATTAAGATAGATAGACCCTTATCCAAGTGAACCAAAGAGCAGAGAGAATATCCAAATTAACAAATCAGAAATGAAAAGGGGAACATAATAACAGACACAGAGGAAATCCACAGAACCATTAGGTCATACTTCAAAATATGAAATCCACAAAATTGGAAAATGTAAAAGAAATGGACAATTTTTTGGATAGGTACCACACACCAAAATTAAATCAAGATCAGGAAAATAGTTTAAATAGACCTATAACCCCTAAGGAAATAGAAGCAGTCATCAAAAGCCTTCCAACAACAACAAAAAAAAAAAAGCCCAGGACCAGATGGTTTCAGAGCAGAATTCCACCAGAATTACAAAGAAGAGCTAATGCCAATAAACCTGAAATTGTTCCACACAATAGAAACAGAAGGAACATTGCTAAACTCTTTTTATGAGGCTACAGTTACCCTGATATCCAAACGACATAAAGATGCAACTAGAAAAGAGAATCACACACCAATCTCCCTCATGAACATTGATGCGAAAATTCTCAATAAATACTAGCAAACTAAATCCAAGAACACATCAAAAAAATCATCCACCATGATAAGTAGGCTTCATCCCAGAGATGTAGGTATAGTTCAACATACAGAAATGTGTCAATATAATCCACCATTTAAACAAACTGAAAGAAAAAAAACACATGATCATCTCATTAGACGCTGAAAAAGCCTTTGACAAAATCCAACACACCTTCATGATAAAGACCTTGGAGAGATCAAGGATACAAGGAACATACTTAAACATAATAAAGGCAATATACAACAAGCCAACAGCCAACATCAAACTAAATGTTGACAAACTGAAAGCGATTCCACTAAAATTGGGAACAAAACAAGGATGTCCACTCTCTCCATACCTATTCAATATAGTACTCAAAGTTCTAGCTAAAGCAATAAGACAACAAAAGGAGATCAAGAGGATACAAATCAGAAAGGAAGAAGTCAAATTTTCACTATTTGCAGATGATATGATAGTACACATAAGTGATCCCAAAAATTCTACCAAGGAACTCCTACAGCTGATAAACACCTTCAGTAATGTGGCAGGATACAAAATTAACTCAAAAAAATCAGTAGCCCTTCTTTGTACAAATGATAAATGGGCTGAGGAAGAAGTTAGAGAAACATCACCCTTTACAATAGCCACAAATAATAGAAAATACCTTGGGGTAACTCTAACTAAGCAAGTAAAAGACCTGTAGGACAAGAACTTAAAGTCTTTCAAGAAAGAAGCTGAAGAGGATATCAAAAAATGGAAAATTGCCCATATTCTTGGAGAGGAAGGATCAACATGGTAAAAATGGCAATTTTATCAAAAGCAATCTACAGATTCAATGCAATTCCCATCAAAATCACAACACAATTCTTCACTTACGTTGGTAAGAACAATACTCAACTTCATATGGAAAAACAAAAAACTCAGGATAGCTAAAAGAATCCTGTATAATACAGCAACCTCTGGAGGCATCACAATTCCTGACTTCAAGCTCTACTATAGAGCTACAGTAATAAAAAACAGCTTGGTACTGGCATAAAAACTGACATTTGGACCAACAGGATCAAATTGAAGACCTTGACATTAATCTGCACATGTATGAACACCTGATTTTTGACAAGGAAGCCAAAACTGTACAATGGAAAAAAAAGGTATTTTCAACAAATGGTGCTGGCATAACTGGATGTCAACATGTAGAAGATTACAAATAGATCCATATCTGTCACCATGCACAAAATTCAAGTCTAAGTAGATCAATGACCTCAACATAAATCCAGTTACTCTGAACCTGATAGAAGAGAAAGTGGGAAGTAACCTTGAATGCATTGGCACTGTTGACAACTTCCTAAATATAATACCAGTGGCACAGACACTGAGAGCAACAATTAATAAATGGGACCTCTGGAAACTGAGAAGCTTCTACTGTAAGGCAAAGGACATAGACAATAAGGCAAAAGGCAGCCTACAGAATGGGAAAAGATCTTTACCAACCCCACATCTGACAGAGGGCTGATCTCCAAAATATATTAAAAAAAAACTCAAGAAACTAGACAGCAAAATATCAAATAACCCAATTTAAAAATGGGCTACAGAGCTAAACAGAGATTCTCAACAGAAGTATCTCAAATGGCTGAAAGACGTCCTTAGTCATCATGGAAATGCAAATCAAAAGGACTCTGAGATAACATGGTATGCCTGTCAGAATGGCTATGATCAAAAACACTGATGACAGCTTATGTTGGAAAGGATGTGAAGTAAGGGGAACACTCCTCCACTGGTGGTGGGAATGCAATCTTGTACAGCCACTCTGGAAATCAATATGGCAGTATGTCAGAAAATTGAGAATCAGCCTACCTCAAGACCCAGCAATACCACTCCTGGGCATATACTCAAAAGATGCTCAACCAACACCACAAGGACATTTGCTCGACTATGTTCATAGCAGCATTATTCATAACAGCCTGAATCTGGAAACAACCAAGATACCATTTAACCAAAGAATGGATAAAGAAAATGTGGTACGTTTACACAATAGAGTATTGCACAGAGGTAATAATGTCATCATGAAATTTGCGGGCAAATGGATGTAACTAGAAAAAATCATTCTGAGTGAGGTAACCCAGACCCAGAAAGACCAACATGGTATGTACTCACTCATAAGTGAATGTTAGAAGCAAAGCAAAGGATAACCAGGATACCATCAACAACCCCAGAGAAGCTAGATAAAGAGGAGAACACTAAGAGGGACACACATGGATTGCCCCAGGAAGGGGAAAGGGTTAAGATCTCCTGGGCAAACTGAGAGGGGGAATAGAGGGGAGGGGATGGGAAGCGATGGGAGGTGGGAACATGGGGAAGAGACAGGGAAGGAGAGCAATGAAAGAGATGTCTTGACAGAATGTACCATTAAGGGGATGGGGAGAAATCTGCAGCTAGGGAAAACCCCAGGAACACACAAGATTGTGTCCAGCTAAAACTCGTAGCACTGGTGGAGAGGGTTCTTGAACTAGCCTTCCCCTACACTCAGATTGGTGTCTACCCTAATTGTCATCATAGAACCTACATCCAGTGACTGATGGCAGCAGATGCAGAGCTCCATAGCCAAGCACTTGGCCAAGAATCTGGAGTTCAGTTGAAAAGAGGGAGGAAGGATTATAAGAGCAAGAGGGGGTCAGAATCATGATGGGAAAAAACACAGAAAAAGCTCACCCCAGCTAATGGGAGCTCATGGACTCTGGACTGACAGATGGGGAGCCTGCATGGGACTGAACTAGGCCCTCTGAATGTGGGTGAAAGTTGAGTGGCTTGATGTGTTTGTGGGTCCCCTGGCGATGGGACCAGAACT
The DNA here is from genome assembly GCF_007827085.1 of Peromyscus californicus insignis. Taxonomy (NCBI): domain Eukaryota; kingdom Metazoa; phylum Chordata; class Mammalia; order Rodentia; family Cricetidae; genus Peromyscus; species Peromyscus californicus. The sequence continues at coordinate 48,880,953 of NW_026294492.1, forward strand.
TATCCTGGGTACATAAACTAGCTTTTTAGACTCCATTCCCTTTGGTGCAATGCCTTACTAAGTCTTGATGCAGGAGGGAGTGGCTAGGTCTAGCCCCAACATGGTAAAACAGCCTGTGTTGACTACCTAAGGGAGGCCTTACTCTCTAGGGGAGTAGGTGGGGAAAGCAGGAGAAGAGGAGGGAGGGAGAATGGGTTGGTATGTAAAAAGAAAGAAAATCTTTTTTAATAAAAAATTTTATATGGCCGGGCGGTGGTGGCGCACGCCTTTAATCCCAGCACTTGGGAGGCAGAGGCAGGCGGATCTCTGTGAGTTCGAGGCCAGCCTGGTCTACAGAGTGAGATCCAGGAAAGGCGCAAAGCTACACAGAGAAACCCTGTCTCGAAAAATCAAAAAAAAATTTATATGCATATATATCTTTATTATATATATATATATGATCATCCACTATGATTAAGTATGCTTCATTCCAGAGATGCAGAAATGGTTTAATATACAAAAATAGATAAATAAAATCTACCATATAAACAAACTGAAAGACAAAAAACACATGATCACCTCATTAGATGCAGAAAAAGCCTTTGACAAAATCCAACACCCCTTCATGATAAAAGTCCTGGAGAGATTAGGGATACATGGGACATACCTCAACATAATAAATGCAGTTTGCTGCAAGCCCACAGCCAACATCAACTTAAATGGAGAGAAACTCAAAGCAATTCCACTATAATCAGAAACAAGAGAAGGTTCTATGTGATCTCCATACTGATTCATTAAAGTTCTTGAATGCTTAACTAGAGCAACAAGACAACCAAAGGAGAGCATTTCCAATACAAATTGGAAAGGAAGAAGTAAAAGTATCCTTATTGACAGATGATAGTATACATATGAGAACATAAAAATTCTACCAGGGAACTCTAATAGCCAATCAACACTTTCAGCAAACTAACTGGATACAAGATTAATTCACAAAAATGAGTAGCCCTCCTACATACAAATGACAAATGGACTGAAAAAGAAATCAGGGAAATATCATTTGCAAACAGTATAAAATATCTTGGAGTAACTCAAACAAAACAAGTGAAATACTTGTGTGATAACAACTTCAAGTCTTTGAAGAAAGAAATTAAAGAAAACATCAGAAGATGGAAAGATCTGCCATGCTCATGGATCAGTAGGATTAACATAGTAGAAATGGTCATCCTCCCAAAAGAAATCTACAGATTCAACATAATACCCTTCAAAATTCCAACACAATTCTTCACAGACCTTGAAAGGACAATTCTCAACCTCATGTGGAAAAACAAAATATCCAGAATACTTAAAACAATAAAAAATAAAAGAACTGCTGGAGGTCTCACCATACCCAACTTCAAGTTGTACTACAGAGCTATAGTAATAAAACCCACATGGTATTGGTATAAAAACAGACACATTGATTGATGGAATCAAATTGAAGACCCAGACATAAATCCACAAATCTATGGACATCTGATTTTTAATAAAGAAGCCAGAAATACACACTGGGGAAGTGACAGCATCTTCAACAAAAGGTGCTGGTCAAACATGGAGAAGAATGCAAATAGATTCATACTTTTCACCCTGCTCAAAACTCAAGTACAAATGGATCAAAGACCTCAACATAAAAACAGATACACTGAACCTGATAGAAGAGAAAGAAGGGAATAGCCTGGAACTCATTGGCACAAGAGAAGACTTCCTGAACATAACACCAATAGCTCAGACATTAAGATCAACAATTAATGCAATATCATGAAACTGAAAAGCTTCTAGAAGGACAAAGGACATTGTCATTTGGACAAAGATGCAGCCTACAGCATAGGAAAATAATTTTACCAACTCCACATCTGATAGAAAACTAATATCTAAAATAGATAATGAATTCAAAAACTAGATATCAACAAACCAAATAGTCCAACTAAAAAATGGACTACAGATCTAAACAGAATTCTCCATAGAGAAAACTCAAGAGGCTGAGAAATAAAAGTATGTTCAACATCCTTAGCCATCAGGGAAATCAAATCAAAACTACTTTGAGATTCCATCTTACACCGGTCACAATGGCTAAGATCAATAACACAAGTGAGAGCTCATGTTTACAAGGTTGTGGATTAAGCAAACACTTATCTATTGCTGGTGGAAGGCAAACTTGTACAACCACCATAGAAATCAATATGGTGGTTCCTCAGAGAGTTGAGAATCTATCTACCTCAAGATTCAGCTATACCACTCTTGGCATACACCCAAAGAAGACTTCAGCCTACCACAAGGACACTTGCTTAACCATATTCATTGCTGCTCTATTCATAATAGCCAGAAACTGGAAACAACCTAAGATGTGCCACACCAGAAGAATAGATAAAAAAAAATGAGGTACATTTATACAATGAAGTATTACTCAGCTGTAAAAACAATGACATCAGGAAATTTGTAGGCAAATGAATGGAACTAGAAAAAAATCATCCTGAGTGAGGTAACCCAGACCCATAAAGACAAACATGGTATGTACTCACTCATCAGTAGATATTAACTATAAAGTAAAGGATAACCATACTACAATCCACAAACCCAGAGAGGCTAGATAATAAGGAGGGCCCAAGGTGGGGATGCATGAATCTCCCAGGGAAGGAGAATAGAATAGATTTTATAGGTGGACTGGGGGAGGGGGATGATATTTCGAGGATCAGGTGGGGAGAGGGAGGGAAGATAAGGATGAAGGAGGGAATTCGGGGAGAGACAGCTGGAACTGAGGGGCATTTGAGAGATGATATGCAAACCAAGTGCAATGAAAACTTCCTATATCATATGAAAGTGATCCTAATGAGGTCTCCTTATAACAGGGGAGACAGAGTTCCAACTGACCATCTCCTGACACCTAACATGGCTTCCAGTACTAGGACTGGGTTGCAATTGATTGAGTCGTTGGCCAAGGGAGTCCCATGGATATTCCCAAACAATCCAGGCTGTTACTGAGATAATCAGTTGCTCTTCACAAACTGACAGAGGGAACCCATTGCTCAGGACAATACCCACACAACTCATTCAATGGAGAAGCCAAGATGGTACCTACATGGAACCTTCACCCCTATGTTCTAGTGTCTTTGGTGTGGGAATGTACTCTGCAGGCTACCAAAAGAGAAATATAAACACCAACCCAGACACAAAAACCTTTCTTCTACAATCTGTCCTGCCTGAGAGACATGCTAGGGCAATGGTGGCACAAAACTTTCGGGAGTATCCAACCACTGTCTGATTTGACTTAAAGCCCACTCCACAAGATGGAACCTGTTCCTAGCACTGCTTGGGTGACCAAGAACCAGAGACTAGATAGCACAGAGACCTAAGGTAGAACCCAATGCTACTTGTCAAAAAAAAAGTATCAATAAAATGACTTGTGCTATATTCATAGACAAGTGCCTCATTCAGTCACCAGCAGAGAAGCTTCCTCCTACAGCAGATGGGAACAGATGCAGAGATGCACAGACAGACAGTATGCAGAGAAAGAGTCCTTGGAACACACAGCTCTAAATGGGATGTTTTGATCAAATCCCTTTCCACAGAGCTCAGGAAACCCAGCGAAAGAGGAGGCAGAAAAGGTGTAAGAGCCAGAGGGAGTAGAGGACTCCAGGAGAACAAGGTCCTCTGACTCATCTCAGCAAGGCTCCTATGAACACACAGACACTGAAGCAGCCAGCATCGGGGCTGCATGGGTCTGCACCAGGTCCTCTGAGTCTATGTTCTAACTTTCAGCTGAGTATTTTCATGGCCCTCCTGAGTGTGTGAATGAGCAGGTCTCTGACTCCTGTGCCTGCTCTTGCTTCTCTTCTCCTCTTGCTGGTGCCCAGTCCAGCCTTGACATGATGGGTTTTGTTTTATACTACTCTATTTTATTTTGTCCAAAAAGGAAACACAAAAAGACCATATTATATTTGAATTCATCCTTAAATACATAAGATTAAGGTAATATTAAGATAGGATTAAAGTGACTCAAGTAATAAATATGAAGCATGCTTTCCTCCCTAAAGATTAATTAAATTTATTGTATACAATTTTGAGGGGAAAGAATAGATAATCTAATCTAATCCAATCCCTTCCACAAAGGAAATTGTGAACCCCTTATGTGCCCCTTCTCCATGAGAATAAAATCACTTTTAACTTATTTTACTGTAATTGGAGCTGACATATCCCCAAAGGTCCATGTATTAAAAGTTTGATTGCTATTTTGGAACATTGGGAGGTGACATAACTTTTATGAGGTGAGAACTAATGGAGGGGAGGTCTTTGAGTCATTAGGGGTGTATCTCAGAAGAGGTGGATGGGCCCAAATCTGCTTTACCACTGTCCCAAACCAATGAATTGGACCGATCATGGAGTGAAGGCTTCAAATCTGTGAGTCAAAATAAACTATGAGTGTCACAACAATAGGAATTTAACACAGAAACTTACTCAAGAAACTGGGGCAGGACGGCAGGAGGAGGGAGGCTTCAAGAATTGAAAAACAAACAAACAAACAAACAAACAAATGCTTTTACCTCTTGACTTGTTATGTCCCTTTCACACAAAACACTCTTCTGAGGATGGAGACCTTTAACACAAGGCAGGATGAAGTAGGTCTGGAGGCTGAAACTGAGCTGAATACCAGAGTCTTTGGGAAAGTTTCTAAGTGTCCAGAGTGGAGTCCTTTTGTTTCCTTGGATAGTTGGTTTTATTTGTTTGTTTGTTTGTTTGTTTGTTTGTTTGGTTGGTTGATTGGTTGGTTGGTTTTGTTTCATTCTGTTTTGTTTTTAGAGGCAGGATTTCTCTTTGTAGACCTGGCTGTCTTAGAACTTGCTCTGTAGACCAGGCTAGCTTTGGACCCAGATCCACCTGCCTCTACCTCCCAAGTGCTGGAATTAAAGGTATGCACCACCACACCTGGCATGGACTTGATTTTATTCAACAGAAATGCATCTTGCCTTTGCAAGGACCATTTCTAATCTCTAGCTGTAAATTCCTCAGTGATAACTACAATAGATTGCATTAGACTTGGAGCCTTTCTCCCTACATTTCTCAAGTGCTTCTACTCCAGGAACATCTTAGGTTATTAAAGAATAATGTGAGGATGTCTCAAAATACACCTACACTGATGATTACTCAGTCCTAAATAAGACAACTGTATCATGCCCCCTCTCCACATGGCTCAGAGAACATTGTGGAAGAGGGGGTAGAAAAACATC
>NW_026294492.1:48891189-49128689 GCF_007827085.1 Peromyscus californicus insignis
TCAATTGTTAACTCAACACAATCTAGTACCACTAGGGAGAGAGACTCAATGGGGAATTTTATAGATCAGGTGGACCTGTGGCATGACTGGGGGCAGGGGGTCAAGATTACATTGATTGAAGGAGGAAGGCCAATCATTGTGTGTAGCACCATTCCCTAGGCAAGGGATTCTGAACTGTATACGTGTAGAGTTGGAACTTGATACAAACAAGCATGTGTCCATTTATTTTCTTTCTGCTCTTGGTTGTGGGTGGGTTATGATGAACCGCTTCAAGTTCCTATGTTGACTTCCCTGAATGGTGTACTCTAACCTGAAACTGTCAGCTAAAATAAACCCTTTCTCCCCTAAGTTGCTTTTTGTCAAGTATTTATTGTAACAACATAAATGAAACCAGGGCAACAGCCATGCCCACTTGCTGACATATTGCCTATAGATGCTCTTCTACTCCAGCATCAGAGCTGAACCATTGCAACGAAGATCCGATGGCCCTGAAGCGAAATCATCTACTATCTAGAAGAAAATGTGCTATGTAACCTGTCACAGCTTCTTCCCTTCCTCCAGCCTCCATCCTGGCACCTCCATCCCACTCACCTCCTACATGTTCACCCACATTCCATCTGTCATCTACCCCATAACCCAGCTGTCTCCCCTGACCCTCCACAGCCTTTCTTTCCCCTCTGGATACCCCAGAGCTCTAGCAGAATGGGATTTTACCTTCAAGAACAAGTACAAGGAAATTATTGGGCCACATGGATCCTGTGACAGCAAGACTGAAGCAAGACCTGGGCACAGCTTGAGTTGATGTGTTGGGAAAGGGCCCCCATCAGTGGAGAAGCCCTGGCTCTTTTCTCAAGTGTGAACTCAGAATGGGTCCTGGAGATGCACAGTGGCTTGGGGTCTCACCTGTGACAAGGCTGGAGACGATGAGGGGGAGCACCAGCATCTGCAGTATCCTCATGAGCAGCTCACCAGGAAAAGAGAAGTACTTGATCTGGTGGTAGGAGAGCTGGTATGGGTGCAAGGTGAATGCCAGGCTGAGCCCTAGAGCCAGAAAGGAAGGGTTCATGGAGTGAACTATGAATCTCAGCCCCAAGCACCCTCCATCCATCTCTGAAAGAGTATAGTAGGGTGAGCAGTGACTATTCTAGGAAGTGCATTTGTGTACATGGGTATTACGTGGATTTGTGTGTGCATGGGTACATTTGTGCATGGGTATGTGTGTGCTTGTGTATATACAGAAGTGTGTATTTGGGTGTGCATGGGCATGTGCAAAAAGATGTATACATGGCTATGTGTATATATGGGTATGTGTATGGTACTTACATGGCTATGTGTGTGCTAGGTATACATGTGCATTTGCATATGCATGGATCTGTGTGTGCATGGGTGTGTTCATCGATATGAATGTGTATGTGTGTGTGAGTATGTGTACATTTGTGTGAACATAGGTATATATGTGTGTGTGTATGCATGATGAGCATTTGTGTGAATGAATGTGTGCATATAGTTGTGTGCACATGGATATATATGTGCATTGTATGCATTTGTGTGTGCATAGGTGTATGTGCACATTCATATGCACATAGGCTCATATACAAAGATATGCACATGCATTTCTTGGGTGTGTCTATAAGTGTGACTCTTTTGTCTGTGTTACCATTTTCTTTTTATTTTTTTAAGATTATGCACACAGTGTTCTCCTGTGGGCCAGAAGAAGGTACCAGACCTCATTACAGATGGTTATGAGCCATTATGTGGGAATTGAACTCAGTACCTCTGGAAGAACAGCCACTGCTCTTAACCACTGAGTCATCTCTCCAGTTCTATGTTATCACTTTCAAATATGGAAGTGCATATGCAATTGGGCTTCTAAGCATGTAGATGTAAATGCATAGATGAGTGTGTGAAAGTATTCACAAAGTCTAACACAGCTGGCTGTGGTATCCTTGGAATCCACAATGTCTAATTAATCAAGCATACACAGAAATTTTTAGGGGAAAAATTTATCTGATGAAAGCTATTTGGGAAGAGGAAAGGTACCAAGAGAGAGTGACTAGGTAAGAGGGGGTGACAGAAAAAGAATATGATCAAAACATATTCTATATAGATATGAAGATGTCATAAGGACCCATTATTTTATACAACCTACACATAATTATTTAAGTTGTGTCTGTTGAACATGTAGAGATTTTTTTTAATCAATATTCTTTAGACAATACAGTATAACAACTATTTACCTAGCAGTTACATTGCTTTGGGTGTTACAGGTAACCTAGAGAGCAAGATAGCCACAGATCCTATACACACAATACCCCAATTTATTTAAGGGACTTGAGCATCCACAGATAACAAATGCTTGTGGTTAATCAAATTCCCGGATACCCAAATCAATAGACAATCAAGTTCCTTAAATAAAATGGGGTAGTGTTTGCCAGAATCAATCTCCCAAGGGTATGATGGATAGCTGCATATTTTTATGAACGTTAGCACAGTTTATGTGACCGCACCTCTAAATTAAGATATGTAAGATATATTCATATGTAAGATATATTTATCCTTCTCTGTCTGTAGTCATAAAGTGCATGTCTGTTCAGTGTACTTGTGTATGCCCATACCCACACATGTGACAACACATCGTGTTCATACAGCTGTGTTTGCGTGTGTATGTGCCCTCTCTACCTGAGTCCTCTGATGGGCTAGGGGATTGTGAGATGAGTGCACCGGAGGGGGTGGGTAGTTAATAGAAGTCCCGCCTCCCAAAAGCAGAGCTCACCAGTGATCACAGCACTGACTGTGAGCAAGATGAAGGCATTTCTGCTCAGAAAGCGCCACAGTTGCTCTCTGGTCATGGGATACAGACGCATGCGCAGTGCTCTCTGCTGCAGACTGTCCTGCAGGCCCTGCAGACAGCCCACACCACCCAGGTACTGGCTGCTCTCTCTCAGAAACAGACTGATGCTGTGGCTGCTCATTGTGTCTCTCGGCCTGGGACAGAGGAGACCAGGTCTGGTGAGGGAGAAGTCCGGGAAAGGAGTGGGTAAAGTGGAGGGGCGGGCACTTGCAGCTCAGAAGTCAGGGGAGGGGCGATGCCCATGTGTAGCTAGAGTTTTCCTGCCTGGCCCACAGTCAGGACAAATCTCTGACACCCGCCAGTCCCACAGCCATTCAGACCCAACCAAGTAAACACAGAGACTTATATTGGTTACAAACTGTATGGCCGTGGCAGGCTTCTTGCTAGCTGTTCTTACAGCTTAAATTAATCCATTTCCATTAATCTATACCTTGCCACATGGCTTGTGGCTTACCGGTACTTTACATCTTCCTTATCCTGATGGTGGCTTCGCAGTGTCTCCCTCACCCAGCTTCCTGTTCTCTCCTTTTCTTTTCTTAAAAAGGAAGGTTTTAGCCTTTACATATTTCCAAAGTCAGCTTGGTATATTTGGGAATTTGGGCGTAGCTCATTGTGTCTCGGCCTGGGACAGAGGAGACCAGGCCTAGTGAGGGAGGAGTCTGGGAAAGGAGTGGGTAAGTGGAGGGGCGGGCACTTGCAGCTCAGAAGTCAGGGGAGGGGCGATGCCCATGTGTTTGTTTGCAGGGAAGACTGAGAGCCTGCCCTGGATCGGATTCAGTTTTTATCCCAGCAGCAAAAGGTTAAGGTGTTCGGACCCAAACACCAGAGAGGGTGGTTAGAGACAGGATAGAAAACACACACACACACACACACAAAATGCGGCACACCTTTCAGGTTTTCTGCCTCCAGCCTCCTTCACTCTTTGCTGAAGTTCCATTGCATAAGAGCTCTTGAAAGGGCACCTTTAGGCTAGTCGCCCTAACCACAGTAGTTGGGTGTCCAGCCCGAAGACGCCCATAGTCGACTTTTCACAAGGACATAATCAGCCGGTGCCTGGGAAACAGTGGCACCCAACTAATGTGGCTGCTCCGTGTGTGTGTGACCAGGACAACAATGTTGTGAGGGAGGGGTCGCTGGGAAAGAAATGATGACACTTCTAGTCCCAGCTTGAGGTTCATGGCCCTCTTTTGGAGTGAAACCTCAGACTTTGTGTCCCTCTTTTACATGTATCCGTATTTATTTATCCTTATTGACTTACTTTTTAAAAGATAACCAAAATGGGATGATGTGTTTTCCATGAATTAAATAAAATGCACGTAAATATAAAACCTGCCAGTCTGTTTAGCAGCCAAACACTTGGAAGTTACAAAACAGCTTAGAAACTGTGGCTTTTGACACAGCGTTTGACAGCCCTGTAATATCAGCTACTCTAGAGGATGGTGGGGGACGGCAGTTTACAAGTTCAAGGCCAGCACCTAGAACTTAGTAGGACCTTGTCTCAAAATAAAAAGTTAAAGAAAGAGCTACTGGGCAAGGGGTGGGAGATGGCTCAGTGATTGAGGGTGCATAGTGCTTCTGTAGAGGACCAGGGTTCCATTCCCAGCACCCACATCAGGCAGCTCAGAACTGCTATGCCCCCTTCTGGCCTCTATGGCACCTGCAATCACATGTACAAACACACACACACACAACACACACACACATACATACACACACACACACACACACACACACACACACACACACACACACACACACAATCAAAACTGAAAATAAAATTCTCTTTTAAAGAGGGCCAGACTATATAGCTCAGTGGTAGAGTATTTGCCTGCCGTGTTCAAGGCCCCAAGTTCAGTCCTCAGTACTGATCCCCTCAGCTTCCCAAGGAGCTGGGATTGCAGGCATGCACCACCAGTGCAGCATTGTTTTGATGCCACTACCCACGTGGCTGTATACTAAGATGGCTGCCCTCTGTATCTGTCTGAGTTCTCCACCTGCTTCCAAAAGACAGGTCGCCTGACTAGGCTTTCCATGCCCTGTATCCTGCAACTGCTTCTCATTGCAAAGCCCCATTCAGGATTTTGCTCCAAATGAACTGGTCCTCTGAAGCCACAGTGTTGTTTCTCACCTTGCTCTGAACACTCACAGACACAGGACTGCACAGAAGATGAGCAGTCTCTCCCTCTCCTCATGACATCATGTTCCTAGTTACCAAATGATAACTCAAAATCACCTATGAATCCCAAGAGCATTCAGTGGAGTCCAAACCAGTCAGGGGCCTGAACACTTGTCTCTTTCCTACAGTCCAGGCAGCTGGCTCTGCAGATCCACAAATCAACCTCCTCAGATAAAACCAACACTGGATGTGAAGTGTTCACTGAGTCAAGCCTAGAGCTGCACTTCATCTACACATCATCTCGGCATTTAGGAGGCTGAGCCAGCAGGAGCAGGAGTTCAAGGCCAGCCTGAGTTGGGTATAAAGACCCCATATCAGAAAGTCAATCAATCAGCTCACATCTAGCTTCAAGAGCTCTTGACATTTGATGGGTTCTGGAGGAAGAAAGGGCAGTTTTCTTCAGTGGTGTGGCCCATGATAGGTTGCCCGTGCTCCAGTGGTTGGTGCCTATACTCATGGGCATCGGGGCAGCACTAAGTGGACTCAGTGGATTCTTTAGAGGAAGGGAAGATAAGGAGGAGGAGGAGGCAGCAACCTGAAGTTAGGAGGAGTCAGGAGGAGTCAAGAAGAGTTGAAGAGGAAAAAGAAGAGAGTTAGACATGATCTAAATATACACGTGCTCATATATGAAACCACCAAGGAATACTTTTTAAAACTCAACGGTAAGGCTGGAGAGACGGTTCAGAGGTTAACAATGCTTGCTGTTCTTTGAAAGGACCAGGTCGGGTGGCTCAGAGCCAGAGGGTCCAACTCGTTCTTCTGTCTCTGCAGTCACTGAACTCAAGTGTACATAGCCACACGTGAATACACGTAATTAAAAAGATAAAAATAATTTCTATTTTATGTGTGTGAGTGTGTGACTCCATGTATATATGTGCACCGTGTGTGCGGTGACCACGGAGTCCAGAAAGGGGCCTTGGATCCCCCGGAACAAGAGCTACGGGGAGTTGTGAGCTGCCCTGTGGGTGCTGGGAGCAGATTCTGGGTTCTCTGTGAGAGCAACAAGCACTCTTAAATGTTGAGCCATCTCTCTAGCCACAAAATAAATCTTTTTTTGTAATCAGTGGTAGTGTGAGTTTAGCATGTGCAAAGGCTTGGACTTAATTCTCAGCACCAAAAATCGATCAATCAATTGATAAAAAGTTGTTCAATTTGCATCTATACTGGGCATGAACAGACTTTTCCTCTTATTCCCTAAACAATATAGCATAGCAACTATGCACAGTATTGAAGTTGTGCTAGGTGGAGTTATTCTTATATTTATTACTGCGTGTGTGTGGTCAGAGGACAACTTTTGGGAGTCCATTCTCTCCTCCACCATGTAAGTCCCAGAGATTGAACACAGGACTTCAAGTTTGGTGAGGAGCACCTTTACCCACTGTGCTAGGCGTTAAACGTAATGTAGAGATGAGTTAAATATGAAAGAAGACAGGAATGCGTTCTGTGCAAATATGATGCCATTTTATGTAAAAGACTTTTGAATACAAGGGGTTTGGAGTCTACCTAGGATGGAGGGTGTGTCTGGAACAAATTCTCTGAGACCTACAAACAACAAGGTAGTGTGGGAGTTGACATGATAGTCTGTGAGTCAAATCTGGCCTGATATCTGTGTTGTTGGCATTTTTTAATCATGGTATTGGCACACAGTTGCGTTCATTCACTGTGTAGTTCTGCAGGTGCTTTCAAGCTGCAGTGGCAAAGGTGAGTTGCTGGAATAGAGTTCACAAAACAAACAATTTGCAGAAGTGGGGGTGGGGAGGACAAGGTGGTTTGATGGGTAAAGAGGATTGCTGCCAAGCTGGATGGCCTGAGTTCAGTCCTGGCCCCACACGGTGAAAGGAGAGAACTAACTCCCACAGACTGTCCTCTGACTGCTTTGCGCATGCTCGAGGGTGCGTACGCGCACACACGCACACACTGAATACATGTGATTTTTTTTTAAAGGCTGACTGTAGGCTAGTAAAAGCACACACGAGTGATGGAGTAATAGGGCATGGCTCAGGAATAGAGCATTCATCAAGTGTACATGAGGCCCTGAGTCCCATCCCAGAACTAGAGGGAAAGAAGGGCCAGCAGGGAGTAATTAACAATTAAAAAACAATTCAATAAATAAGCAGAAATCCAAAAGGTACAGGGTTGAACTCAAATGCAAGGCTGTCTTCCACACCTTCACCATGCCTGCCTAGATCAAGGTAAACGTATACAGCTGTGATTTGTCACTATGTTAATACTTCCCTTTTGTCTCAGTGGACATGTGATAATTGCTCCCATTCACAGGGCACAGCGAAGCCTTTCAGAACAAGAAGGCAAACCAAGATGCCAGATCAAGTTCCTTAGCACTTTCATCCCCATTAGCCCGAAACATTCCAACTCCTGTCTTCTAATCCTTTATAAAAGAATAAACTGCCAGGTGGTGGTGGTGCACGCCTTTAATCCCAGCACTCGGGAGGCAGAGCCAGGTGGATCTCTGTGAGTTCGAGGCTGGCCTGGGCTACCAAGTGAGTTCCAGGAAAGGCGTAAAGCTACACAGAGAAAACCTGTCTCGAAAAACCAAAAAAAAAAAAAAAAAAAAAAAAAAAAAGAATAAACTGTTGAACAGTCTCATCACCCTCCTCTTCCCTGTCTCCCCCCTCATAATCGCTATTCTACTCTCTGTTCAAGGTCAGGATCTATAGCTTGCACATGAATGAGATCACACAGCATTTGACTCTGTGTGTTTAGCTTATAGAATTAACATTAATCCTTCGGGGGAATGCTATAATGAAAATGAATTCTTTGTATGCTTATTGGTGGCGCACGCCTTTAATCCCAGCCCTCGGGAGGCAGAGGCAGGCGGATCTCTGTGAGTTCGAGGCCAGCCTGGTCTCCAAAGCGAGTTCCAGGAAAGGCGCAAAGCTACACAGAGAAACCCTGTCTTGAAAAACCAAAAAAAAAAAAAAAGTTATAAATGTTTTAAAGCAACCTTTTATAATACTTGACTTGAAAGTATCCTCCACCTGGGAAGAGCCCCGGGAGCTGTCAGGCATGTCGCATACAGGGAGCCAGTTGTTCCTGTTTCTTCTGGTTCTAGGCCTTCTCTCAGCCCCTGTCTCCTAAACTACCTAGTCTGAAAATGGCCTTTCCAGGATCTCCAACCTCTGCAAGGTAAAGGGTTAACGGATGGGTCTCACCCCTTGTCCCCTCAACTCTCAAGTGTAATGAGCCATGCCAGCCACCCCTTGGAGATAAGGGGAAGACAAGAAGGTCCTTCTGAGCCCTAAAACTCAAAAACTGGTCAGACTTTCAAGATTAAGAGGCTTTGAAAGTGAAGGGCTTGTCTCAGTAAACAGATGATATCCAAAGCTAAGGGCCACCACCAACATGGCCAGAAAGCAATGGGGGAGAAGACCTCAAATGATCCAAAGGGACCATGGTATGTCATAATAAGCCCCAAGGGAGAAGAAATGTACAATTACATTAACATCTTATACATTGGCTGTAGATGTGCAATGGCACCAACTCCACAAAACAGTCATTGTCCTGGGATAGAAGGTTCATCCAAAAACAGATTTGTGTGAGCCTGGCGTGGTGATGCAGGGCTATCATGCCAGCACTTGAGAAACAGCAGCAGAATGGCAAGTTTCAGGCCAGCCTGGGATACACAGGGAGCTCTTGTCTTCTAATGGGGTGGGGGGCGGGATTGAGGGAAGGAAGTGGAGAGTTGTTGGTACTTCTTAACCAAATCAGAATGTGATCTGATGTGGCCTTGCGGGGTTAACTTCAGCCTTCAGGAAAGGAATGTGCAGAAAAGATTTTTTGTTTGTTTGTATTTTTTTATGTTTTCTTTTTTTTTGTTGATGTAGCCTGTAGAGGTGTGTGTGTGTGTGTGTGTGTGTGTGTGTGTGTGTGTGTGTGTGTGTGTGTGTGTAGAGATGAGCTTATTTTTGTCTTATGTATGTGAGTGTTTGCCCTGCATCTAACACACCTGGTGCTTGTGGAGGCCAGAAGAGGGTGTTAGAGCCTCTGGAACTGGTAATCAAACCAGGATCCTCTGCAAGAGCAGAAAGTGCTCTTTACCACTGAGCCATCTCTCCAGCTCTCAAGCTGTGAGTTTGAATGGCCTCCTGTTTTTTCTTTCTTCCCTCTATTCTTAGACCTATAACTAAGAAATCTCCAAGGTCTTCTCTTACACAAACAATGGTGGGCTAAATTGTGGATAGATGCTGTGCTAAGTGGAGGAGGCAGGATAGAAAATGAGTTCATCTCACACACACACTTGAATACAGCCTCATATCTTGTGTGCAGTTGACACCTACATAATCCTTTATGGACACACAGTCCCACATAGACTCTTCAGACAAACAGCCACACACAACCTTCAGAAATGCAAATCCGTATTGGCACACCAGACACACAATTCCAGCCCTACAGAAAGTACCAGAAGGAAAACTCCAACCCAAGGAAGCAAGCTGCAACCACCAAAACACAGGCAACAGATAACTTCACGTCAACAAATGCCAAAGAAGGGAAATGCACACACACTACCACTAAAAAATAACGCAAATTAACAAACACTGGTAACTAATATCCATTAATATCAATGGACTCAATTTGCCTGTAAAAAGACACAAGCTAACAGAATGGATACAAAAACAGGATCCATCCTTCTGCTGAATACAAGAAACACACCTCAACTTCAAAGACACACATTACCTCATAGTAAAAGGTTGGGAAAAAACTTTCCAATTAAATGGACCTAAGAAACAAGCTGGTGTGGCTATCCTAATATCTAACAAAATAGACAAACAAGAGATCTCTGAATATAACTCCTTTGTTTAGCCTTTTTTAAAACTATGACCAATAACAATTTGTAACCAACCCACCTTAAATGAAAACAAATATTTATAAACAATATTTTGGGTATAGTTTTCTATACTACTTCCTGCTGACTGGGGGCACATTTTCATTGAATTCTAGAAAGTCTTTAATTTCTTTCTTTATTTCTTCCTTGATCCACTGGTGATTCAGTTGAGCATTATTGAGTTTCCATGTAATTGTAGGCTTTCTTTAATTTTTGTGGCTGTTAAAGTCTAACTTTAAGCCATGGTGGTCTGGTAAAATACAGGGGGTTATTCCAATTTTTTTATATTTGTTTTGATGTTATAGAAGGTTCCATGAAGTGCTGAGAAGAACATATATTCCTTTTGTTAGGGTGGAATGTTCTGTAGATATTTATTAAGTCCATTTGAGTTATAACATGTTAGGTCTCTTATTTCTCTGTTAAGTTTCAGTATTAACAGAGACTTCATCTTGGTGGAATTTTCTGCGATGAATATGTAATGTCCTTCTCAATCTCTTTTGACTGTTTTTAATTTGAAGTCTATTTTGTTAGATATTAGGATAGCTATACCAGCTTTCTTCTTAAGCCCATTTGATTGGTGTTGTGCCCAGATCACATCCTCAAAGACCAAGGTCCACCAAAGACCGAGGATGTCCAGACTGCACTGGATATTTTTTATGCTGAGACAGACGAAGAATGAATTACCTCTTGGAATCTACTACTACTTACTATTCTGGAAAGTTTTGCATTGCCACTCCAGCACTTCTTTACTTCTCTCAGTAGAGAACTGGGCTATTCTTTATTGTACAAAATTCAACTAATGTGAGGCCCAACAACAATGAATTTATTATCACTTAATTACTTGTAAAACAAGAAATTTCCAAGTACGAATTACTGGCTAACAGGGTTCAGATTGTTGATTAATCTTGCAGGGAGACACAATTCTATAGATATGATAATATTCCATTAGATGCAGGAAACTATATGCCAGGTAAGAGTTAATAAATAAGTTTTTCAGAAGAATGTATGCTATGACCATCTATACTAATTGATTGACATTGGAACATGCTGTAGTTTTTTCAAGAAGTGGTATGATATATTCATTTTATTACTTGCATTGTTTAATAAAACATAAGTAACCAATTAGCATCATATCATGGAACAAAGATAAAATTAGGTTGATATATAAACATTTATTTTCAGATGAAATCTATCAAATACTTTAATTTCTACTCACAACCATTTTTATATTTAGAATATGTACATTTCAAATATTCACCGCTAATGTGAGACTAATGAATACCTAGTGAGGAAAGAAGTGGATTACTTTTTACTTTCCTTTTATTTATTCCTTGTCTTTTCATCATGTATCTTTGTCCCATTCATTTCCCCATCCCTTCACATCTGCCCTAGATATGGAAGGGCTTTCAGTGTATGACAAAACTATTACTAGAATTGTACTTTTTGTATATTTTGTATTAAAATTCCTAAGAATGATTGTCTTGTCAAAGTTTTGAGCATTATAGGCCACTAGTTGGTAGGAAACAAATGAATTCTTGACCAGGATGCTCATATTTGAAGAAACTTTAAACTTATTTTTACATGAGCACAGTTTACTGACAGCTGCTGTTTACATACTGAACCAACTCTACTTACTGTAAACATGGAATCTGTCTAGATATTCAGACATGCTCACCTTTGTTAAATATAGAAGCAGAATTAACATTCTACATAATTTTACTCCACAATTTCTTTATTTAGTCTTTTTCCAGATGACTTGCCTATCAGTGAGAATGAGGTACAAAATCACCCATCATCACTTTATTGACATTGTTCTGTAGTTTTAACCTAACACTGTTACTTTTATGAAATCTGGTGTTCCTGTGTTTGGTGAATATACAGTTAGGATTGTAGTATCTCTTTTAGGAGTATAGAATTTTCTCCCCTTCTCTTCAGACTAGGTCTGGTTTAAAATCAAAATGATCAGATATTAGAATAGCTGTGCTTTCTTATTTGTACTTGCATCTGTATGGAAAATCTTTTTCCATCTTGTCACCCTTAGATTATGTCTCTCATTGGTAGTCAAATCTGTTTCACAGAGGCAACAAAACATAGACCTGCTTTTCTTACCCATTCTATTTGTCTCTATCTCTTCCTTAGGCAGTTAAGGCCATTAACACTTGTAGTAATTATTCAAGAGTTTGTTAATTCTTTCACTTGTAGTTCTGTAACACCTTTGCATTCCAGGTTCTTAACTTGTGTCCTTGTTCTTTCCTCTACATGCTTAATCTTCACTTCTGGCCTAAGTATACTTTCCTGTATCCTCTCAAGTTTAGTACTCATCAATTCATTAAATTTATTTTATGTAGAAAGTTTTCTTTCTCTCTTGAGTATGAATGGTAATTTTTTGAGGTATAGTAGCTGGGGGTACCATCTATTCTCTTTCACAACTTGTAGAACATCACTCAAATCCTTTCTGGTTTTCATAATTTTCATTGAAGTTTTTTCTCTTATTTAGATGAGCCTCCCTTTGAAAGGCATTTGATTATCTCTCTTGAAACTTTTCATATACTTTCTTGTTTATGCATACTTACTATTAATAGTTATGATTACTTTATGACATGTGGATTTTTTTAAATTCAGTCTAACAAAATGGATTTGACTGATATGTACAGAACATTCCAATAAAACATTAAAGAATACTTGATTTTTCTCGGCAGCACATGGGGCATTCTCCAAACTAGAATTCTTATTATGACAAAGCAAATGTCAACAAAGACAGAAATACTGAAATTACATTCTGCATTATATATGACCACTATTTATTAAATGTATATACCATATCAAAAATACTCAAATTCATGGAAGCTAAATAGCACACAATTCAAACAAAATTGAATGAAGGAAGAAATGAAAAGGATATTTTAAAACTTCTAGAATTTATTGAAAATGAAAATCCAGGATAATCAAACCTAAGAGACACAATTAAACCAACCAGGAGAGTGAAGTTTACAGAGTTATTTCCCTGATTGGATCATGTTCACACTGATATACACTTTATAGTGCTTCTGCACACCAAACCAGCTCAACTCTTCCCTTTTTCACTTTCTTGGTTTCAGCAGTTACGTCTGGATATGGAATCATAAAAGAAGATACTGAGTCAGAGAGTCAGGTGTAAGAGAACATTCAATGTTTACATTCTCCGTGCCTGGGTTTTTCCACTTAATATGATTTTTTTAAAAATTCCCATCTAGTTGCCTGCTACATTCATGATTTCATTGCTCTTTATAGCTTGATAGTGTTGCATAATGTTTATGTGCCACATTATCATTGGTACATTGATCTGCTTAATGATGTAAGCCTCTTGAGGCAAATGAGTGGTCAGGCCCCTCCCCTGAGGACCTTCAACCACCAGGGTCCACACACAGAACACTCTAACTGCTCTAAAGGTTGGATCCAGTCTCTGCTCTAAAGAATAAAATGATCAGAACTTGAAATACCACCAATCCCTGAGTTCCCCCCAAGATCTGGACTTGAATTCCCACCAGTCCCTACTATGGAACACTCTGACTTGCAGGAAACACTATGTAAGCCCTATATTCTGCTCAGTTCTCTGCTGCTTCTCATAAGAGCAGAGGCAGACACCCTTCTAGGTTTTTCCCTTCTAATAAATCTCTTGTATGAGTATTGCATAGTGCGATTTTCTGGTATTCCCTACCTCCTAACTGCCAGGATACCTTGATTTTCAGATTTATAACACTTTGGTGAAGCCTCTCCACTCAGAGCTGTAATATTTACAATGGATATTTAAGTTATTTCAATATCCTAGTTCTTGGGAAAAGGGAGTCTATGAAGATTGTTGAACCAGTATCTCTGAAGTAGGATGTTGATTCATTTGAACAGATGCCAGTTGGGGTACAGCTGGGTCATATAGTATATTTATTTTTAGTGTTTCAAGCATTCCCTTATTTTCATAAATTACTGATTAAATTTGCAAATGTTTTGGTGCATGTACACAGCACCAAATTTATTTGTTTATTTTTTTCTTTTGTTTTCTTGAGAAATGTTTTATTCATTTTATGTACCAATCACAGATCCCCCTCTTCCTCCCGCCCCTTCAACCTCCTCCCCCATTCCCTTCTACAACAAGGTAAGGTCTCCCATGCAGAGTCAGCAGAGCCTGGCACATTCAGTAGAGGCAGGTTCAAGCCTTTCCTCCTGCCTCAAGGCTGTGCAAGGTGTGGGAGTGGGCTCCAAAAACCCAGCTCATTCACCAGGGATGGATCTTGATCCTACAGCCAGGGGGCCCCTTAAGCACATCAAGCTACACAACCATCTCAATTATGCAGAGGGCCTTGTCCAGTCCTGTGGAGGCTCCACAGGTATTGGTCTAAATTTCATGAGTTCCCACTAGTTTGATTTGGTTGTCTCTGTAGGTTTCCTCATCGTGATCTTGATGCCCCTTACTCATAAAATCCTTCTTTTCTCTCTTAGTCTGGACTCCTGGAGCTTGGCCTGGCATTTGGCTATGGAGCTCTGCATTACTGGAGAAAGGCTCTATGATGACAGTTAGGGTATTCACTGATGTGATTACTGGGGTAAGCCAGTTCAGGCACCCTCTCCACGATTGCTAGTAGTCTAAACTGGCTTCATCCTTGTAGATTCCCAGGAACTTCCCTAGCACCAGGTTTCTCCCTATCCCCATGAAGTCTCCCTCTCTCATGGCATGTCTTTCATTGCACAGAACCAAATTTGAAAATAAAGTAATTACCTGACTGTTTGATCACTTCATGATCTAATGAGTGAATATTCAGCTTCTATCTCTTTAAAATGCCTTGATATTTTCTTTAATTTGTATTCAATTTCTGAATCCCATGGGAAATCAGAGAGATTTTTAAGGTTTTCTAATTATAACTTAAGTTATCTTAATCTTTTTTTTTTTTTTTTTTTTTTTTTTTTTTTTTTTTTTTTTTTTTTTTTTTTTTTTTTGGTTTTTCGAGACAGGGTTTCTCTGTGAAGCTTTGGTGCCTTTCCTGGATCTCACTCTGTAGACCAGGCTGGCCTCGAACTCACAAAGATCTGCCTGCCTCTGCCTAAGTTATCTTAATCTTACAATCAAAATGGCGAATATGCATATATACACAGTATAACATATTTTCATGCTTTTCTTTATTTTTGAGATTTTAATACAATTAAAACATTTCTTCCTTTGTTCTGTTCTCTCCAAAGTTTTCCATAAAGCCCTCCCTGCTCTCCCTCATATTTGTGGCCTCTTTTTCACTAATTGTTATTGCATTTACATATGTATAGCCATGTATATTCCTGAATATAACATGTTCAGTGTGTATACTAATTCCTGTATCTATGTTTTTGTTCCTTACCATTTAACTTTGGGAAACCAATTGATGTGCTCTTCCCTGGTGAGGAAGACCTTCCTGAGGAAGACCCATTTTCTTCAGTTCTCTATACTTCATTGTGTAGGATTTATGCTTCATGGGATTTTTCCTGTCCACTTTGGCAGGTCCATTGAATTTGCTCTTGTTCAGTTCAAATATGGGCTTTTTATATGACTCTGGTTTTCCAGGTGGCCACTGCAGTTATTATGAAAATCTATTCTATAAATTACATAGTACACTCATATTATGTGGTTGATTTCCTTTACGATGATAGTGACATGAGTGAGATTGTAGCTCAGGTAGTAGGGCACCTGCCTGGCATATTCAAGGCATGAGCTTTTTTCCCAGCATTGCATAAGCTGTGCTACACTAGATGTGGAAATGCACAGAAAATGATGGTCAATTTAAGAATGTTATTAGTCACTTAGTGAATCTGAGGTTGTCCTGACTTACAGGAATCACTGTCTCCTGAATCAAGAAAAATACTTCAAGCCAGATATTTATTTTACCCTTGAACACTACTGTACCACTGTGCTTGCAACATTACAGCTCAGTACTGGGCCTTGGTTACTAGAATCAGCAGTAAATAAATATATGAAACTGCAGAACTATATGAAACGATTAAATTTTTAGAATAAATTTTATACTAATTTTGATTAGAAAACGAATACCTCTGAGCCAGAAATTCTGTAGGCATCATCATTTTAATACATAAAGGAAACACACAGCATCCATAGTGTGGTTCATAGAAAGTGTAAACTCAGATGTAGTGGAACTGAGGAAGTAGAATTGGGACAGTTCAGTTTGTTCCTGTGATGGACCCAGAATGTGATCCCACCTTAGTCTCACAGGTTTACTAAACATTTGCACAATCATTTATTTTTTTAAGGCTTTGTTTATTTTAATTCAGTTTATTTGTTTTTGACAAAATAATATATCTATTCAATATGAATATATAAGGGTGAAAATATGGTGTTTAGTCATGTACTAACAATGTGAGATGATTCCATTTATGAACCTATTACTTTATCCCTCAGCTCACATACTCAAATGACTGGAAGTAGGGAAATCTCCACTCACACGCATTTTCTAAATTTATGTACATTTCAATTCATTTTCAGAGCAGTAGGTTTGTTTATGTCATCTTCAAACATTCTTTATTTAGTTATTTCCTCTGAGGTTAAACCCTTCTATGTAAATGGGACCCATAAAGACACAGAAAATTTTAAAGAAAGATAAACAATTTGTTCTAAAGCAAGAGGAAACATCCTATCACCCAGAGAACTTCTTTAAGCTCAGGAAGGAAACAACTCATATTAGCTTCAGGAATTCTTGAACCTGAGCAGATTCATTATTACCCTTCACCCTCAAGCATATATAACCTCTAAAAATAGCTAACAGACACTTTCAGACAAGCTGAGAAGCACAGAAGAGGCTGAGAAAAAGCCTAGCACATTTCCAATGTCCTGTGGTGTCTCACAAAACCTGCAACTCTACTTATATAAAGATCAGGCCTGTTTTTCCTCCAAGGGCACCTGTATTCATAATGATATACTCCAATAAAGACATGCTCCACACACACACACCTACATACATAATTTAAAATTATATTATATTAAAATACAAACTAATGATAAGTAAAACATCAGAAGCTGAGTAAATATGTGAAAATATATTCAAAATTCATTTTTAAAAAATTATGTGTTGTGCCCAGATCGTGACCCCCAGAGAGACCACCAAAGATGAGCATGCTGGAATGCAAAAGCAAGGTTTAATTCTGGATATCCAAAAGCAATACAAGCCTAGGCAGGGACTTCGTCCAATACATCTGTGAGACCAAAATGAGCCATCTTAGAAATAAGACCAAAATGCCTTCACCCAAAAACTAAGGTCTAAGATTTCTTCTTCTAGAAATAGGCCAATAGTTACTGAAACAAGTCAGTTCAGATTCCAGAAACCAGGAAGTGTAAAAGTACAGAGTCACAAGGTAGTCACGAGGTAATGCCTGCAGGGCTATGGAATGTCCTCTCCCTGGTTTCCAGGGTAACTGACCATAAAAATGCCCCCACCTGAGGGCAGCCAATGAGAAATGGTGGCGGGCAACCACTCCCTTAGAGGTAAGATTAAGCCATGATTTCTAGAAAGCCCCTAGAAGTGAGCCAATCAGAATTGTAGCCGTACTAGCACCCCTAAATGATGTAACCTTGTGATTTTTCTCTTTAAAAAGTGAGCTTGCAGACAGGCAGGCACTTCTTCCAGCCTCCACTGCGTTGGATGTATTGGACAAAGTCCCTGCCTAGGCTTGTATTGCTTTTGGATATCCAGAATTAAACCTTGCTTTTGATTCCGGCATGCTCATCTTTGGTGGTCTCTCTGTGGGTCATGATATGGGCACAACACATCCAACGCAGTGGAGGCTGAAGGAAGTGCCCTCCTGTCTGCAAGCTCAGCTTTTAAAGGGAAAAATCACAAGGTTACATCATTTAGGGGTGCTAGTACGGTTACAATTCTGATTGGCTCACTTCTAGGGGCTTTCTAGAAATCATGGCTTAATCTTACCTCTAAGGGAGTGGTTGCCCGCCACCATTTCTCATTGGCTGCCCTCAGGTGGGGGCATTTTTATGATCAGTTACCCTGGAAACCAGGGAGAGGACATTCCATAGCCCTGCAGGCATTACCTCGTGACTACCTTGTGACTCTGTACTTTTACACTTCCTGGTTTCTGGAATCTGAACTGACTAGTTTCAGTAACTAATGGCCTATTCCCAAAAGGAGAAATCTTAGGCCTTAATTTTAGGGTGAAAGCATTTTGATCTTATTTCTAAGATGACTCATTTTGGTCTCACATATGTGTCTATGTTTGTGTGAGTTTATATTCATGCATGCCATGCCCATTTTGGGTAGAGGAGAGCATTGGATGCCACAATACTGAAGTTACAATTGGATATGAGTTACTGAATGTTAATACTGAAAATGCAACTGAAGTCCTCTGCTAGAAATTTATGCACTCTGAAAAGTTAAGACCTCACTTCCTGCTCTCAGTGTTCTTTTCTAACCAGCAGAAGGGACCTGGAGAAATTAGAGAGGAAAATAAAGTTTCCTTACATGAATTCAAATGAGAACCTCAGGGACACTTGAATAGCAGTGATTAAGAAAATATTATACCTGTAATTGTTGACATTGTAATTAGATATAATGTCAACAAATAATAAGGTACATCAAGACTCTGTGAAAAAGGAAATGAATGTCAACCTAGTATGACACATCCCAGAAAATAGAACCAATTATTCATATAATTAGAGTTGCAGGGTTTGTGAAACACAAGACATTGGAAAGGTACTAGACACCTTATTCACAAAATAGTGTCTGAAAAGTGGTTATTCTAATGCGGAGGAAATAAATTAAATTCATCTCTATTACTCTGAATAAAGTAAAATCCAAATAGATAAAATTCCTTAATGTAAAACCTTAAATTATGGCTCTGCTGGAAGGAAACATGGAATATCCTGTATTGTGTAGGTGTATGGAAGGATGGCCAACATGACTCCAATTTTTCAGAAATTAAGACCAACAACTAATAATTGTGCCCTTATGAAACTACAAAGCTTTTGTATACATAAGGAAATGATCAACCCTGTGAGAGCAATATGACAGAGTAGAAGATCTTTGCCAGATGTACATCTAACAGTGCATTATTATCCCAAATATAAAAACAAAACTAAGTAAAAACTCAAAAAGAGAGCCAAATGTTGTGTCACAGTCATTTAAACTTCATTTAATCCCAGTACTTCCAGGCAGAACGAGGGAGATCTCTGTGAGTTCAAGGCTAGGCTGGTCTACAAAGTGAGTTCATGGCCGCTGGTACCACAGAAGAAGACCTTACCTCAAACCAAGAAACAAATGAACATCACACTCTTTATCCCACTTTTATCCCATTCCTTCTATCTGTGAGACCAAAATGAGCCATCTTAGAAATAAGACCAAAATGCTTTCACCCTAAAATTAAGGCCTAAGATTTCTCCTTTTGGGAATAGGCCATTAGTTACTGAAACTAGTCAGTTCAGATTCCAGAAACCAGGAAGTGTAAAAGTACAGAGTCACAAGGTAGTCACGAGGTAATGCCTGCAGGACTATGGAATGTCCTCTCCCTGGTTTCCAAGGTAACTGACCATAAAAAATGCCCCCACCTGAGGGCAGCCAATGAGAAATGGTGGCGGGCAACCACTCCCTTAGAAGTAAGATTAAGCCATGATTTCTAGAAAACCCCTAGAAGTGAGCCAATCAGAATTGTAACCGTACTTGCACCCCTAAATGATGTAACCTTGTGATTTTTCCCTTTAAAAACTGAGTTTGCAGACAGGCAGGCACTTCCTTCAGCCTCCACTGTGTTGGATGTATTGGATGAAGTCCCTGCCTAGGCTTGTATTGCTTTTGGATATCCAGAATTAAACCTTGCTTTTGCATTCCGGCATGCCCATCTTTGGTGGTCTCTCTGTGGGTCACGATCTGGGCACAACACTATCTGGTATCCATATATTTATTACTTCCTACTGATCCATAGAACCACTGTGTACCAGGGACCTCCATTCACCAAATACAGTTTGGTCCCAGGTAAGGAGGGATTCAAATCCATCTCTATTCCATGGGGCTATCCATTGTTCCACAGAACTTCTTCCTGTCAGAGAACTAGAGTCTGCAACCAGACTGGGGCAAGAGTAACTAATGATAGTACTGCAGGCCACAGGAATATACCATAAGAACTCAGCTGGTTATGGCAAAGTCACTACCTGGAGGAATCAGGGATTTCCTCCAGAGGAAGCCAAATCCCAAGGAGTTTTTGGTATTACTTGGCTTGTTATATATCAGCTGTATTCTGTTATAATAATCATGTGTGCCTTCATAGTTTTCCCAATTGACTTTTCCCTAAGAAGGGCTAACAGTGTGGACTGATCACTCTCTGGACATACACATTCCAGGAATTTGGAGAACAGCCTCAGGAAATGCTTTCTCTGGAATCAGATTATCTCCCTTAGCCACTTTCAAGGACTACAGGAAACACCACCCAGGGGGGTGCCCAGCTTCCGAGGATAACAATGATAACAGCCCACCTGCAAATCTCCTGACTTAAATTCCACAAGGAGACGCCACCCAGGGGGGCGCCCAACTTCCAAGGACTAACAATGATAGCAGCCCACAGGCAAGTCTCCTGACCTAAGGTAAATTCCACAAGGAGACACCGCCTAGGAGAGGTGGACGTTAAGTAATAGCTTTACACAATTTAGATCAGACCCTCCCTTTATATACAAAGAGGGGAGAAGAGAAAAGAGAATGGAAGAACTAGACGGGTAAGAACTTGAGAGGAACAAACTGAGATGGGGAAGAACTAGATTGAAGGGCTAGAAGAGAGGACTAGAGGAATGAGATGCAAGATGAGGAAGAGCCAGATGGGGAAGAACAAGATGAAGAAGAGCCAGATGAGAGAGAAGGAGATGGGAGAGGAGCTGATAGGAGAAAGAACTAGATAGATGAGAACCTAGAAGGGACAGTAGATAAACATAGAGAAATCAGGCAAGAAAGGAGCTAGACATGAGAACAGAACTGAAGCTGTGTATAAAGGATGTTATGCCAGAGGAATTAAAGCAAGTGGACTATAGAGCTCAGTGTGCTGAGATTCTATTTCCGAAAATAGTCCTCACTGTTAGTAGTTCTCTCTCCTGAGCCCCTGGGATGTATAATATTAAGGCTGGTCCCTCTAATATTATATAAGATGATAGGAATACCATACATCAAAGATGAGAACAGATATCTCCTCTAATAAACAACTCAAAACCCCAGTTGTCCAGACCACTGGGAACATACACAAACATGAAAAACTAAGACAACATGCCTCCTCTTGAAGCCAGAAACTGCATTGTAATATGCCCCAAGAAAGGCAATTTAGATGAAACATAAGCCAAGGAATTCCTAATAATAGGTATAGATATGATCAAGGACATTAGAGATACAAATAAATGGTTTATTAAAGACAGAACAAAACAAACAGATGAATGAAATAATAATTACAGAATTTAACTAAGCAAAATCAGTAAAGAATAGCCAAACTGAAATTAAAATCAACATGATAGCTCACAAGTCAATGAAAGTATTGTTATCACTGAGTGCCATGTGGATGACTGGGGTATGGTCTGCCACCTCGGAACATGTTTGTGTCTGAGGACCATGTCATGCCCAGGCCATGCTGATCTGGGTGGTTGGTGCTGCCACCTGGATCCAGGGAGATGTCCTAGCATGAGCCTCTGTGTAGGGCCGTGTCTAAGTCCATGGCCATGTTCAGGCTGGGGTCTCTAGTGGTGTCTGTGGCTCTAGTTGCCACCAAGGGCTCTGTGGATGGTGGTGCCAGGGGTCATTCTGCGACCAAATCAGCACTGATCTGAGTGGCCTATTCGGCCCCTGGGGTTGTGGTGGTGCCCGGGCTCAAGCTGCTGCCAAGGATCATGTCTGGGTCCATAGTACTGCTGCAGCTGGGGTCTGTGGTGATGTCCATGGACTGTGTTAGCAAGAGGGTCATTGGAACCATGTTGTACTGAGTCAGCCCCACCCTTCACTGGCACTGGGATGGCTGGCCCTGCCCCCTGCTGAATATTGTAGCAGGCAAGTTGGCCTTACAGAAGGGAGAGCTTGCCGCCAGACTCAGAAAAGATGGCCCCACAACCCACCCTAGGCATGCACCTCATCTGGGAAGCAGAGTAGAGCTGGCCCTGTTGTCAAGTAAGCTGACACTGAAGGCATGAGAACAGGAGACCCCACCTTCCCCCCAACCCTGATCTGCCATGGTGAGGGAAAGATGTCCTCCCTCCTTCATCCATTACTACCTGTGACAGGTGAGTGTAATGGCACTGGGATCACAAGTGTAGGATAGCTAGCCCTGACCCTCACCAGTTGTGGAATATGACAAAGCAGCTTCTGCTTCCCACTTACGTAGCACACTAGAGCTGCCTCTGTTGTTGTAGATGCAGGTGAGTCGGGCCTGAAGGTATGAGAACAACAGAGCTGGCCCCTCCCCCACGCCCATCTTCCATGTGTTGGCCTGGGGAAGGGAAAGATGTCCTTCCCCTCTGTCCCTTGCTACCAATGGCAGGTTAGAGAGCTGGCCCTGGGCATACAAGAATGAAAGAACGAGCCCTGCCCTACTCCAGCAACAGCACACAGGAGAGTAGGCCCTACACTCTACTTGGGCAGCACACAAGAGGTGACCATGTTGTTGAGGTCACAGGTGACCCAGCCCTGAATTACACAAGAACATTAATGTGGACCTAGCACCTCTTTTCATGCTCCCTACAGCAATCAGAAGATAGGGCCCTGCACCTTGCCCTGGCCAAAAAAGAAAAAAAAAATGGAGCCGGCCCTGGCAAAATGAATGAGGGAGACTCCAATCTATGGGCCCTGGAACAGGAGAGCTGGCCCTCCGCCTTGCTGCAGTTGCACTTGGTGAGCTAGGCAAGACAGTGCTGGATAGCTCTTCCAGGGAGAGACGATGAGGGAAAGCTAGAGAACTGACTAGTCCAGCTACCATCCAGGCCCAGAATCAGGACTATGCCTTATCCCAACCCAACATCCAAACCATTTATGAACTGTTGGAGCATATGAAGAGGATGAACGTACAGATCCAAAACAGCAGGATCTCCACGACACAGGAAAACAGTATATACGTGAGGAACCCCACTGAGCCTCATTATCCATGGTATAGCAGAAACCATTGGCCTGGAGCCAGAACAATGACTCATGGCAATGAACACTTGCAAGTAAACATGAATGGACTAAAGGGTAAACTGTGCCTCAAGTAGACACATTACAACTTCCATGAGATTCTTCTTTTTTGCTGTTTTTGTTTTTGCTTTTATTTTGTCTTGTTTCTTTGTTTTGTTTGGTTTTTGGTTTTTATGTTAAATTTGGTTTTGATTTGTGGGGGAGGTTGCAAAGGCAGAGGGCAGATGTGAGGAGATGTGGAAAAAAGTGGGCTCTGAATGTGTGATGTGAAATCCACAAAGAACCAATAAAAGTTAAAAAGAATAGAAAATAGAGTACTAGATGAGGATAAGATAAATTACTTCCTCACTGCCCATAAAGCTAAATAGAATGAGGAATTCTCTACCAGGGATGAGGCAGCTCCCTCTCAAAATCTTACTCTCAATTCAAAGGACCCTCATGAAGCTTAGGAGAGGGGATCTTTTCTGTATTCTGTTATAGAAAGTCCTAAAGAGGCTAAGGTACATGCAACCATAGTGTCACACACCTTTTATCTCACCACTTGGGAGGCAGAGGCAAGTGGATCTCTGTGTGTTCAAGGCCAGCCTTGTCTACAAAGCAAATTCCAGAACAGCCAGAATTGTCACACAGAGAAACAATGTCTCAATTGTAAACAGAGAGGCAAAGGTTAGAGCTAAGGTTAACTTGTTCCCAGATATCCCACAGATTGAAGGAAGATAAGAAGGTTCCTGTTCTTTTCCTCAAGCATTCATAAAAGGCAAGAGAAAGCAAACCAATGTGGTGTTGAACTAACAGGAGGAGGAAGCTGGCCTGTAGGACATGCTCTTACCACAGTCAGCTTCAGACATTCACAGAAACCTACATAACCTGGCAGCTGAACCAGAGAAAATCTGAACAACTATGTCAGGGCTAAAAATTCTTTCTTTTAGCTGAGATGAGGACATGGGGTGGAGAAAGAACAAGCACAATGGCAAGTTGATGGCAGTTCTGAGGGCCAATCTGATAAAGGCTCCTCTCCAATGTTCACAGTCTATTCCTAAGTCATGCTTCCTTTCAGGTATGAGTGCCACTTTAATCAGGAAAACCCTGAGAGGCCTCACTGGGGCAGCATCCATCTAAAAGAGAAGTCACATAGAGTGTTGATGTTGTTGTATTTTTAAAAATGATGGGAAAGAGTCACAACCATACAACAGGGTCCATGTGGGAGGTTGGGGGAGGGAAGAGAAGAGGGCAGAGACAGATTCCTGGAGATGGGCATGAAGGAAGAGAAAGAGAAAGAGACGGGAGGTGGGCAAGGCCTGCCTTTTATAAGGAAACATAGTGAACGTGCACAGGGGTGCTCTTAGCGGCTGCAGCTGAGGATATATATTGTCAGGATTCTTAGGGCTCTGATTCCTAAATGCTAACAGATGTCCTTAGACTGAAAGGGGTCCAAGGTCATTATCATCCCTATAATGATAGGACTGGGACTGGGACACTGCCTCCCATTGTGTATGTCAGTCTGGAGAAGAACTGGTCTCTTTGGACTGTGAATGATCCTGGGACTAAATTCTTGATAAACTCAAAACCATGATTCTTTGCATTGTCTTCCCCTAGTCTCAGTTCTCAAAAGTCCATTATTTATTGTTGTATATTTGGCAAATGTGGAAGCCCACAAAGGTTTCCTAGTGAGATCTGAGCTAGCTTTACCAAGCTGGGCTGCATTAGAGGATTGCTTGGCCACATGTGTGGTTACCAGGTGATTGGAAAGGGTCTGAACTTGGCTGTGATAGGTGGAGGTCTTTTGCTCCACCCCTTGGCATTCCTGTAAAAGGCCCTTTAGAAGAGACAGAAGGGGCCAGTGGATAATGATCCAAGCCCTCCCAAGGCTGTCCTGTGTTTCTGTCTCTCTCCTCTCTATTCTTCTATCGAATATCTCTTCTCCTTCACTCCTTAAGAGTACCCTGTCATAAAACATGTGAGCCATTCTCCCAGCTGGGCTCCACAGGCCAGACCCTCAAATCTTATTTAGCTCAGCACTTGCTTGGCCTAGGGTAGACTTTTATGTCTGTCATTCTTTTTTCACTGTTCCTCACACCTCGTACCCCTTATGGGGAATAGATCTTTCATCTAGACTAGCTGTTTAACCACTTCTCTCACCAGGTCACCATCATTGTTGGCCTCTCATAGACAGCAATATAAATGTCTCAGACTGGACAAATGATGATATGATAGGAAGTATAAACTCAGAAGCTCCTACTGTAGTCAAACATCTTAAAGACTCGACTAACTTCCTCCCTCTGAAACAATACCCTCTCAGACTTGAAGTTGCAGACGGACTATTTAAATAAAACCTAAAAACAAACAAATAGATTAAAATTGCTACTTGAATGTTCTAGCCTATTTAATTCTCTAATCTTGGTGTTATAAAAGTCCCCAACAAATAAAAGTTAGTTCAAGATCTTCATCTTATCGAGGAGGAAGCAGTCTTCCTTTGCCTGGTTCTTCCTCATCCTTGTAGTCTCACATAGACATCTGCTAATATAATTAATATTCCATCCATAATCTTTCTTTTTATTTTTATAGGGTTCATTTGTTTAGAAGACTTGTAATAAGGATGCCAACAGATGTTTGTTCAAAACTTATATTATCTCTGAATATCCTGGCTAACCCAGAGTCCCCAAGCTTGATGTTTTGCTTGTCATCCAGGAAGGTTTTGACTGTTTTCTGATCCTGGCCTTAGACAATGCAAGCAGCTTCCTTAGTGACCTTCTTTCAGGCCAGTGTGAACTGGAAGAAGGTCAACATAAACCTGAAAACAATCTCCTCATCTTGGTGTTATCTGTCTTCATTCTCTTTGTCTTTCTGTAGACATAAAGTATTTTTATTTCGACAATGTTACAGTTTGTGAGTAGTGACCAGCCTACCTTCTTTGTCCCTTTCCCCTCACTCGCCCCTTCTGTGATTAAAAAAAATTATTTATATTTTGTGCCTTTTACATGCACCTCTATCCCGTTCATCTCACAGTCCCTTCATACCAGCCCTCTGCCCTTGCAACTTCCCCTCCAAAATAAAATAAAATTTAAGATGAAAGAAAGAAAAAAAATATAGAGAGGGAAATCTCATGGATGATGAACTGTGACACAGTAAGGCATGCAATACATGCTTTTGTCCATGTATCTTTACTTGCAAGTGTTTATTACAGAGTCATTGGTCTAGTTCAAGGCCTCTGGTTTCTGCTACACTGTAGATACTGAGCCATCACTGAGATTCCTCTTAGATATCCTGTTCTTGCCCCATGTCATGGAGATCCTGCAGCTTTGGATCTGTAAAACCAGCTCCTTCACATTTTCCATCAGATCATAGATGGCGTGGATATTGGGGTGGGCCAACTCATAGCCGTGGTTCTGGGCATTGGTGATGGCAGAGTTGGTCAGCTGGTGTCCTCCATCCTCACCACCAGGGTAAGTTCTCCACCATTGTCCTGGTTAGTTCACTTTATACATCAAGGAGCAAGGGGGCAAGAGCCTTTTCTCCTATTTTCATGCTTTAAACCATACCTTCACCACCAGGGCCAACTCTACTATGTTGCCCAGGCAAGATACAAGGGCCACTCACTTTAGTACTGTGGCTGGTGAGGGGCAGACAGCTCTCTTGCTCTCATGACCTCAGGGTCAGCTCTCCCAACTGCCACAGACAGTGAGGGGAAGGTGGACATCTCTCCCTTGCCCACATTACCTTATGGAAGATTAGTGGTGGGGCCAGATCTCCCATGCTTATGTTCTCAGGTCCAGCTCACTCAGGCCCATATCAGCAGGGCCAGCTCTACTGTGCTGCCCAGAAGACATGAAGGGCCTGCTTTCCCAAGTTCTGCAGCTGGTTGTAGATGTAACAGTCCTGTTAAATAAGAAACATAGAGCCAATGCAAAGATGAAAGCCCAAGAGGTCAGAGAAAAACCTTACCCTTCACTGCTGCTGCTGTCCTCCTCAGCAAGAGACCTACATCCTGTGTGTTTGTCCTATTTATTGACTTTCTATTCTGCATTCTCATTGGTTATAAACCCAACCACACGACCTCCTCATCACTGCCCATCTATACAGACCTCCAGGTCTTCTATGGTTGATATTGAGATTAAAGGTGTGTGTCTCCATGCTCCCTGTATCCTTGAACACACACAGATCTGCCTAGCTCTGCCTCCCAAGTGCTGGGATTAAAGGTATACACCACCACCGCCCAGCTTCTGCTATGGTTTGCTATTAGCTCTGACCCCTACGCAACTTTATTTATTAACATCCAAATAAAATCACATTTCAGTACAAATAAAATATCAACATAGCTGGTAATAGGGTAGTTCAGCTTCCTTGCCTGCCGCAGGTGTTGGGGATTAAAGGGAGGAGAGAGTCCTTACCTCACCATCACCACCACATGGCAAAAGAGGGGGTGAAATCAGCTCTCCCATTATCATACCCTCAGGGCCAGCTTGCCCATGCTTCTGCAAACAGGGTCAGTCTGTTGTGCTGCCCAGGTGAGATGTAGGACCCACTCTCCTGAGTGCTGCATCTGGTGAGGGGCAGGGCCAGTTATCCCTAGTGTTGCCGCTAGTGAGGGGGCAAAGCCAACTCTGTGCAGCCCAACATTCTCTGCCCTCCGAGACAATGGGAGGCATGGGCACCAACACAGACCTCAGCTGCAGCAGGTCCCCAGACCCAGACACATGGGACTTGGAAGTAGCCTTGGCCCAGACAACACTATGTCTCTGGGTGGCAAGCAAGCCACCCACCTCAGCCCATTCCTCATTGCCTTCACCTCTTCAAATCTGCCTGTGGTTGTGGTTGTCCTTCTGTTGCTCAAACCTAATGTTCCTGGGCAGGATTGTTCTTTCTCCTCCCTGCTCAGGGCAGGCATCCTGGAGGCAGGTCCATGCATAATCTTAAGGATGCTTTCTTTTGTGTTTCACTCCACCTCAAATTCACCTTTATTTTCTCATTGGAGGATCTTACTAGAAAATGAGATAAGCAACATAGATAGTTCTCTGACAATGCTTTCATGACAACCCTCAATTATTTGATTTGGGCCTTTCCACGACTTTGTTAAAATTATCATATTTAGAGACATTTGATATGTGGATGACCTCCTTCTATATGGGCCAGCTGAAGATGTTATTATTCAGGGACAGATTTCATCTTTTTTTTTTTTTTTGGTTTTTTGAGACAGGGTTTCTCTGTGTAGCTTTGCGCCTGTCCTGGAACTCACTTGGTAGCCCAGGCTGGCCTCGAACTCACAGAGATCTGCCTGCCTCTGCCTCCCGAGTGCTGGGATTAAAGGCGTGCGCCACCACCGCCCGGCTTCAGATTTCATCTTTAACTGTTTGCCTGACAGGGCATGTGTCTAGAGAATAGCTACAGCTCTGCAAGATAAATGCTACTCCTTAGGACTTGTTCTGTCAGCAGGGTCCAGAGCCTTAGGATATGAAAGGATCCAGCTGATCTTGATCTCTCCCATCCTGCAAATACTTAAAGAAATAAGGGCAGTCCTGGGAGTGACAATAATCTTCACCACCAATTAAGTTTATATTGGCCCTTTAGATTGACAACACCCCCTTATGTCAGTTTGATTACTGATCCTCCATCATCTCAATTTTCAGATCAAAGCAGTTAAAAGTGGTTGGTGTCCCCAACATTTAACAGAAGATTTGGTAACCCAGAGAGGGAAGAATGAGTGACCAGTAGTTAGACAGATTACCAGGTAAGCAAACAAATAGTAATAAGAGCCATGGCTACATAATAAAAATGATGAACTTCCAAGAAGTCTGACTTCGGCCATTGCTGTTAGACTGGCTCAGCACATTCAAGGCCAGATCAGGACATATATACACAACAATTGTGGGCTAATAATGCATCTTATCTTTTCTCAAACTGACCAACACTAAATTAGGTGATGATGTCTACTCATAGACATTAAAAAAAAATAACCACAGCCCTGGATAAGAGACTGGATTCTCAGCTTCCTGAGCACCAACTCTGAATAAAACCAAATCCAATTTCTGTGTTTCTACTACACACACATGTTTCTCCACTACAAGAAAACTTTTCTTACAGAGCATAGTCTTTCTCCAGTTTTAGAAGTTTGATATTTCTCTACTGCTACCTGTCATTTACACACTTGTTTTCTTTAATTCTTTGACTGACAAAGAACTTAAAACTGATCCAGACCCCGACATGTTAACACCAAGAAATATTTCATGAGGCTGACTCAAGACCCTTGTGTAGATGTAACCAAGCATCTTATTAAATAAGAAACACACAACCAATGCAAAGAAGAAAGCCAAGAGGTCAGAGCTAAGAGCTAAAACCTTACTCTTCCTCCTGTGGTGGTCCTACCTCTCCAAAAGAGAGCTACTTCCTGTGTTAAAGTCTTTATATAGACTTTCTGTTCTACCTTCTCATTGGTTGTAAACCCAACCACATGACTGCCTCGTCACTGCCTGTCTGTACAGACCTCCAGGTCTTCTATGGTTGATATTGAGATTAAAGGTGTGTGTATCCAATGCTGGCTATATCCCTGAACACACAGAGACTTACCTAGTTCTGCCTACCAAGTGCTGGAATTAAAGGCATGCACCACCACCGCCCAGCTTTCCTATGGCTTACTAATAACTCTGACCCCCAGGCAACTTTATTTATTAACATACAAATAACATTTTAGTACAAATAAAATATCACCATATTTCCCTGCTGTGGGATGTTCTGTATGACAAATGTGTTGCTAATTAGTCAATAAATAAAACACTGATTGACCATTGGCTAGGCAGGAAGTGTAGGCGGGACAAGGAGGAGAATAAAGCTGGGAAGTGGAAGGCTGAGTCAGAGACACTGCCAGCTGCCATGATGACAAACAGCATGTGAAGATGCCGGTAAGCCATGAGCCATGTGGCAAGGTATAGATTAGTGGAAATGGATTAATTTAAGCTGTAAGAACAATTAGCAAGAAGCCTGCCACGGCCATACAGTTTGTAACCAATATAAGTCTCTGTGTTTACTTAGTCAGGTCTGAGCGTCTGTGGGACTGGCAGGTGAGAGTTTGTCCTGACTGTGGGCCAGGCAGGAAAACTCTACCTACATTTCCCCTTTTCTATTTTAATAAAAAGGAAAAAGGAAAAAACTTATAACTAACATAAGAAAAACTATATACAAAAGTACAATAACTATATACAATATATACAAGTAATAAATACCTAAACAATGTCTAGTCCATTTGTAGTTGACAAATTCAGAGAAAATAATTTCATTATCTATCCTATTTTGGTAAGTCCAAAATGTATCTAATTCACTTTCTATCCTAATTAATCTTCAACTTCCTCAAAGACCCAAGAAGGAAATAATATTAGCTAACAAAAATAAAAACAGGAAGTACATGCAAGCAACTTACAAAAAATTGTGAGTTGACAGAAACAGCCAGCTGCTTGGACAGTCATCTGAGGTTTCTCTGCAGTGTTGGGGCATCATCTTCAGACTATAGGCTTAGCATATCTGACAGACTCATTTGAGAAGTAGGATGAACACAAGGTCAACAGTTCAACCTCACATTGGGTGAGAGCAGGCTATATACCAGAAACACCTGAATTCCACTAGTGTCCTGTCATGATTCAGGATTTTAAATTCTGGAAATTGTTGATGTTTTTTTGTGCCTTTCCAGGAACTCACTCTGTAGACCAGGCTGGCCTTGAACTCACAAAGATCCGCCTGCCTCTGCCTCCCGAGTGCTGGGATTAAAGGCGTGCGCCACCACCGTCCGGCTGTTGATGTTTTTTTAATTCAGCTGTCCATTCTTCTTGGCTATTTGTGTATGTGGCTTCATCTCAGCATCCCGTTCTTCTCCACATCCCTCTATCAAATGCCAGTCTACTATTGAGAGGCATGAGCTTAGTTACTCTTCAAGAATAACTGTTTCAGCTGCTGTTCCATTGCACATAAGAAGCCATCGGCCCACTGCCTGTTCAGCTGCCTTTGAAGAAAAGGGCACTGTACCTTTTCCAGATTGCAAAGGCCACTTCAGGGATGGTGCCATATTGTCCTGGCCTCAGAAGATGCCTTTTGATAAAGCCATAACCACACTTGTTTTGGCAAGAATTGGTAGTCCTTTGTTTCGTGTCCTGTCTGTCCTGTTTGTCAGCAGTTGATTCGAGGATACTTCGTTGTCCAGTGGCTAACATTTGCCACAATGAAAGCTAACTCCAATTGCAGTTTTTTCAATGCCTATATTTTCTTTGATGTAGATTGGTAATGCCAGGAGCCAACATGTCTCATAGTCATAAGAAAAAAGAAAAATTTTCTAAGTTATTAAAACATTTTAAATGCCATATTCTGTAGATCTCTGAAGGGTTTGAAGATGACCTGTCTATGTAAAATATATCTGCTCAATTTTTAGTTTTTTTTTTTTTTTTTTTTTTTTGGTTTTCGAGACAGGGTTTCTCTGTGTAGCTTTGCGCCTTTCCTGGTACTCGCTTTGGAGACCAGGCTGGCCTCGAACTCACAGACATCCGCCTGCCTCTGCCTCCCGAGTGCTGGGATTAAAGGCGTGCGCCACCACCGCCCGGCTTCAATTTTTAAAACATATCTAATATGACTACAAGTTCTATTGTAATGTCTAACTACTAACTTTCATTTCTTTATATCCTAATAGTTGGTAATAATAACATTCAAGGATCAGAAAATTGTATTACATTGTCAAATGAATGGTATAAATACAGTTAGAAATACACATATAGCATTTTCTAACAATATCAATTTCAATATATATATATTTTGTATGCAATATAAAACAATCCAATCCAATGTAAAGTATTTAAAACTAGTAATTATCTTTTTCTTTTCTTTTCTTTCTTTTTTTTTAAACAAGAACCTTAAATCTAATCTCCTTTGCTTAGCCCTTTTTCTAACCCTTGACAACAACTTGTAACCAACCCCCCTAAACAATGAAAATTATCCCAGACCCAAAACTCATTAAAAGACCAAAAAAAGCACCCACCCCACACCGCCTCTTTGGGAATGTGGGCGTCGTATTCAAAGCTGATCTGTAGATGATGTTTGTCAGCTTAGTGATGTTATTATTGTCCACGTGGAATTGTTGTTGTTGTGGGGCCCCATCTTCTTCCTGGAGACTTCAGTTGTTGTTAGGCCTGGCCATGAATTCCTGCAGAAAACTGATAAGAGACTCGAACACAAAGACATATATATGCAGCTAATTGAAGCCTTTTTTTTCTAGAATTAGTTAGTATTCTATATGACCATTCATATCTTAACAAAGTTTAAAATGTATATATATATATATATTAATCTTGTAAATTTTGATATAAAATTCATACTTTAAGAAAAGTTTAAAGAATCAGAATAGAATCAAAGAGTTGGGATTAGTAATAGAATAGTCCCTTAATTAATTTGTCTTTTCTCCTGTCCCATAGCAGAAGATGGCTCTTTTATTCCGGCATGATACAGGGAGTTTGCATTTTCCTTTTAACAACATGTTTGAGTTTAAAGAAGGAGAGAGCCATTCTCCAACTCCAAAGTCAGCTTTAAATTTTAATTGAACTGGGACTATTAGAAGACCAATAGTGTTAAATCTTTAGAGAAAATCTGAAACAAACATTTAAGAAGACTTATAAAATTTTTAGAGGATATACCCATACGCCATTTCACTGTTTCCTGGGATAGATGATTTGTCCCTTTTCTTCAGTTGTCTCATTTGTCCAGTGTTCTTCAAATTCCTTAACCTTCATTCTCCTAAAAGACAAAAACAAAAACCTTTCCCCAAGACTAATTTTGGGGATGTTCCTTTTTGGCAAGTTATTATCTGATTAAATGAAAAGGCATGTGTTACTGGTATAAGTTAGTTTAAATTGGATGTTCATGCTGGTTGATGAACTGTCACCTCCTATAATTAACAGGTCTCTCTTGTTCAAATCGAATCTTTATCAATTTTGATGGTACCCACAGCTTATCTTCTTCTGTAGAAACAAAAGCAAAACCTTGTCCCCAATGTAACACATATCCTGGTTTCCATTCTGAGGTCAGCACATCCTTAAAGTATATAGGCTGATTTAATTCTGTAGTTTTTTCTATTATCCAATGTCTCTCTGCAGCTGTTGTTCCTTTCTCATTGGCACTGAGAAAATTCAACGTTAATAGAGCATTATGTAGTCTATTTCTGGGGGGGGTTGTTACCCATTTCTGTTTATTTAGCATATCCTTTAGAATTCTGTTTGATCTTTCTATAACTGCTTGACCTGTAGGATTATGTGGTATACCTGTAATATGCTTTATATTGTAATAAGCAAAAAACTGTTTCATTTTAATAGAGACATATGATAAAATATTGTCAATTTTGATTTGTGCAGGTATACCCATGATGGCCATAACTTCTAGCAAATGAGTGACTACAGAATCAGCTTTTTCAGCCCAGACTTCCCTTCTGGACCAGAGGTGAGTGTCCAGGCTCAGCCTGACCCAATCCCTGGGCACCAGCCACTCCAGGGAAACCTGCCCAACTTAGCCCCAGGTTCTGGCCATTGGACAGGTTCCCTTCTAGCCCTACCGGGAAGGCTCCCCTTCTCCAAGACCCCCGATAGACCCTGCAATCTCCATGCCCTGCCCCCACGCCCATCCCCCCAAGACCCCAGCCACTTCCTGAGACTTAGAAACCAGCCCCTAGCTCCCATCCTGCCCCAGACTTCCCTTCTGGACCAGAGGTGAGTGTCCGGACTCAGCCTAGACCCCATCCCTGGGCACCGGCCACTCCAGGGAAGACCTGCCCAACTTGGCCCCAGGTTCTGGCCACCGGGCAGGTTCCCTTCTAGCCTTACCAGGAAGGATCCCCTTCCCCAAGACTCCTGGAAGACCCTGCAATCTCCACGCCCTGACCCCATGCCCATCTGCCCGACACACCAGCCACTTCCTGAGACTTAGAGACTGGCCCCCAGCTCCCATCCTGCCCCGGACTTCCCTTCTGGACAAGAGCTCCCATCCTGCCCCAGACTTCCCTTCTGGACAAGCGCTCCCATCCTGGCCCGGACTTCCCATCTGGACAAGACCTCCCATCCTGCCCCAGACTTCCACTTTGGACAAGAGAGCTTCCATCTGGACAAAAGAGAAAGCCTCCCTGAATCTGTCAGCTCTGTCTGAACCAAGTGTGCTGATAAGACCAAGAACGAACCACAAGGAGATGGGCAGACGTCAAGGCAGAAGTACATACAACAAAATGAAGAGCAATACAGCATCACCAGAAACTAGCCCTCCTCCAACATCTAGACCTGAACATCAAAAATTGGAAGAAGCAGAAGAAAACAGCCTTATGAATAACATCATGAAGAAGGTAGAGGCTTATATAGAGGAAAAGACAAAAAAATGGGAAGAATGCTGTAAACAACTAGAGGAAAGGACAAATAAAGTAGAAGAAAACAATAAAGTCCTGGAAGAAAACAATAAAGCATTGAAAGAAAATCATGAAAAAGCAATGAAACAAATGAAGGAAACAGTCCAAGACCTGAAAAGGGAAATAGAAAAAATGAAGAAGACACAAACAGAGGGAATGCTGGAAATAGAAAATCTGAGTAAACAATCGGGAACAACAGAATGCAAGAGATGGAAGAGAGGATCTCTGGCATTGAAGATATGGTAGAAGAAATAGATTCATCAGTCAAAGAAAACACTAAAGCCAACAAAGTCATGAACCAAAATGTCCAAGAAATTTCGGACACCATGAAAAGACAAAACCTATGAATAATAGGGATAGAAGAAGGAGAAGAATACCAACTCAAAGGCACAGAAAATATATTCAACAAGATCATAGAAGAAAACTTTCCTAACTTAAAGAAGGAAATGTCTATGAAGATCCAAGAAGCCTATAGAACACCAAACAGACTAGACCCCCCAAAAAAGTCTCCTTGCCACATAATAATTAAACAACTAAACGTACAGAATAAAGAAAGAATATTAAGAGCAGCAAAGGAAAAAGGCCAAGTGACTTATAAAGGCAAACCCATCAGAAAAGCACCCGATTTCTCAATAGAGACTTTGAAAGCCAGAAGGACCTGGACAGTTGTAATGCAGACAATAAGAGACCATGGATGCCAGCCTAGACTAATATACCCAGCAAAACTTTCAATCATTATAGAACAAGTGAACAAGACATTCCAAGACAAAACCGGATTTAAACAATACTTATCCACAAACCCAGCCCTACAGAAAGCACTAGAAGGAAAATTCCAACCTAAGGAAGTCAGATACACCCTTGAAAACACAGGCAATAGATAAAGCCGCAACAGTAAACCCCAAAGAAGAGAAGTACACACACACTACCACCAAAAAATAACAGGAATGAACAATCACTGGTCATTAATATCCCTTAATACCAATGGGCTTAATTCACCTATAAAAAGAAGTAGGCTTACAGAATGGATATGAAAGCATGACCCATCTTTCTGCTGCATACAAGAAATATATCTCAAACTCAAAGAAAGACACTACCTAGAATAAAAGGCTGGGAAAAGACTTTCCAATCAAACAGTCTTAAGAAACAAGTGGGTGTAGCCATCCTGATATCCAGCAAAAGAGACTTCAAACTAAAATCAATCAAAAGAGATCAAGAAGGGCATTACATACTCATCACAGGAAAGATCCACCAAGATGAAGTTTTAATTCTGAACATTTATGCCCCAAACA
This sequence comes from Peromyscus californicus insignis, assembly GCF_007827085.1. Lineage (NCBI taxonomy): Eukaryota > Metazoa > Chordata > Mammalia > Rodentia > Cricetidae > Peromyscus > Peromyscus californicus. The sequence continues at coordinate 48,926,895 of NW_026294492.1, forward strand.
CAAGGGCACCCACATATGTAAAGGAAACATTACTAAAGCTTAAACCACATATAAAACCCCACACATTAATAGTGGGAGACTTCAACACCCCACTTTCACCACTGGACAGATCTCCCAAATCAAAACTTAACAGAGAAATAAAGGACTTAACTGATGTCATGACTCAAATGGACTTAATCGATATCTACAGAACATTCCATCCTAACAAAAAAGAATATACCTTCTTCTCAGCACCCCATGGAACCTTCTCTAAAATCGACCACATACTTGGCCACAAAGCAAATCTCAACAGATACAAAACAATTGGAATAACCTCCTGTGTTCTATCAGACCACCATGGTTTAAAGTTAGATTTCAACAACAACAAAAACTACAGAAAACCTACAATCTCATGGAAACTGAATAATGTTCAACTGAATCACCAATGGGTTAAGGAGGGAATAAAGAAAGAAATTAAAGACTTCCTAGAGATCAACGAAAATGAAGACACCACATATCCAAACTTATTGGACACTATGAAAGCAGTGCTAAGAGGGAAATTCATAGCACTAAATGCCCACATAAAGAAGTTGGAGAAATCTCACACTAGTGACTTAACAGCACACCTGAAAGCTCTAGAACAAGAAGAAGCAAAGTCTCCCAGGAAGAATAGATGCCAGGAAATTATCAAAGTGAGAGCTGAAGTCAATAAAATAGAAACAAAGAGAACAATACAAAAAATTAATGAAACAAAGAGTTGGTTCTTTGAGAAAATCAACAAGATAGACAAGCCCTTAGCCAAACTATCCAAGAAACAGAGAGAGAGCATCCAAATCAACAAAATCAGAAATGAAGAGGGGGACATAAGAACAGACATTGAGGAAATCCAGAGAATCATCAGGTCATACTTCAAAAACCTCTACTCCACAAAACTGGAAAATCTAAAAGAAATGGATAATTTTCTGGATAGGTACCACATACCTAAGTTAAATCAAGACCAGATAAACTATTTAAATAGTCCAATAACCTCTAAGGAAATAGAAGCAGTCATTAAAAGTCTCCCAAGCAAAAAAAGCCCAGGACCAGATGGTTTCAGCGCAGAATTCTACCAGATCTTCAAAGAAGAGTTAATACCAATACTCTCTAAATTGTTCCACACAATAGAAACAGAAGGAACACTACCAAACTCCTTCTATGAGGCTACAATTACCTTGATTCCTAAACCAAATAAGGATACAACAAAGAAAGAGAACTACAGACCTATCTCCCTCATGAACATTGATGCAAAAATACTCAATAAAATACTGACAAACAGACTCCAAGAACACATCAAAACAATTATCCACCATGATCAAGTAGGCTTCATCCCAGGGATGCAAGGGTGGTTCAACATATGAAAGTCCATCAACGTAATGTACCATATAAACAAACTCAAAGAAAAAAACCACATGATCATCTCACTAGATGCAGAAAAGGCATTTGATAAAATCCAACACCCTTTCATGATAAAGGTCTTGGAGTGATCAGGAATACAGGGAACATACCTAAATATAAAAAAAGGCAATTTACAGCAAGCCAACAGCCATCATCAAATTAAATGGAGAGAAACTCAAAGCAATTCCACTAAAATCAGGAATGAGGCAAGGCTGTCCACTCTTCCCATACTTATTCAATATAGTACTTGAAGTTCTAGCTAGAGACATAAGACAACATAAGGAGATTAAGGGGTTACAAATTGGAAAGGAAGAAGTCAAGCTTTCCCTATTTGCAGTTGACATGATAGTATACTTGAGTGACCCCAAATATTCCACCAAGGAACTGATACAGCTTATAAACACCTTCAGCAACATAGCAGGATACAAGATCAACTCAAAAAATCAGTAGCACTCCTATATACAATTGACAAAGAAGATGAGAAGGAAATCAGAGATACATCACCCTTTACTATAGCCACAAATGACATAAAATACTTTGGGGTAACACTAACAAAGCAAGTGAAGGACCTATATGACAAGAACTTTAAGTCCCTGAAAAAAGAAATTGAAGAAGATGTCAGAAAACGGAAAGATCTCCCATGCTCATGGATAGGCAGGAATAACATAGTAAAAATGGCAATTTTACCAAAAGCAATCTACAGATTCAATGCAATCCCCATCAAAATACCAACACAATTCTTCACAGACCTGGAAAGAATAATACTCAACTTCATATGGAAAAACAAAAACCCCAGGATAGCCAAAAGAATTCTATACAATAAAACAACCTCTGGAGGCATCATGATCCCTGACTTCAACCTCTACTATAGAGCTGCAGTAATAAAAACAGCTTGGTATTGGCATAAAAACCAACATGTGGACCAATGGAATCGAATTGAAGACCCTGACATTAATCCGCACACCTATGAACATATAATTTTTGACAAAGAAGCCAAAAGTGTACAATGGAAAAAAGAAAGCATCTTCAACAAATGGTGCTGGCATAACTGGACATCAACATGTAGAAGGCTGCAAATAGATCCATATCTGTCACCATGCACAAATCTTAAGTCCAAGTGGATCAAGGACCTCAACATAAATCCAGCTACTCTGAACCTGCTAGAAGAGAAAGTAGGAAGTAGTCTTCAACGCATTGGCATAGGAGATCACTTCCTAAATAGAACACCAGTAGCACAGACACTGAGAGAAACAATCAATGGGACCTCTTGAAACTGAGAAGCTTTTGTAGAGCAAAGGTTACGGTCAACAAGGCAAAGTGACAGGCTACAGAATGGGAAAAGGTTTTCACCAACCCCACATCTGACAGAGGACTGATATCCAGAATATGTAAGGAACTCAAGAAATTAGACATCAAAATGCCCAATAGTCCAATTAAGAAATGGGCAATAGAACTAAACAGAGAATTCTCAACAAAGGAAACTCAAATGGCTGAAAGACATTTAAGGAATAGCCCAACATCCCTAATCATCAGGGAAATGCAAATCAAAACAACTCTGAGATACCACCTTATGCCTGTCAGAATGGTTAAGATCAAAAACACTGAAGACACCTTATGCTGGAGAGGATGTGGAGCTAGGGGAACTCTCCTCCACTGCTGGTGGGAATGCAAGCTTATACAACCACTTTGGAAATCAATATGGCACTTTTTTAGAAAATTGGGAATCCATCTCCCCCAAGATCCAGCTATACCACTCTTGGGCATATACCTAAGGAATGCTCAGTCATACCACAAGAGCACTTGCTCAGCTATGTTCATATCAGAATTGTTTGTAATAGCCAAAACCTGGAAACAACCTAGATGCCCTTCAACTGAAGAATGAATAAATAAAATGTGGTACATATACACAATGGAATACTACTTAGCAGAGTAAAAAAATGACATCATGAGGTTTAAAGGCAAATGGATGGATCTAGAAAAAATCATCCTGAGTGAGGTAACCCAGACTCAGAAAGACAAACATGGTATGTACTCACTCATAGGAGGATACTAGATGTGGGATAAGGATGACTGGACTGCTCCTCACATCACCAGGGAGGCTACCTAGAAAACAGGACCCCAAGAAAGACATGGGGATTGCCCAATGACTGAGAAATGGATGATATCTACATGAACAGGCTGGACTTGAGTCAGGGTAATGAAGGGCGAGGGCGAGGGAAAGAGAGCTTGGGGGAGTGAGAGATCCCAGCTGGATCAAGAACAGAGAGGGAGAACAAGGAATAGGAGACCATGGTAAATGAAGACCACATGAGAATAGGAAGAAGCAAAGTGCTAGAGAGGCCCACAGAAATCCACAAAGATACCCCCACAACAGACTGCTGGCAATGGTTGAGAGACAGCCCGAACTGACCTACTCTGGTGATGGGATGGCCAAACACCATAATTGTCGTGCTAGAAACCCCATCCATCGACTGAGGGAACTAGATACAGAGATCCACGGCTAGGCCCTGGGTGGAGCTCCGGGAGTCTAATTAGCGAGAAAGAGGAGGGTTTATATGAGCGAGAATTGTTGAAACCAAGGTTGGATAAAGCACAGGGACAAATAGCCAAACGAATGGAAACACAATGGCTGAGGGGCTCCCAACTGGATCAGGCCCTCTGAATGGGTGAGACAGTTGATTGGCTTGATCTGTATGGGAGGCACCCAGTTAGTGGGACCGGGTCCTGTACTCATTGCATGAGTTGGCTGTTTGAAACCTGGGGCTTAGTCATGGTCGCTTGGCTCGGCCTGGGAGGAGGGGACTGGACCTGCCTGGACTGAGTCTACCAGGTTGATCTCAGTCCTCAGGGGAGGCTTTGCCCTGAAGGAGGTGGGAATGAGAGGTGGGCTGGGGGGAAGGTGAGGGGGGCGGGAGGGGGGAGAACAAGGGAATCCGTGGCTGATATGTAGAACTGAATTGTATTGTAAAATAAAAAAAACAATCAGCTTTTTCAGAACTCAAAGCAGTTGCCCATTGAAATCCTGAATAAGTATCGATGGTGTGGTGTACATATTTCAATTTCCCAAATTCTGCAAAGTGAAACACATCCATCTGCCAGATTTCATTCCTCTGAGTACCCTTTGGGTTACATCCTGCTGGTAATGGCGTTTGATTATAGAAGGAACATGTAGGACATTTCTTTACTATTTCTTTGGCTTGTTGCCAGGTTATGGAAAAATCCCTTTTAAAACCTTTACTATTGACATGATGTTTTTTATGAAATTCTGAGGCCTCCAGCACATTTCCTATCAATAATTTATCAATCTCATCATTGCCTTATGCTAGAGGGCCTGGCAGACCAGTATGGGATCTGATGTGAGTTATATATAAAGGATGACTCCTTTTCCTGATTGTATCTTATAATTGAATAAATAGTGAAGTTAATTCTGAAGCATCATGGATAAATTCTGCAGTCTCAATATGTAATAAAATGCTTTCAGCACACTGAGAGTCAGTTACTATGTTGAGAAGTTCTGAAAAATCCATTAATACCAACAGAATAGCATACAATTCTGATTTTTGAACTGAATTATAAGGACTTTGAACCACTTTACTTAAATTTTCTGATTTGTAACCTGCCTTTCCTTGTTTATTGGCATCTGTATAAAATGTACGAACTCCAGATATGGATTTTTCCCGTACAATTTGAGGCAAGATCCAATCAGCTCTCTTTATAAGATCAATTCTATTGCTTTTGGGATATTTGCTGTTAATTTCTCCCAAAAAATTACTGCAAGCTTTTTGCCAAGGTTCACTTTCTGTCCATAATTTTTCAATGTCCTCCTTAGTTAAAGGTATGACAATTTCTGCTGGGTCTATTCCTGCTATTGATGAAATCTCAATTTTCCTTTCCAAATCAAGTCAGAGATTTTTTTCCACATATATTTTTAATTTTTTATTTGGTTTATTTGGTAAAAATATCCATTCCAATATAATATCTTCCCTCTGCATTAATATTCCTGTAGAAGAATGCCTAGAAGGTAAAATAACCAAAATGTAATCCAGCTCTGGATCAATACGATCCACGTGCCCTTCATGTACTTTCTTTTCTACCAAGGCCAATTCTTTGTCAGTTTCAGGTGATAATTCCCTTGACTATTTAAGTCCTTGTCACTTTCTAAGGTTTTGAACAAATTATTCAGTTCATCATTTTTTTCCCCAACAATAGTTCTAAGATGAGAAATGTCTCCAAATAACCTTTGAAAGTCATTAAGAGTCTGTAGTCGATCTCTCCTAATTTGCACCTTTTGGGGTCTAATTTTTTGTAGCTCTATTTTATATCCTAAATAAATAATAGAATCTCCTCTTTGTATCTTTTCAGGAGCAATTTGTAATCCCCAGCAAGGCAAAATTTTCTTTACTTCTTCAAACATTCTTTCTAAAGTATCTGCATTTGAGTCAGCTAGTAGAATATCATCCATATAATGATAAATTATAGATTTAGGAAATTTTCACATATCACTTCCAATGGCTGTTGTACAAAATATTGGCACAGAGTTGGGCTGTTCAACATTCCCTGTGGGAGGACCCTCCATTGAAGTCTTTTAACCGGTTGAGAATTATTATAAGTAGGCACTGTGAAAGCAAATCTTTCTCTGTCTTTTTCTTGTAAGGGTACTGAAAAGAAACAGTCTTTTAAATCAAGAACTATGAGAGGCCATCCTTTTGGTAACAGAGTAGGCAAAGGAATTCCAGATTGTAGAGAGCCCATTGGCTGAATTACTTTGTTAATTGCTCTAAGGTCTGTTACCATTCTCCATTTACCAGATTTCTTCTTAATAACAAATACAGGAGAATTCCAAGGGCTGGTTGATTCTTCAATATCCTGAGCATTTAACTGTTCTTCTACCAGCTCTTCTAAAGCCTGGAGTTTCTCTGTTGTTAAAGGCCATTGCTGAACCCATACAGGCTTGTCTGTTGACCATTTTGAAGGTAGAGCTGTTGTTGTTTTTGGAAGATCATCAGTTGTTGTGCCCTATTCTTGTATAACATGGATGGCTGGTGACCACTCATTAGAATAATATCTTCTAATATTTCACTCAGAAACATGTGCTAGTTTATGATTTGTTTCTGAGATTAGAGGGATGGTAATCTGAGTATTCCATTGCTGCAACAAGTCTTGACCCCACAGGTTCATAGGTATGTTAGCTAGAGATGGTTTCAATTTTCCTCTCTGTCCTTCTGGACCTATACATTCGAGCCATCTTGCACTCTGTTTCACTCGAGATAATGTCCCAATTTCTAACAGTTGAACGTTTACTTCCTGAAGAGGCCAAGTTGGATGCCAAAATTCTAGTACAATTATGGTAATGTCCGTACCTGTGTCTACCAGACCAGACAACAAAACACCATTTATTTTTATTGTTAATTTTGGTCTTTGTTCATTAATAGAAGTTTGCCAAAAATTTTTCTTTATGTTTTTTCCTGAATTCCCTATTCTCTCTGTTTCATCATCCCGACCAGCATGATTTATTCCAATAGGCATTTGGTTATTTAGTTGCTCTGGGTAGGGGTTTCCTCTACAACTGCAGGAAAGGTTTGAACTGGATTTACTGTGGAGGCCTGCCTGAGGCCCCTCTGGGAGTTTCCCGAAGCCCAAGGCAAAAGATTCACTTGTCTGTCCCTTGTTGATCTACATTCATTGGTCCAGTGTTTTCCCTTACCACACCTTCTGCATACTCCAGAAGGAAGGGGCATTCTGTTGCCAGTGTTCCTTGAAGAAACATTGTTTCTAGAAATGACCTGTTTACAGTCCCTTTTCAAATGTCCTTGCTTTCCACATCCAAAACATCTAACATTTCTCAAACCTTTTGAAATTGCTTCTCCTACCCACATATCATCATGGTCATGAGCCTCAGCATTAACCGTGTCTCTAATCCAATCTTCCAAGGATGCAGATCTTGCCTTTAATGGCCTGATTATTCTCTTGCGTGCTGCATTTGTGTTCTCAAAGGCCAAAGAATCGATTATTATCTGACTAGCCTCTGAATTCGGGACCATTCTCTGTACTGCTGAAGCCAGTCTTTGTAAGAAATCTGTGAAAGATTCTTTTGGGCCCTGTATAACCTTTGTAAATGATTCAGTTTTTTTTCCTGGTTCCTCAACTCTGTCCCATGCATTCAAGGCTGCCATTTGACATAGAATTAGGCTTTGGATATCATATAAACATTGTGTTTGTACTGAAGCATATTGGCCTTCCTCTAAGATGATCCTGGCAGTCTTGTGTTCTTTTATCCCTCCATTGTTTTTCTATATTTTTAGCCTCCTCCTTGAACCACATTTTCCACTGAAGGTTTTGTCTGAGTTCAAGAACACCCTGTGCCAGCTCCTGCCAGTTCTGTGGTAGAATCCTATCATAAGTTGACCAGGAGTTTAACATTTGCTTTATATATGTGGAATGCATGCCATAAGATGCTATTGGCTCCTTAAATCTTCGTAAGTCTAACATTTCAAATGGAATCCAAGTATTTTGTCCATTCTTTTCACCAGGTAGCTTCTGTATGGCTACCGGATAAATTAAGGATGATTGTGTGAAAACAGGCTTTCTTTCTGTAACCTTATGATCCAGTTTTGAAACAACTTCACTGTTAATTTCTTCTGTCTGAATTTGAATTTCTCTATAATTCATTTTTACAGGTTTAACAGGTTTTTCTAAGACTGTTTTGGAAGGATCATGATTTGGAAGGATTGCAACTGTAACTATCTAGTCTTCAAACACATCAAAGAGCTGAGAAGGATATATTACCTGCATATGCAGAAAGTCCAAAGCTAGTGAGTTCCAAAATTAAGAGAAATGACAGAAGCAGCTGGCTGCCTCGACAGTCACCCAAGTTCCTCTGCAACATTGGAGCATCCATCTTCAGACTACAGGCCTAGAATATCCAAGAGACTTTTCTGTGAAGTAGAATATTTTGAAGGACGATCCTACCCTATCTTGACAAAGTTCAGCAGTCACTTTTCTTTGTGTCCTGCTTGTCCAATTTGGACAGCATACTGTCAGCAGTCAAGGCAAAGGCAGTTTCTGGCCCAAATGGTTAGCTTTTGCCACAAAGAAAGCAAACTCCATTTGGAGTTTCTTCAATGCTCACCATCCTTTTTGAAGTAGATCAGTGATGCCATGAGTAGATGTGTCTCATTGTCAAGAAAAACCTATGTTATTAAAATATTTTAAATGCCATCTTCTGTAGGTCTCTGAAGTGTTTGAAGATCATCGATCTATTTAAATATATCTCTGTTTCACCTTAAAAACATAAGTAAAATGACTATAATTTTGATAGTTATGGATGACTATTAACCTGTATTTCTTTATTATCCTGAATAGCTTTCAAGGACTAATACTTAACATTGCATAGTTAAATGAGCTGCATAGGTACATACCTTAAACAAAATTAGAAACATACATATGGTATAACAAAAATAACATTAAATTTGTATCAATATACAATAATATCTTAAGCAAAAGTAGAAACATAAATCCAGTGTTACAAACAAGACTTTAAATTTCTATCAACATACAAAAATCCATACCAATGTAAATTTTTTGGATATTAATAATTGCTTTGTGGATTAAAATAAATTCAATGATCAACTCTTCTTTCCTATTAGTCCTATATCCACTTTTTTCATATCAGAAAGAGATCCCCCAAACCCAGCCTGCTTTGAATAACATTTTCTAGACCATGACCAGTAAAAATTTGCAACCAGCCCTCCCCCTCTGAACAACAACAACCATCTATTATGCACTGAACAACCAAATACCATCTACCCCACTTCTTGGGATTGTGGGTGTTGTATTTTCTAGACTAGTTTCTGTTGACATGGAGTACTGGCATCTTTAGGGGACCCTGAGAAAACAGAGATAATGGTTATGTCCTGGGGAATTCAGCTGTTGACCAGTCTTGGTGTGATGGGAAAATGTAAGGCTATCTCAAGTCCTGGTTTGAGTAGTCTAATAATTGATTGGATCATCTTACTATCTGTTTTGAAATTGTCCTGAGTAGTTTGTAATCCAAAGCTGATCTTTGGATGGTGTTTGTCAGCTTAGTGGCATTACCACAATCCAGATAAAATCATTATTGGGGTCCCATCATCTTTTGAAGACTTTGGAGGTCACTGTAAGGAATATTCATCATGCAGTATGGAAAATGTAAACATATTAAATGTCATATTCAGCAAATCTTGGTCAGATTAAAGGACCATATTCTATTAAATATATCCAGAATACATAGGCTTAATTCCTAAATACCTGTTTTAGACTCAAGCCTGAAATCACATACAGGAAGTTACATGATATCTAAGGTTAGAATTAGTACCAATGATTAATATCAAAACAGAAAGTTTTGACCAGTAAGACCATTAATATCAAAACAGAAAGTTTAAATTTTGAGATAGTATTTATACATTAAGAAAAGTTTTAAAGAGTCAAAATAAGTCTAAAAGGTATGAGATCAGTGACAATATAATAGTTCCCAGATTTTGTCCCATAGCACATGGCTCTTCTGATCTGAGACAGAGACTTTGAATTTTAACAAACATGCATGGGTTTAGAGACAACTAAACTCCAAAGCCAGCTGTTGTTTTTAACTGAGTTGGGACTACATGAAGACCACCGGCCTAACATGTCTGTGGAAACCAGCAAAAACAGACATCTTGGAAGGTTCATGAAATTTTACCCTGTTGGATGTCTTTTATACCATTAGGCTAAATTACTCATTTTCTTGGTATATCTTTCCCAGATGGTTCTCCCTTCTTTTTCTGATGCTTCATTTGTCCAACGGTCTTTACATTCCTCTGTAGCTAGAGTTTTCCTGCCTGGCCCACAGTCAGGACAAATCTCTATCACCCATCAGTCCCACAGCCACTCAGACCCAACCAAGTAAACACAGAGACTTATATTGGTTACAAACTGTATGGCTGTGGCAGGCTTCTTGCTAACTGTTCTTATAGCTTAAATTAATCCTTTTCCATTAATCTATACCTTGCCACATGGTTCGTGGCTTACCGGCATCTTCACATGCTGTTTCTCATCATGGCGGCTGGCAGTGTCTCTCTCACTCAGCCTTCTACTTCCCAGCTTTATTCTCCTCCTTGTCCTGCCTATACTTCCTGCCTGGCCACTGGCCAATCAGTGATTTATTTATTGACCAATCAGCAACACACTTTACATACAGACCATCCCACAGCATTCCTCAGCTGGATTTTATACTATCCTGGAAAAACATGAACAAAACCCTGTCCCAACCCTAATTTTGGGGAATTCTTTTTTTTTGCCAAGTTGAATTGCCATGTTGTTTGATGACCTGTCTCTTCTCCTAATCAAGAAATTGCTCATGTTCGAATCTAATTTTTATCAATTTTGATGGCATACATAGCTTTTCTCCTCCTGTAGAAACAGAATCAAAACCTCTTCCCCAATGTAACACATATAATGGTGTCCATTCACAGGCCAAAACATCTTTAAAGTATACAGTCTTATTTAGTTCAGCATTTTTTTCTATTATCCAGTGTCTCTTTGCAGCTATTGCTCCCATTTCATTAGGATTTAAAAAGTTTAAAGTTAATAAGGCATTGTGCAATCTATCTCTAGAGGTCATTACTACCCCTTTCTGTTTATTACATATTTCTTTTAAAATGTGATAAGAACTTTCTATAACTGCTTGTCCTGGAGGATTGTGTTGTATACCTGCAATATGCTTTCCATTGTAATATCTAAAAAATGTTTCATTCTACTAGAGACATATGCTGGAACATTGTCAGCCTTAATTTGTACAGGTATCCCCATGATAGCCATAACATTTAATAAATGTGTAACTAGAGAATCAGCCTTTTCAGAACTCAAAGTATTTGCCCATTGAAAACCTAATATGTCAATCTATGGTATGTTGTACATTTTTTAATTTTCCAAACTGTGCAAAATGAAACACATTCATCTGACAAATTTCATTTCTTTGAGAACCCTTTGGGTTAATTTCTGCAAGTGGCAGAGTTTGGTTATACAAAGAACAAGTAGATTTTCTCCTTATAATTTCCTTGGCTTGTTGCCGAGTGATAAAGAAGACTTTTTTTCAAATGCTTGTTATTAACATGGTGGTTTTTATGAAACTCTGAGGCTTTTAAAATTCTAGACAAGACAGTAAATAGAGCCACAACAAACAGAAATCAAAATGTGTTCTGTGGCAGCATACAGGTGGCTATGTGGGGATAGCCAATGAAGAGCAAGTGACAGAGTAAACAAAAGGTGAGCAGGGCCGGGCGGTGGTGGCGCACGCCTTTAATCCCAGCACTCGGGAGGCAGAGGCGGGCGGATCTCTGTGAGTTCGAGGCCAGCCTGGTCTACAGCGCGAGATCCAGGAAAGGCGCAAAGCTACACAGAGAAACCCTGTCTCGAAAAACCAAAAAAAAAAAAAAAAAAAAAAAAAAAGGTGAGCAGGATGAGCAGGATGTAATTGACAGCCTGACATGGGGCCTTGACAGTAGAAGTTTCTCTGTGCTCTACAAAGACCCCAATAGCAAGAGCTGTGAACACAGAGACACCCAGGGACATGGTTGTGTGTTTCTTCCCCAAGCAATCATTGTTGGAGAGAAAAGTCCAAGTTTTCTGAAGACAGTGGCTCTTGTCTGCAATTGCACACTGAGTTTCTAGGCAATGAACACAATTATCCATAACACGTAAAAATGCGGATGATCATTAGTTCATGCTCATGTCTTCCCTTGATCCTAGCCCAGCTGTCAGTACCACTGGATTGTTATGTGGAATAATTTCCTTTGTTATTTGAGGCAATAATTTAGCAGTCTACACAGAATAGTTTTCTAAGGTTTCTTTTGTCTTGGTAAAACATGAATAACGAAAATTACTTGGATAATAAGGGGTATATTTCACCTTATAGCTCAAAATCCAACAGTGATGTGATCCAGGCAAGGACTCAGGGCAAGAACCTCAACACATGAACTGCATCAGCGACCACAGATGTGTGATGCTTACTGATCTGCCTCTACTGATTTACTCAGCTTGCTTTATTACACATCTCAGGACCACCTCCCCATGGGCGGCACCACTCACAGTGTGCTGGGCCTGTGCACATTAATCACTAGTTAAAGAAATATCTTATATGCCTTACCACAGGCCCGACTTTGGAGGGATTTCCTCAGTAGTGGATTCCCCCACCATATATATCTCTAACTTGTGTCAAGTTGATAAAGAAACCAATCAGGACACAACCACCATTGTTTCCATTGCTTTTCCTAGCATATATTGAAATATTTTATGTTTATGTTTTTCTTTTGTTTCTACTGGAATATGTATTCTGCCTTCTATAGTACTGTAGTAACTTATATAAGAGATTATCAAATTAGAGTTCAAAATTAATCAGAGGGAGATGCACAGGCAGCTGACCCACCTGGTCTTCTGGCAGGTGTGGCCTAAGGTTGGGCAGGGGGAGTTTGTCTGGTCTTCAGCCAGGCATGACCTGGAACCAGAAGCTGGGTCACTCAGAAACCTAGAATAGAAAAAAATGTGAAATTACTCCTCACAACATTCTGCTATACTCATAGGTCAGTGCCTATCCCACTCATCATTGGAGTGGCTTTTTCCAGCAGCTGAGGGATGTAGATGCTGAGATCCATGCCCAAACATTAGGCAGAGCGCAGGGAGCCCTGCAGAACAGGAAGGGGAAGGATTCCAGGGGCCATAGGGGTCAAAGACAGCAGAGAACATGGCCCACAAAATCAACTAAGCAGGGTATGGGGCGTTTACCCAACCACCCCCACAGTTCCCCAGAGTTTTCTTGAGTGTGAGTAGCAGGAAATATTAGATAGAAGGATTTATTGCGGAGAATCTTGTGGAGATAAACAGATAGAAAATAAAGGATAATCTCGAGAGGGCCTGGAACCTTTTCCAACAAGCCCCGACAGGCCCCGACTGCCTCTGCCCCAGGGTTTTTATAGAGACACCAAGGGGTGGAGCAAAAGACCTCCTCTCTCAGCACAGCCAAGTGCAGACCATCTCAGACACCTGCACTCAGGCCCGTGGTCCTAATCATCCTCTATGCAGACCTGCTGGGTAAAGCCACGAGGAAACCGAGAACGGGCTCCCACAGGTCCCCCTTTCTTAATATATAAAAAATAACTATTAATGGCTTACAGCAATCTCCATAGCTGTTACACCTCCCAATATGGGAGTAGAGGGTGATAAAGATGGCATTTCTCTTTTGAATTAGGTCCAAGGTGACTACAGCAGTCTTAGCTGCCTCAAGCCCTTTCTAAACCAAAAACTCTTAAGGCAACTATAAACTTAAAGAATCCCTTAGTTTCATCATTACCATTAACAGGTTAACATAAATATTGCTATACATAGTCACAATTCTCCCAATCTTACAACACAAAGCAAACTCTTACAGAACCATTTGAATTAGCATATATGGTGCTATATATAGTTAACAATTTTCTCCATCTTACAACTTTAATTCAATCATTTGAATTTTCTTGCTAACAGAACACAGGAAAAACTTCGATGTATTCACATCAAACTTCAATATTTCCTTAACTCCACAAAACCAGGGTGCATTAATATCAATAGGTTAAACATAATTTCTGCAAACATAATTCAACCTCATAACTCCTCCTTTGCTTTATAATTTTTTAAACAAAATCTCAAACCTAGTTAGAGGAACCCAAACTTATACAATTCCTACAAACCCATATTGAAAGGCAATATTCTCAATCTAACCATTAACACATTGAAAACTTTTAGCAAAACATCCAAAAGTAGTTTCTTAATAAAACTCTTTACACACTTTAAAAGTAGTCTCTTAGTATACCCCATTTGCATTTCTTACTAACAAAACATGGCATTAATCCACTCAAAGAAAATACTTTTTTAAATTAAATAGACTAAGGAATATTAACTCTCCCTTTTATAATTTTTTAAGCAAAATCTCAGCCTAGTTATAAAACCCAAACTTCTGTTTAAACAGTCCCATTGTAACACAAAACCAGTTCTGTACATAATTCCATTTTTACATAAACAGTTCCACAAAACAATTCATGAATCACCAGTTAATAAAGCATATATGCATACACAAAACTGCATCTTGATTCCAGGTAGAAATAAATTTCTTCATTTAAACAGTTCCATTTTTAACTCAATTCCAGCAAACAGTTCCTAGGTCATTACTATGAATAAACTCAAAATTGTCCCACTGCAATGAAATCTCTATTGTTCATTTCATTTCGTAAGTCTTAAAATTCAAACGATAAATTCTGCTACTATCCTTCCAAATATGAAGAAATCCATAACCAAAATCTTTTTGTAATTTTATCTCATTTTAAGTTCAAAAAGTTCAAACAAGAAATAAATTCTGGTATCAGGCTTTCACTTCAAAATATGAAGAGACGCTTTTCAACCAAAACGTTTTGAAGTTAACAATTTTAGTTCAAACAAGCGACTCTGAACTTTTATTCTCAAGCCAGAGACCTTTTTAGTTATAGTAATATTTTAAACTGCACCATTTTTGCTGTTAGCTCAGGTTTTTCTGTATTGCATTGATTTTCCACGGATCTCAGCTACAGATGCCTTGTTGTGCTGCTTCTGGCGTCCGCCATTCTTAGCTTCTTAGCGGCTTCTGGAGCTTTTGAAACCATTCAGACTGCCTGCTTTGCAGTCTACTAGGACACTATCTTCTGTGTGTCTCGGGTTCTTTCATCATATACATTAAGAATAGACTCACACTTAACATATACACTTTTTTTTGCAAACTCACATATAACCTTTTACCTTGCAAAGCATTTAGACTCACATTCAACATTTACACGTTTTTACAAACTCATATAACATTAACATCTACTTATTTATACTCCTTAAGGAAACTATAGAACTACTTTATTAGCAAATATATTTCTTATTACTTCTTATATTCATTCCATCTTCTTATTTCTTATTTAAACTTACATTTACAACTAACATCTTACAAGCTTATTACTACATGTCTTAAGACTATTTTAGATACTTCTTACAAGCTTATATTCTTAAAGGAACTCTATAGATCTCTTTTACAAACTTATATAGGGCTACCATTAGCATATATTTAACTTAGCAAACACCTAAAGATTTCTTAACACAGATCTAACAAGAGAATTTTTACAAACTCACATATCTTATTTTTATCTTTTTCTATTTCTTACTCTTAATTATTATCACTATCTCTATTAGAAAGATTCTCTTAACTAGACAGGAATTACGTACATCATTTCTAAAGTTTAGAGTTTATAGTCAGTTTTGTTATAAAACACTGGGATTGAGTGAGTGTTGTTGTTATAGAATTGTGATAGTTGTTGCTAAGGGACTGTAACCTTCCCAGGATGATGCCACACTCCAAGGTTGCCAGTTCTCTCAGCTGTTCCGGACTGGCAGAGATTCACTGTCAGCGGTAGAGTTTTTAACTAGAGGCTGTCCCTTCACCCAAATCCATAATAACTCCCCTAAGTACTTCAAATCAGACAAAAGTTTCTATTACAGCAGTACTTTTGGTTTGTTCTACCAAAAAACTTCACTTCATGCTGAGGGTGAAATTACAGTATTTAGCTGCTGTAAAGCTCTTTGCCAAATACTGCACAGCTATTAGGTGATATGAAGTATTTTTCTAAAGGAGCTAGTAAAGCCACAAGTGGCACAGCTCCGAACTGTATTTAGCATTTTCACTTCATTAGCTTTAACTCCTGATGTTATTAGCAGTTGTAATATTTAGCATTGATTTTTTTATAAGGAACTTTCAGGTGAAGCAACCCTTTTGTAAGACAGCTAGATTTTCTGAAGTTTGTTTCCCATCTATAAAGCAGTCATTACTTTTTGAAAGCCTGTTTCTTATCCCCTTAATTAGATTTGCAAAGGAATCACTCATTGCAGGCTGTTTGTTCAAGAGGTAAATAATTTTTAATTTCACATAAGTTTCTTCATATCTAAGACAACATTCAGTGTATAAACTGCTCTCTCTCTTGCTTTCTTAAGGATTTTAAAGTGGCTTGTTTGCTCTTAAAGGTAGCTTTTTGTCATCCAACTATCATAAAAAGTTTGCACAGCTATTAGGGTAAATAAGGCATTTTACCAACAGAGCCCCAAACCGTGAAGCACCTAGTTCCGTATCCTTTCAATTTTTAATTGGAACTGACACTTAAACTCTTAGATGATTTTCCTCCTTATTCTTTTAAAAGCTGTATTTTAAGTTTACCATGAACGTATTTCTGAGCTGACAAGTGTTTCAGGGCAATGTCGCCATCTTTAGCAGAAAAACTACCTTTCCCAGAATGCATTTCCCTTATATCAGTCCATAATAATATCAGTCCCTTATATCAGTCCCTTATATCATTTCCCTTATATCAGTCATTTCCCATAGTTCTTTTCGGGTCTGAGAGTCAACTGGTTCTTTAACCAGACTTGCTTACAAATTCTTGCCCGGGAGGTTTGAACAAAGTTTTTTGCTTTTGCAACGGGAGATTTGAACAAGCATTTTACATTTCTAGTTTTGGGACATTGGGAGGTTTCTGGTCTCTCAGCTGGCTTCAACAGGTGTCTCTCCTTCATTTGACACAGGCCCCCGCATCAGAACCACACCTGCCTCATTAGCCAGCATTGAGGCTGGCATTTCTGATAGCAACTTTCCTCAGGGCTTGTGTTTGTCTTAGCCCCCGAATCTGCCTCAAACTCTTAGCAGCTTTTTCAGGTCATGCATTTTCTGGGGAGGAATCTGTCCCCTGTTTCTTTCCAGTCTTTCTCCCTGACAGTACCCAGTTTGGTCTCAATCTATACCCTCTACGCCAGAAACAGTTTCCACACTACAGTGGTGGCTTTCCCTGCTACTGAAAGTAGGGGCTTTTTGTCTGTTTCTGTTTTCGGGGTCTGGTTTGCATACAGACTGAAAATCTAACAAGGGAGGTTTTTGCCATTTCTAAACTCCCATTGTTATGCCCAGATTGTGACCCCAAAGATACCACCGAAGACCTTAGGTACAGAATGCAAAAGCAAGGTTTATTTCTGTTTGTTTACAAGCCGTGGCCAGGAAAGCACTCACTCATAGTAACCGTGAGGCCAGGAGGAACTTGCTTTTTCTTTGTGTGACTAGCTTTTTAAAGGCAAAAACCACAAGTCCTTCAAGGGGGTTGGGGGGGTTGCACTGGTGCAACTCGGATTGGTTTATTTTTATCTCTGTTCTCTTTTAATTGGGTGAGGGTATGTAACCTTTGAAATTGGTGGTTACAATTTATCACTTTGGGGGCAGTCCAGCACAAGTCCCAGGTTTTGTCCTTGAGCCACCATGGGGGCTGGCTGGCCAAGCACGTACTGCACATAACTCTAAGTTGGTGAGGGGCCCCAGACAGTAAACATCTGGCTGAACTTTGAGCAGTCAGAGGACGTGCAGAAAGGGAGCTACTGCAAGGACTATGTCTTTTGTTCATGGCCCTCCCAGAAACTGCTTGCTCAAGTCTCAGGAAACTGAAATTGAGGCCTGATCTCTGAGAGAAGACTGAGCAGCCTGTTATGGCATCTGCTTGGTCCTTTCACCATTAGGACAGGTGTTTTGCCTCATCAGGCCTTCACCTGGCCCAGACCCCCAGTGGGTTGCATTTGCTTGTCTGGGTGCTCAAGGACAGAGCTTATATCAGAGGCAATCACCCCTCAGGGCTATGCTCCCTCTTCTCACTGGGAGGCAGATGAAACAAAGCTTTTCTCAAAGAGGTGCTTTCTCCAACAAAAAAGAAAGCTTTACTCCTGGATAGGTCTGTCCTGCCCTGGCTGGGCTCTTTCCCCAGACAGTATTCTGACTCAGCAGCACAGCTGCTTCACACACAGTTCAGCTTTACTGTTTTCCCAGAGAGGTCCTTAACTCTGATAGGAAAGCTTTTTCTCAGATTTCTTTTTGCAGCTGTGGACCTATCAACCCGGGACTTGTAGGACAGTGGACACACTGTGTCATTCCCACTGGCTTTAGCTTTGTTCATTAGCAATCTTCCCCTGGGTCCTGCACCTTCCTGCCTCAACTCTGTGCTCCAGGAAGTTTACAACTGCAGGAACCCTAGTATCCCTGAAATGCACCCCAACTCAGAGATGCTGGCCAGTCACCTCTGGGTTTTTGCTCAGAAGAGAGGATACAATGCTAACAGTTTGCATTGCTTCAGGGGATCTTTGCATTAGGATGATTAGAAGCACCTTTTCATTCTGAAATGCTCAAACAAAACCCTTGATGCCTCAGCTCGGCTGTAAATGAAAAGCTTGGCTTTTTTGCTTTTCTCAGGTAAAGTTTCCTGCCCTTTTGGGCTCTCTGTAGCTCTTTACCCACACTCTCCCAGCGTTTTCCTCTGGGTACTCTGACCCACTGTCTTTTACTAGCTTGAAGAGACAGAGCTCAGAAGAAGTTTTTGGGAACTTGTCCCTGCCTCCTGCATTGCAGGGAGGATTTTTAAAGCTTGAAAGAACTTTGGTTTTGCTGTCTTCAGAGATTTGTTGTTTTCCCTTTGAGCTAATTACAGGTGGCCCCCATACTAATATCTTCAGGTGATTCTAATTTTTGTCCTAGAGAGAAACTTAAAGGCTTTAGTTTTTAAGTTTGAGAGCTTTTGAGAATGA
This sequence comes from Peromyscus californicus insignis, assembly GCF_007827085.1. Lineage (NCBI taxonomy): Eukaryota > Metazoa > Chordata > Mammalia > Rodentia > Cricetidae > Peromyscus > Peromyscus californicus. Next base: position 48,945,963 of record NW_026294492.1, read on the forward strand.
TTAAAGCTTTTTAGAGAGATTTTTCCCCCAAATTTTCCAAGAAAAGCTTTTAGTTTAAGAGAAAGATTTTTCCCCCCAACAGAGGAAGACCAACTTTTCCCAAAACTGCCCAACTTTAAACTTTTTTACTTTTTACACCCACATTTTTGCCTCAGGGAGAAAACACTTTCTCCTGCTGCTTGGACTTAGCATTTCAGCTGTCCCCAGGTCAAAAGCTTCCATAGGAAACTTTTTCTTCCCCATAAGCTCAAAGAAGAGCTTTTTTTTACTACCCGTAAAACCCAAAGATAGATTTTCCCCAGTTTGTGTTCATAGCCCCCAAAGTTAGAAAATTGAGGTTTTCTGTCTAGTTGCCTTACTTATCTTAAATTTTTTTCTACACAATCTTACACTTCTAAGTTTTTCCTATACTATATTACTACCCTATACCTTATACTTATTTTTCACAGATAGAAATTGAGAAAGGGATAAATGATAGAAAATTTTGACAGAAGAGAATTTCGCTGTAGCATCGGACATCCTTCCAGTCCGCTTTCCTTTTCTCTCGAGGATAAAACCCCTGCCTCTCAATAACATATATATAAAATATACATTTTCCATAACACTGGCTTGCCTTTCCACTGTCAGGACTGTCCCACACTTTTGCCAATAACTCTGTAATAAAACTATTATTTTCCTTTATCTTTAGTCCCTATTACTTTGTCTTAAGTCCCTGTTCATTTGTCTTTAGTCCCCCCTTTTTTTCTTTAGTCCTTTTTTTTCTTTTTTCTTTAGTCCCTGTTCATGGCATCATTCTGTGGGGCATTTACCCAACCACCTCCACAGTTCCCCAGAGTTTTCTTGAGTGTGAGCAGCAGGAAATATTAGATAGAAGGATTTATTGCAGAGAATCTTGCGGAGATCAACAGATAGAAAATAAAGGATAGTCTCAAGAGGGTCTGGAACCTTTTCCAACAGGCCCTGACCGTCTCTGCTCTGGGGTTTTTATAGAGATGCCAAGGGGTGGAGCAAAAGACCTCCTCCCCCAGCACAGCCAAGTGCAGACCATCTCAGACACCTGCACTCAGGCCCGTGGTCCTAATCATCCTCTATTCGGACCTGCTGGGTAAAGCCACGAGGAACCCGAGAATGGGCTCCCACAGCAGGGTCATAGTGGTTCACAGAAACTGGAGCAGCAATCACAAAGCCTGCGTGGGTCTCTGCTAAGTCCTCTGCATTTATATTATGGGTTTCTAGCTTGGGTATTTTTGTGGAACTCCAAACAGTGTGCATGTTAATGTGCCTGATTGTTTCATCTCTTCTGGGGCCCCTTTCACTCCTACTCAGTTGCCTTGCCCATCCCTAATATTAGGGCTTGTGCCTAGTCTTATTGCATCTTGTTATGGCATGCTTGGTTGATATACCTGAGTGGCCTTCTCTTTTCTGAAGGGAAACAGAGGAGTAACAGATCTGGGAGAAAAGGGGGATGTGGTGAGGAAATGGGAAGAATAGAGGTACAGGAGGCTGAGAGGGGGAAGTAGGAGGAGTGGGGGGAGGGAAAATTGAGTTGGGCTGTGTTGTATGACAGAATAATAAATAAAAAGAAAAAATGAATTTATTCCTCATATTACTTCTAAAGAAATTTTTGTCAATTTCAAAATGGACATGTGAATTTATCAGATGATAGTCCTTAAAAATTTTTGTCTACTAATGGTGGCCTCAGAGATAAGACTGCTACTGTTATTTTAAAAAAGTCACTTTCATTAGAATATCTTTTTTCCTACGGATTTGAAATGGATAGCATTAAATACTAGTTAAGATCTTTTCTTCTCTTCATTTCTTATTCCAACACTGTCTCTCCCTCTTTGTCTCCCTCTTGTGTGTGAGAGACGGGAGCTCATGTATGCCACAGTGAATGTGTGGAACGTTTGGATGTCAAAGAACAACTTGTAAGGCTTGGTTCTCTCCTCTTCTTCTGAATTCTGTGAAAAAATTCAGGGTATCAGGGTTTGGGCTTTAGGTCCTTTACATATCAAGTGATTTCCGTGGCCCTTAAATTATTGAAGGTGCAAAATTTTCAACAGTAATCTTAATAGATTTTCATTAAAATATCCATTTAATAGTACTATTTAGATTCTCTTTGTTCCTCCTGAAACACATTGTTTACATTCTCATACCAATAGGTAATGAATTTAAAACCCAAGTAAAGCATACATTATTGTGATTTTATTTAATGTCACATTTTCTATAGGTTACAATTTTCAGTATTTGTCTCTTGATGTTGGCACATGAGCTTAATCTCAGCACTTGGGAGACAGAGAAATTCCTATCATCAAAATGACTTCTTAACCCTAGGAATATTTTCATGGTGATAATTTGTTATGCAAATATCTGAAAGTATCAATAAATAACTTGCTCTCTCCTATGAACACTAATGATAGTGATTCCTCTTTAGTTTCCTTTCCCTAGTGAATGTGGAGTGACTCAGTGTTTATTGTAATACTGACTGACTGGTTGTAGTTAGTGTGACTTCCTATATTCCTAGTAATTTTTGACAGTTCCTCTATTATGCTTATATTTGCAAAGAACAAATGATCCTTCACTTCAGTGTGCTGAAGTGTGACTGCTTCTATGTACAGTAAAACTTGATTGCAAAGGAGTGATTATTCACTCCAGGAACATAAGATGGCGTGGCCACCTGCCAGTTTTAGTTACTCAAAATAGTTGTCAATGTACTTTGTTCCAAATACTATCTATTTTCTTTAGAGCAATTGTTGCAAGCATAGTGCCTAAGTCCTTAAGCCACAGATCTGGGGGGGGGGGGAGACAGAAATATTAAGCATACATGATTGAGTTAACAAAGGGAAAGATTAAAAAGCTATTATTCTACACAGAAAGAAGAGAACTGGAAGTGATTAACACCCTACTGTTCTGAGTTATGTGTTGGGCCAGATCATATCAAGTTCTTACATCCAAGACTACAGGTAGCTAGTAATCTAAATGGCTCTTATAAACAGAAACTCCTGCAAACTCTCACAAACAGGACTTTGTAGCTAACAGCTCAAATGATTTCTATGTTATCTGAATGGCCAAAACCAGGCTTGACTCTTGGGCTGTAATGCAGGCAGATTTTTCTGTTCCACCTGGCAGCTCCCAAATAATCACGTGGAGAATACTTATTAATTATGAAACCTTGACTGACAGCTTAGGCTTCCTTCCATCTAGCTCTTACAACTTAAATTCACCCATTTCTTTTAATCTATGTTTCTTTACATGGCTTGGTTACCTTTACTTTGTAATGCCCATGCTACTTCCTCTGTCTCTGCATGGCAACCTTGCCTTTCTTCTTCCCAGTATCTTCTGTGTCTAGCTGTCCTGCCTAAACCTACTGTCTAGCTAATGTCCATGTAGCTCTTTATTAAACCAATAAAAAGGTGCTATGGCAAAGATACATCTTCACAGTGTAAAAAAAGATTATTCTACATTTCCCCCTTTTTGCTTAAATAAAAAGGAAGGGTTTGACTCTAACACAGTAAAACTATATATAATAAGAAAAATTATCAGGTAATAATTACATTCACAATGTCCAGTCCATTTTCATTGGACAAATTCAGTGAAAATATTTCATTATTTATCCTATCTTGGTAAGTCCAGTTTTATACCTAATTCACTTTCTGTCTTAACTTGTATTACCAGACCCAAATTGTCCTTTTATGTCTCTCAAACTATACACTTTACAACTATTATAAGTTTATTTTCTGAATTTGGTAGCAAGGAAAACTGTAACTATAACTATCTAGTCTTCAACTCCGTTAGAGACCCAAAAAGGATATAATATTACCTGAGTAAACAGAAAGTGCAGAACAAACAACTTCTAAAACTATAGAAATGACAGAAACATCTGGCTTCCTGGAAAATCAGGCAAGGTTCCTCTGTAACATTGGGCCTACAAGCCTAGAATATCTGAAAGACTTTTCTGTGAAAGAGGAATTCTGAAGGCCTGCCCTACCCTATCTTGGCAAAGTTTGGCAAACACAGTTTTGTGTGTCTGCTTGTCCAATTTCGACAGCATAGTGCCAGCAGTCAAAGTAAGGGCAGTTTCTTGCCCAGTGGTAACTATTGCCACAAAGAAAGCAAACTCCATATGGAGGTTCTTCAGTGCCCATCATCTCATCTGAAATAGATTGGTGCTGCCAGGAACAGATGTGTCTCACTGTTATGAAAAAATGTTATGCTATTAAAACCTCTTAAATTCCATATTCTGAAGTGTTTGAAGACCACCTGTCTATAGAAAATTTATCTGCTTGACCTAGAAAACATACCTAATAAAATAGATTGTTTAGGTAACTAATTACTAACCTGCATTTCTTTATTATCCCAAAAAGGTTGTAATAATAACTTTCCAGGAGAAGAAATTCACATTACATTGTTAAATGAGCTGCATAGGTACAATACCTTAAACTAGAGTAGAAACGTATGTGTAGTATGGTTTAACAAAAATAACCTTAAATTTGACTCAGTGTACAAAAATACCTTAAACAAGAGTAGAAACACATATATAATAAAAAACTCTTAAATTTCTGTCAGTATACAAAAATCCATACCAATGTAAAATATTTAAGACTAGTAGTTGCTTTTTTAGTTTAAAGGTATATTCAATAATATACCCTTTTATCTTATGATTTATTTTTCTTTGAATGAGATCCATGAATTTAATCTCCTTTGTTCAGTTTTTTTAACCATGGCCAATAACTGTTTCTAACCAATTCCCCCACAAACAATGACACACATCCATAACCTATAGAATGACCAAAGTTACCCTCCCTACCTCTTGGGAATGTGGGCTTTGTGTTCTCTAGACTACTTCCTGCTGTCTGGGAGTGCTGAAATCTGTAAACCTTCTCTATCTGCATCAGCAAAATCTTAAACCACCATGCATCTTAATTTAGAGTGTGCTGGCAGCAGCCAGGAGACACCTCTCTGTACTGTGGCTGCATGAAACACTTAGGGACTAGGAAATTGTTTCTGACTTTGCTTTGTGTGCTTTGAAGGCTTTTTTTTAATTAATGCTTTCTTAGGTCTTATGTGGAAATACATGTACAGCCATTGGATGCCATTTGTAGGCAGTTTTTTTTGTCCCACCTTCCAGGTCCCAAATAACCACATAGAGATTTACTAATTATGAAACCTCAGCCAATAGCTTAGGCTTGCTTCTAACTAAGTCTTATAAATTCAATTAACCCATTTTCTTTAATCAATGTTACTTTATGTGGCTTGGTTGCCTTTACTTTGTAATGCCCATGCTGCTTCCTCTGCATCTGACTGGTGACCTTGCCTTTCTTCTTCTCAGCATCCTCTGTGCCTAGCTGTCCCACCTATACCTCCTGTCTAGCTAATGGCCACTTAGCTTTTTATTAAACCAATTAGAGGCCACCTTGGCAAAGACACATCTTCACAGTGTACAAAAGGATTATTCTACAACACCTTAAAGCTTGTACAGGTAGTGTATCTCTAGAATAATCTTCTTGGAAGAAATGACATGTGCCTTGAGTTTAGCTTCAGTGAAATTACTCTTCCTTGTATGATGTGGTTTGTATCATACAAAGAAACTTTCTTATCAAATTGTACTGGGCTTAAATATACCAGAAATAAACTGCCTATTATTAGACTCCCCCATGTCTAATCCAGGTTGGAAAAGACAATCTGCACTCGATTTTCATTCTTTTCTCTTTGTGTAGTTTGCTTTCCTGTATGATGCCTGCAGGAATCCTCTCAAGTATTTATTCTAATGATAATATTCAGACACTATTGGCATTTGGTCATTGAAGAACTAATGAATAATAAATATCACATTCTTTAAGGTTTGAGAATATCATCAATGTTGCTTCACTCCTTAATTTCAAATTGATACAATTAGAGAGTCAACTACATAATAGAAATACAAATATTGAGTTACTAAATTATTATAACTGGAATTTTGTGAACAAGCTTATGGAATACTATATTAAATGTATTAATTTAGCACTATTTTCTTTCTTTTTTTCTTTTGAAGAGATCTCAGCAAGACTGAGCCTGAGACATGTTTTTTTCAAGCCATCAAATTTTTTATCCACTTATTATATTAGGATATAATTATATTTTACAATCTTGACAGAGAATATATGATTAATGTCTAATGTTACATGTTCACCCAAGTACTACGTGCTTCAAGCTCTATGGGACACAGATTCACATAGGAACTCTGTACATTTCACTGCCTGAGGGGAGTGCCTCAGGTCCTCAGGAACTGAAAGACAAAGTGCCCCAGAAGCAGCAAGGCTCAAACCTTAAAATCACTCTGACATGCCGGGCGGCAGTGGTGCACACCTCTAATCCCAGCACTTGGGAAGCAGAGCCAGGAGGATCTCTGTGAGTTCAAGGCCAGCCTGGTCTCCAGAGTGAGATCCAGGATAGGCACCAAAACTACATAGAGAAACCCTGTCTTGAAAAATTAAAATAATAATAATAATAATAATAATAATAATAATAATAATAGCACTCTGACACATGTTTGTTAGAATGAAAATGCCAGGATATGCCATTGAAAGGGAAAGCTAAATGTAAGTGGAACAGTGACATCTACAACCTCTACTCCAGTGATTGACATTTAAAACCTCCTTGAGTACCTAGATTTCAAATAGGTATACAGAGACTAACATACATATTTGCCCTGATGATTCATGCAAAAATTTTCTTAACAAGAATATTTAATTGTTCCCAAATCCCCCAAAAATTCACAGATACATGACCACTGTGAAAAATTCATAAATGATATAAAAGCAAAAATGATGCATGGATGTTTGTAAGCATTTTTAACAAAATATTTTTAATAATTATTAGGAATTTCATCCAATAAATCCTGATCCCATTCTCTTCACTATCGGGGACTATGGGGGACCAGCCCCTCGATGGTCCCCTCCCAGGTTCCGGGAAGAATCTACAACCAGCTGATAATTAATCTTTGATGAAAAGAAATGAATCTATGTACACGAAACTCCTTAGTCCATATACTTTATTATTCTGTGTCAGTTACAAGCCTATATTCTGCTCTCATATTTAGCTCATTTCTTGCCTGATTTCTCTTTACACTTATCTGTGGTCCCCTCTAGGTTCTATCTTAATTCCTTCATCTAGTTCTGCCCCTCCTAGGTTCTCATCCATCTTGTTCTTTCCCATATCATCTCCTTCTCTCTCCTCATCTCGCTCTTCCTCATCTTTTTCTTCCCCAGCTGGTTCTTCCTCGTGTTCCATCTCGTTCCTCTAGTACTCTCTTCTAGCCCTTCAATCTAGTTCTTCCCCATCTCAGTTTGTTCCTCTCCAGTTCTTACCCATCTAGTTCTTCCATTCTCTTTTCTCTGTCCTCCATGCCCTGGAAGTCCTGGTATATATACACTTAAAGCAGTATTCCCTTGCAGTGCAAAGCCAGGCTTCCAGGGTCAAATAGAAGGGTGATAAGAATCACATAGGGAGGCAATAACCATTAATTATCATTTGGAACCCCAAAGGAAGTGACTAATGGGGAAATGAATTAACTAAAGGCTGAATTCAGGTAATATCTAAGAAGAGGGACCTTATGTGCTCAACTATAGTCTTAAAGTTGATTAGTAGAAAATGTTAAGAATCTATAAGTTGCTAGGTGAATGGGAGAAAATAAAACTGTCTTCTTTTTTCCTGTGGCTCATATCTGTCCAAGCTATCTGCCATTTTTCTGCAGGGTGGGGAAAAGTATGCTCAGTCACTAGGCAACCTGTGTACAGCTAGATTCCTCTGGTGATAGTTAAAGGGAGATCTGGAACTAGAGGTAAGGTTTGGGAAAGGAGGAAGTAAAGCTTAATTGGCACATCCACCAGGCCTTCTCAAACAGGTAGTCTGGATGCTTAAGTCTGTTCTTAGAGAGTACAGAGGTATCTCTGATAAGGTACTTTCCTGCATTTGGGAATGGACCTGGCCGGAGGCTGACAATGATGATAATTACAGGGAGGCTTGAACTGGGGTTCTGGCTGAGCATAGCTGTCAGCACAGAAAGTTATCTAAATATTCCTAGAAGTGGTTAGGTAAGGAGTTAAAAGTCTATAAAGTTAGTAAGGCTGTAAGAAAGGAGGGTCCGAGCTAAATTGTGTAAAGATATTACTTAACGTCCACCTGACCTAGGCGGTGTCTCCTTGTGGAATTTGCCTTAAATCAGGAGACCCTCATGTGGACTGTTATTTCTGTTAGTCCTTGAAAGTGGCTAAGGGAGATATCTGATTCCAGAAAAAGCCTTCCCTGAGGCTGTTCTCCAAATACCTGGCATGTGTATGTCCAGAGAGTGATCAGTCCACACTGTTAGCCCTTCTTAGGGAAAAATCAATTGGGAAAACTATGAAGGCATACATGATTTTCATAACAGAAGACAGCTGATATGTAACAAGCCAAATAACACCAAAAGCTCCTTGGAATTTGGCTTCCTCTGGAGGAATTCCCTGATCCCTCCAGGTAGTGACTTTGCCATAACCAGCTGAGTTCTTATGATATATTCTTGTGGCCTGTAGCACTTCACATTCCTCCCAGGTCCACTTGCCTATACTTGTCCCCCCAACTTCCTCCAAATACACCAAATGCAATTTGTGTTTCCCATATACTAATTGGAGCATGGTCAAATTCCCAGTGGCCAAACCCTTAAAGATAACTGAGTGCTTTCCCATCCCCCTGGCAGAAGCCAACAACTGTAAGAATCTTTACCACAATTTTTAAGGACTCCCCTCAATGGCTTCCTGTCTAGCCTTTTTTATTTTTTATTTTTGCAGGGCACAGGAAGTTGATGCATAAGCCATCAATGTCTCTCATCCTCAATGTCTGAAGTCATTGATAGCACTGCAACAGATGTTTCCTTGCCCATGACAGCCAGCATCAGCATGAACTTCCACATGATTTTCCATGGTTGCAGGGACCGCAGACAACAATATAGTCTCAACTTCAACAAATGTCTATAGCATACAAATATGTACCATGGAATTCCAGGTCTTAGGTTTTAATTTTAAGAGGCAAAACTCATATTTTTTATACATAAAGAAATATTCAGTTGGGCATGGTGGTTCATGTCTTTAAGCTCAGCACCGCCAAGGCAGAGGCAGGCAGAGCCCTGTGAGTTTGAGGCAAACCTGGTCTACATAGTATATTTTGAGACAACCAGAGCTACTAGAGATTCTGTCTCAAAAAGTAAACAAAAATATTCAAAACTTCTTATGCTTCCCTTCTACACCACCACCAATAGCAACAAAGATTAGGCCAATGATTGGATCAGCTCTAATCCACACTGAGCTTAGGTACTGTACATGCTTTTGAGGAGAGGTTGTTTAAAGCTCTGGGGTTCTGCCATGCCCAGATTGGCAACATCTGGGAAGTTAATATGAATAAGTTTCATGATGGTCTTCAGCTCTGTTTGGAAGGGAGTTGCCTAGCAACTTTTCAGACCCCTACTGCTGTCTCTCATAACATTTATCCTCTTTCTCTCCATTCTCGTTCTCAGCACTGTAGCAGACTTTATTTAACCACCAGCCAGCTCCCAAATCATGACACGAAGACTTAATATTAGTTATGAATGCTCAGCCTAGCTTAGGCTTGTTTCTTGCTAGTTCTCATAACTTAACCTGTTTCTCTTCATCTATCTTTAGCCTAGGGGCTTTTTATCTTTTCTGTGTGTCTTACTTCTCCTCTTCATCCATGTCTGTCTGTCTTGTGGCTGCCTGGCTGTCTGGCCCCAGGAGCCTCCCTCTCTTTCTCCCTTGTTCTTTTCATTCCTCCTCTTCCCCGCTCCTCCTATTGATTCTCTCTGCTTGCAAGACCTGCCTATCCCTCTATTGCCTGGCTATTGGCCATTAGAACATTTTTTATTAGAACAATCAGGTGCCTTAGGCAGGCAAGGTGAAAAAGCAGCACATCTTTACATAATCAAACAAATGCAGTGTAAGCAAATATAACAAGACTTACATCATTAAACAAATGCAGCAGAAACATATGTAACACACTTTTACACAGTTAAAGTAATATTCCACAGCATAAGGAAATCTAACACATCTTTGCCCAGTTAAAATAATATTCCACAACACAGCACCTATACATACACATAGACACACACACACACACACACACACACGTTTTTCAAGATAGGGTTTCTCTGGATATCCAGGAACTTGCTTGTGGGACGTTTACCCAACCACCCCCACAGTTCCCCAGAGTTTTCTTGAGTGCAAGCAGCAGGAAATATTAGATAGAAGGATTTATTGCAGAGAATATCACGGAGATAAAAAGATAGAAAATAAAGGATAGCCTCGAGAGGGCCTGGAACCTATTCCAAAGGGCCCCAACTGTCTCTGCCCCAGGGTTTTTATAGAGACGCCAAGGGGTGGAGCAAAAGACCTCCTCCCCCAGCACAGCCAAGTGCAGACCATCCCAGACACCTGCACTCAGGCCCGTGGTCCTAATCATCCTCTATTCGGACCTGCTGGGTAAAGCCACGAGGAAACCGAGAACGGGCTCCCACAGGTCCCCCTTTCTTAATATATAAAAATATAACTAATAATGGCTTACAGCAATCTCCAAGCTGTTACACCTCCCAATATGGGAGTAGAGGATGATAAAGATGGCATTTCTCTTTTGAATTAGGTCCAAGGTGACTACAGCAGTCTTAGCTGCCTCAAGCCCTTTCTAAACCAAAAACTCTTAAGGTGACTACAAACTTAAAGAATCCCTTAGCTTCATCATTACCATTAACAGGTTAACATAAATATTGCTATACATAGTCACAATTCTCTCAATCTTACAACTCAAAGCAAACTCTTAACAGAACCATTTGAATTAGCATATATGGTGCTATATATAGTTAACAATTTTCTCCATCTTACAACTTTAACTTTTAATCATTTAAATTTCCTTGCTAACAGAACATAGGAAAAACTTCGATGTATTCACATCAAACTTAAATATTTCCTTAACTCCACAAAACCAGGGTGTATTAATATCAATAGGTTAAACATAATTTCTGCAAACATAATTCAACCTCATAACTCCTCCTTTGCTTTATAATTTTTTAAACAAAATCTCAAACCTAGTTAGAAAACCCAAACTTTTCCGTTTAAACAGTTCCATTTGTAACACAAAACCAGTTCTGTAAGTAATTTCATTTTTACATAAACAGTTCCACAAAACAATTCATGAATCACCAATTAATAAAGCATATATGCATACACAAAACTGCATCTTGATTCCAGGTAGAAATAAATTTCTTCATTTAAACAGTTCCTTTTTTTTTTTTTTTTTTTTTTTTTTTTTTTGGTTTTTTTGAGACAGGGTTTCCCTGTGTAGCTTTGCGCCTTTCCTGGAACTCACTTGGTAGTCCAGGCTGGCCTCGAACTCACAGAGATCCACCTGGCTCTGCCTCCCGAGTGCTGGGATTAAAGGCGTGCGCCACCACCGCCCGGCTAAACAGTTCCTTTTTTAACCCAATTCCAGAAAACAGTTCCTAGGTCATTACTATAAGTAAACTCAAAATTGTCCCATATCAATGAAATCTCTATTGTTCATTTCATTTCTTAAGTCTTAAAACTCAAACGATAAATTCTGGTACTATCCTTCCAAATATGAAGAAATCCATAACAAAAATCTTTTTGTAGTTTTATCTCATTTTAAGTTCAAAAAGTTCAAGCAAATAAATTCTGGTATTAGGCTTTCACTTCAAAATATGAAGAGACGTTTTTCAACCAAAACGTTTTGCAGTTAACAATTTTTGTTCAAACAAGCATCTCCGAACTTTTATTCTCAAGCCAGAGACCTTTTTAGGTTCAGTAGTATTCTAAACCGCACCGTTTTTGATGTTAGCTCAGGTTTTTCTGTGTTGTGTCGGTTTTCCATGGATCTCAGCTGGGGATGCCTTGTGCTGGTTCTGTCATCCGCCATTCTTAACTTCTTAGCGGCTTCTGGAGCTTTTTTAAAACATTCAGACTGCCTACTTTGCAGTCTACTGCGACACTACCTTCTGTGTCTCAGGTTCTTTCAACCATATACATTAAGAATAGACTCACTCTTAACATTTTTTGCCTTGCAAAGCATTTAGACTCACATTCAACATTTACATTGTACAAACTCACATATAACGTATTAACATCTACTTATTTATACTCCTTAAGGAAACTATAGAACTACTTTAGCAAATATATTTTTATTACTTATATACTTATCAAATTTCTTACTTAAACTTACATTTACAACTAGCATCTTTACTTCTTACAAGCTTATTACTACATGTCTTAAGACTACCTTAGATATTTCTTGCAAGCTTATATTCTTAAAGGAACTCTATAGATCTATTTTACAAACTTATATAGGGCTACCATTAGCATATATTTAACTTAGCAAACACCTAAAGATTTCTTAACACAGAGATCTAACAAGAGAATTTCTACAAACTCACATCTTATTTTCATCTTTTTCTATTTCTTACTCTTAATTATTATCACTATCTCTATTAGAAAGATTCTTAACTAGACAGGAAGTACGTACATCATTGCTAAAGTTTAGAGTTTATAGTCAGCTTTGTTATAAAGCACTGGGATTTAGTGAGTGTTGTTACAGAATTGTGATAGTTGTTGCTAGGGGACTGTAACCTTTCCAGGATGACGCCACACTCCAAAGTTGCCAGTTCTCTCAGCCATTCCGGACCAGCAGAGATGCACTGTCAGCGGTAGACAGTTTTTAACTAGAGGCTGTCCCTTCACCCAAATTCATAGTAGTTCCCCAAAGTGCTTCAATTCAGACAAACGTTTCTATTACAGTAGTACTTTTGGTTTGTTCTACGGAAAAACTTCACTTCACAGTGAGGGTGAAATTACCGTATTTAGCTGCTGTAAGGTCTTTGCCAAATACCACACAGCTATTAGGTGATATAAAGTATTTTTCTAAAGGAGCTAGTAAAGCCACAAGTGGCACAGCTCCGAACTGTATTTAGTATTTTCACTTCATTAGCTTTTACTCCTGATGTTATTAGCAGCTGTAATATTTAGCATTGATTTCTTATAAGGAACTTTCAGGTGAAGCAACTCTTTTGTAAGACAGCTAGATTTTCTGAAGTTTGTTTCCCATCTATAAAGCAGTCATTTCTTTTTTTTTTTTTTTTTTTTTTTTTTTTTGGTTTTTTTTTTTGGTTTTTTCGAGACAGGGTTTCTCTGTGTAGCTTTGCGCCTTTCCTGGAACTCGCTCTGGAGACCAGGCTGGCCTCGAACTCACAGAGATCCGCCTGGCTCTGCCTCCCGAGTGCTGGGATTAAAGGCGTGCGCCACCACCGCCCGGCAGTCATTTCTTTTTGAATGCCTGTTTCTTATCCCCTTAATTAGATTTGCAAAGGAATCACTCATTGCAGGCTGTTTGTTCAAGAGGTAAAGAACTTTTTTAATTTCAACATAAGTTTCTTCATATCTAAGACAACATTCAGTGTATAAACTGCTTTCTCAAGGATTTTAAAGTGGCTTGTTTGCTTTTTGTCATCCAACTATCGTTAAAGACTTTGCACAGCTATTAGGGTAAATAAGGCATTTTACCAATGGAGTCCCAAACCGCGAAGCACCTAGTTCCGTATCCTTTCAATTTTTCATTGGAACTGACACTTAAACTCTTAGACGATTTTCCTCCTTATTCTTTTAAGAGCTGTATTTAAGTTTACCATGAACGTATTTTCGAGCTGACAAAAGTGTTTCAAGGCAATGTCGCCATCTTTAGTGGAAAAACTACCTTTCCCAGAATGCAGTTCCCTTATATCAGTCCATAATAATAACAGTCCCTTATATCAGTCCTTTATATCAGTCGTTTCCCATAGTTCTTTTTGGGTCTGAGAGTCAACTGGTTGTTTTACCAGACTTGCTTACAAATTCTTGCCTGGGAGGTTTGAACAAAGTTTTTTGCTTTTGCAACGGGAGATTTGAACAAGCATTTTACATTTTCAATTATTGGACATTGGGAGGTTTTTGGTCTCTCCTCAGCTGGCTTTAACAGGTGTCTCTCCTTCATTTGACACTGGCCCCCAAATCAGAACTGCACCTGCCTCATTAGCACGCATTAAGGCTGGCATTTCTGATAACAACTTTCCTTGGGGTTTGTGTTTGTCTTAGCCAGTCAGTGAAAAACAAAAGCATTTACAACAGCTTTTCCATAGCTCCTTCAGAGAGATTTTCTCCCACTGACTTTTTTCTCATTTTGCTTGTTCCTCCCCACCAGATGCAGAGCTTCAGGTATCTGTCTGAGGCTCTGTACCTCTGCTAGCTGCCTTTGGAGGTAGGGGCTTTTTTTCTCCCTCCGAATCCGCCTCAAATTCTAGCAGCTTTTCACAGGTCACATTTTCTGGGGAGGAATATGTCCCTTCTGTTTCTTCGGAGTATTTTTCCCAGACAGTTCCCAGTTTGTTCTCAATTTATTCCCTCTACCCCAGAAACAGTTTCCGACACTACAGTGGCGGCTTTCCCTGCTCCTGAAGGTAGGGGCTTTTTTGTCCGTTTGTTTTCGGGGTCTGCGTGGTTTGCGTACAGACTGAAAATCTAACAAGGGAGGTTTTTGCCATTTCTAAACTCCCATTAGGACAGGTGTTTTGCCTCATCAGGCCTTCACCTGGCCCAGTCCCCCAGTGGGTTGTGTTTGCTTGTCTGGGTGCTTAAGGACAGAGCTTATGCCAGAGGCAATCACCCCTCAGGGCTACACTCCCTCATCTCAGGGAGTCAGTTAAAACAAAGCTTTTCTCAAAGAGGTGCTTTCTCTGACAGAAAAGAAAGCTTTGCTCCTGGATAGTTCTGTTCTGTCCTGGCTGGGCTCTTTCCCCAGACAGCGTTCTGACTCAGCAGCACAACTGCTTCAGACACAGTTCAGCTTTACTGTTTTCCCAGAAAGGTCCTTACTCTGATAGGAAAGCTTTTCTCAGATTTCTTTTTGCAGCTGTGGACTTATCAAACCCAGGACTTGTAGGAAAGTGGACAACTGTGCCGTTCCCACTGGCTTTAGCTTTGTTTGTTCATTAGCAATCTTCCCCTGGGTCCTGCACCTTCCTGCCTCAGCTCTGTGCTCCAGGAAGTTTACCACTGCAGGAACCCTAGTATCCCCGAAATGCACTGCAACTCAGAGATGCTGGCCAGTCGCCTCTGGGTTTTTGGTCAGAAAAAAGGATACAATGCTAACAGTTTGCATTGCTTCAAGGGATCTTTGCATTAGGACGATTAGAAGCACCTTGTCATTCTGAAATGCTCACTCAGAAACAAAACCCTTGATGCCTCAGCTCGGTTGTAACTGAAAAGCTTGGCGTTTTTGCTTTTCTCAGGTAAAGTTTCCCGCCCTTTTGGGCTCTCTGTAGCTCCTTACCCACACTCTCCCAAGCGTTTCCCTCAGGGTACTCTGACCCACTGTATTTTACTAGCTTGAAGAGACAGCTTAGAAGAGGTTTTTAGGAACTTGTCCCTGCCTCCTGCATTGCAGGGAGGATTTTTAAAGCTTGAAAGACAGAACTTAGAGGTTTTGCTGTCTTAAGAGGTTTGTTGTTTTCCCTTAGAGCTAATCACAGGTGGTCCCCATACTAATATCTTCAGGTGATTCTAATTTTTTTCCTGAGAAAGTTAAAGGCTTTAGTTTTTAAGTTTGAGAGCTTTTGAGAAAGATGAAGGCTTTTTAGAGAGTTTTTTCCCCCCAAATTTTCCAAGAAAAGCTTTATAGTTTAAGAGAAAGATTTTTTTCCCCAGGAGAAAGACCAACTTTTCCCAAAACTTCCCAACTTTAAACTTTGGCTTTTTTTTTTTTGGTTTTTCGAGACAGGGTTTCTCTGTGTAGCTTTGCGCCTTTCCTGGAACTCGCTCTGGAGACCAGGCTGGCCTCGAACTCACAGAGATCCGCCTGGCTCTGCCTCCCGAGTGCTGGGATTAAAGGCGTGCGCCACCACCGCCTGGCTAACTTTGGCTTTTTACACCCCCATTTTTGCCTCAGGGAGAAATCACTTTCTCCTGCCGCTTGGACTTAGCATTTCAGCTGTCCCCAGGTCAAAAGCTTCCATAGGAAACTTTTTCTTCCCCATAAGCTCAAAGAGCTTTTTTTACTACCCGTAAAGCCCAAAGAAAGATTTTTCCCCCAGTTTGCATTCACAGCCCCCAAAGTTAGAAAATTGAAGAGTTTTTCTGTCTAGTTGCCTTACTTATTTTTTCCTACACAATCTTACACTTCTAAGTTTTTCCTACGCTATTTTACTACTCTAGCCTTATACTTATTTTTCACAGGTAGAAATTGAGAAAGCGATACAAGATAGAAAATTTTGACAGAAAAGAATTTCGCTGCAGCATCGGACATCCTTCCAGTCCGCTTTCCTTTTCTCTCGAGGATAAAACCCCTGCCTCTCAATATATATATAAAATATATATTTTCCATAACACCAGCATGCCTTATCCACTGGCAGGGCTGACTCAGCACTTTCGCCAAAAACTCTGTAATAAAACTATTATTTTCCTTTATCTTTAGTCCCTATTACTTTGTCTTTAGTCCCTGTTCATTTGTCTTTAGTCCCCCCTTTTTTTCTTTAGTCCCTTTTTTTTCTTTTTTCTTTAGTCCCTGTTCATGGCGCCATTCTGTGGGGCGTTTACCCAACCACCCCCACAGTTCCCCAGAGTTTTCTTGAGTGTGAGCAGCAGGAAATATTAGATAGAAGGATTTATTGTGGAGAATATCACGGAGATAAACAGATAGAAAATAAAGGATAGCCTCGAGAGGGCCTGGAACCTATTCCAACGGGCCCCGACTGTCTCTGCCCCAGGGTTTTTATAGAGACGCCAAGGGGTGGAGCAAAAGACCTCCTTCCCCCAACACAGCCAAGTGCAGACCATCCCAGACACCTGCACTCAGGCCCGTGGTCCTAATCATCCTCTATTCAGACATGCTGGGTAAAGCCACGAGGAACCCGAGAACAGGCTCCCACACTTGCTCTGTAGACCAACTCAAACTCAAAGAGCCCTGCTTGCCTCTGGCTACAGAGTTCTGGAATTGAAGGCCTGTGCCATCACCACCTGGCATATATTTTTATTTATTCTTCTTGTACAATGCATCCTAATCACAGTTTCCCATCTCCTTACTCCTCCCAGCCCCCATCTCCCCTCTCCACCAGATCCACTGCTCCTCTGATTCTCTACAGAAAAGGGCAGGCCTCCCAAGGATGTCAACTAAACATGGCATGAAAAGATTCAATAAGCCTAGGCACAAACCCTCATAGCAAGGCTGGGTGAGGTAACCCAGTAAAAGGAAAAAGATCCCAAGAGCAGACAATAGGGTCAAAGACATCCCCACTCCCTGTGTTAGGAGTCCCACAAAAAATGCCAAGCTAACAACCAAAACTAATATGCAGAGGACCTAATGCTGAGCCATGCAGACCTCATGATTGGTGCTTCAGGCTCTGTGAGCCCCTATGAGCCATTCTTAGTTGATTTTATGGGCCATGTTTTCCTCCTGGTGTTCTCCCATCTGGTTCCTACATTTCTTCCTCTCCCTATTCTTCAGGGTTTCCTGAGCTCTAACTGGAGGATCCCAGTGGAGGTCTCCAGTTTGGGCTCTGCCTAATGTTTGGCTATGGGGGCTGGTGGCCATGTGAGAGGAGCATCAGGTGGCCATTAAGTTTCAAGAGATTAGCCCACCAGGAAGGAAGGCACTGATGGGTGAATCTTGGCTAGGCAAGGCCCTGAGGGTTTTGGCTCTGGACTGTCTCTTGCTACTGCTGTGCTTTACCTGTTTGCTGCTTTTCTCTGGTCTGCCATTTTTCCCTGGTATCTGGCGTGGTGTAAATGGGTGTAGGGGGGTCCCCACTGCCTTTAAGGTAGTGTGATTGGAAATATTCTGCTCTACTTGGCATGTTTCCTATGGATTATTATGAAGATGACTTCCTCTTAAGCTGTACTCTTTAACTGAAGCAGTGATTTTATACTATAATAGTTTTAATTTAAAAGGGATTTGATGATTAAGAGTTTTTGATAAATACAGTAAGGGATTATGATAGGGGTTAGCTTAGTCGGGAAATTAATATAGGTAAAGGTAGGATTAGTGTTGCCCCACCCAGACAAACAGGGGCTGCAGAGGATAGAAAATAAGAACAAGGAAGTGTCACACAGCTAGGACACAAGAGTTTAACTTGAAGAGCTACACAGACTGTGGTTCTGGTTAGGGATTAAGAAAAACAATTGTGTCTCAGGAGCCAGGCTGTCTCAAGTTCATTTAATGTTGGTGAATGTGTTCATGAGTTTCAGTGTGCATCATAGCTGAAACAAAGCTTTCAATAATGACTTCATGTAACTGAAAAACAAAGAATTGGATGGCTAGTTAAGATAATTGGACATAACTCTAAAAAATATGAAAAGTGAAACTAGTAACCTGTTTCCCAGGCAATCACAAAAACTACTCCTTATGTAAATGGTCGTGGCTGAAAGGATCTTGGTTTTGTGAGAAGTCTAAAAGATGAATGTTTAACTGAATGTGGGTTTCTCAGAAAGTGAAGAAATATGTGGCAAATAAATGTACTAAGGTTGACTTGTTCCAGAAAAAATATCACTTTACATTGATCATATTGTAACTGTGTACCTTTTGATTATGGGGGAAATCCTTTTTGTGATCAACTTGGTGTGGTGACATTAAGCAGGGTGGCTAAAAATAAAGAGCAGATAAGAAGCACTTATCCCTCAGGAAAGAAGTCTGTGTGTTTTTTCTCACTAACTCTGCATCTCATTCCCAATGTCTTTGATCTGCAGAAAGCTGGTCCCTCTACAGTGGGTCTCTGCATCTGCTCCCATTGGCCACTGGAGGAAGCCTCTCTGATGATGATTTATATCAGCATCTTTCTTATTTGTCATTTGATGAGAATGGAATCCCTAGGAAGCCACTGCTATGTACTGACTAAGCCAATACAGGGTTCCCTCCTCTTCCTACCTGCAGATGGAGTCACAGATGCTGTAGTTGGAGCCCAGCAATGTGCCTCTCTAGTGGGGCCTGTGAAGTCCTAAAATGAGAGAAAGAACAAGAATAAACTAACATTGTTTCTGATGCCTAGTGCTAATATACTCTAAGTGCTTCCTCTGAGTGAGACAGCTATTAAAATCATAAACACCTATAAATTGTAATGGATGCTGGGAAGGGAAAAACTAGCAAGAAGGAGGACTAAAATTAGGTAGAAGATCCTTCTTTGGGTGTTCCCGGGAAGCTTCAGATTGGTGTCTCATCAACTGGGACATAGGATGAGCAAGAATGGAACAGAGCAATGGGGAAAAGAACTTACATCAGGTCGCCAGATCGCTACAGGGCTGGGTAAGTGGTTGAGGCAAGATGCAGAGGGTCATACAGGTCTTTGAAGGTCATAGTCACTGGTCCTAGGTCACTGACCCAGGCAAAAAGGCAAGGAGACGCCATTGTCAGAAAATGGGGAAACTGACCTAAGAGGAAGCCCCTGGGCTTTAGATATTAACAAGTCTGGCCCATTAAGTGGCAATGGTGGTCACTGTGTCTGGGATTGTGAGGGCTGATGACTGTCACCAAGCAGGCTGATGTAGAGAGAGGGCATCACTAAAGGGGTTCCTTGTAGAAATCTGGCCTGGCCTGTCTTCTAGTCATGCAAGAGAAGCTGTGCCAGACAATCCAGGGAGGGAGGTGATGGAGGGGGTGGACAAGGCTAGAAGCTAGTGAGCCCCATGGCTGCTCAAGCTGGGTAGTGAAGGGAGCTGAGGGAACATGCATTTCTAGTTTCCCCCTATGCCTGTGCTCAGGCAAGAACACCACATGTACAGAGAAGGGGGTTCCAAGCTTCCAACTTGCCTGTTACTGTTGGGAGCCAGTTTGGATGGGAATGTGGCCTGTCCTCTGGGCATCAGTAGCCTTGTGCTGACTGATGCAGGATTGTGGAGCCCTTGAACTAGAAATGGGTAAGCCTGTGGTCTGCTCTGCCCTGGAAGCTCAGCTGGAGGAAACAGAGGCAATCTATGAGGCTCACTCCCAGAAAGGGCTGAGCTTATGCTTGACCTGACCCAGACCCCTAAGAGTTTCTTTTCCTGTCCAGCTGGAGATTCTGCAGAGGGGCAAGGGAGGCCAACTAGACACTTCTGTGGTACAGTCCCCTGAGGAGGGCACAGGGGCTGAGGAGCTGCAAACATGGTCGCTCTTCTCATCACTCTAATTTTCTTTAGCTTTTCAGATAAGGGCTCAAGTGTAAAATGCTTTGTCAGCATCAGAGCACAGAGTAGAGCATTAGAGCCCCAGAGCAGCATCTTCTGCTGTAAAAGCCCCTGCACTGCAGTTTCTGGGCTCCTGAGGGCTGAGGAAGATTTCATTTTTCTGCTCTTTACTCCTGTCCTACTTGGAAGGCTCTCTCAATCTTTTGTTGTACCCGTTTCATGAAACCCCCAGAGACCACCAAGGAGCTGGTTTCAGATGCAAGCACATCAGGGTCCTTTTATTCAGGTTCAGCCTGGGCCGCTGCGTGGCAGATGGAAGAAAATGTGGCGATGGCCATGAGCCCAGGTGTAGAGGGATTTTGTAGGGAAAAACCACAAGCCAGGAATTGGCAAGTTGGGACTGGGTAGAAGGGGCTAGGTGATTTTCTGAAACTATTGGTCTAGACTTTTGTCAGGGAACTACAACCCACTGAACAGGATTATCTGGATTGCTCAGCAGGATTATCTAGATATCTCCAAGGGCCATAAACCGCAGACAGGATCCTGTTAAGCTTTCCTTTCCTGTATAAACAGCAGACAAGATGTCTGCAGGAGTATCTGGATCCTGTTAAGCTTTCCTTTAAACAGCAGACAGGATGTCTGCAGGAGGATACTGCTCTGTATCCATTCGAGTTATCATGGCATATTCCTGGGCCTGTAAAGTTAAGTCTAGGCCTTCACACCCTCTTATGGAATTTGTCCAGTGCCTATAAATACAACACAGCCACATTATTCCACTTGTCCAAACAGTCCCTTCTCTTTAAAACTTGTGACAATTTTGGGGATCAACTGCTGAACTATTCCTCCCAATCACTCCCACTACCTCTCAGACTGCACTTCCCCTATCATTTTTATAAAGGTTGAAAAACACAAAAGGATGCCCACATCCTAAGCCTTAGAAGTCAACTCCCAAAGGAAAAAATTTCCCATTTGAATAGATAGTACTGAAGATGAGGGCCAGGAGCTGAGCAATTTCTCACTGAAAGGCAAAAGTCTCCACCTCCTCTTCTGTCAAACAAGAATGAAAGGATCGTGTATTACCATGGACCACAATGCCTTTATATTTTAAAATGTAAAAGGGCATCTCTTACAATTAAGTCCTTATTCAGAGGAGTAGTTCACAGTGATTTGAAGATTCAAGTGAGAAGAACCACCACTTTTTAAAAAAAGACCTTGAAGCTACAGTGAGAAGAAAAATCAGGATTGGAAAAATTCACAAAAGATGGTTCTTCAAGAAATGGAAAGTCAGAATTTCTGAATGGTATATTAGAGTTCAGCTACATGGGTCAGAAGCTGCCAATCACCTTGGAAAAAATCCTGAATGAGAGTTAAGTAGATTAAGAACCTCCATGGGACCTCTGTTAACTTACAAATAGGAAATTGATTAATTAGAAATCTTTCTTTTGGGTGAAGAACAAACTTTAACAGAAATAGCAGCCATTTTTGTGTGGTGCTCCACGTGGACATAAGCCGTTTGAAAGAATGTGCTCTTCCATCCAGCAGGACAAGAAAACCCAAGGGCACAGTAGTGGAGGTGTTCAAGGAGCAACTAATGCAGGACACAGAGTCTGTGAGGTCAAAGCTCCTCCATGGTTGCTCACTTGGCACACGTGCATAGGCCTGAACACAAGTAAATGGTGGCCCCAGCCACCCCAGTCACTGCAGAGTGTGCATGGGGAGCAGCCACACGGGGGGGGGGGCACCCCACTCCACACCCTCCCACTGCTATGCATCTGGGCAAAACAATCTGAACTCTCTGGTGGGGAGGAGCCTATGAATCTTTCTGCACCCGCCCCCTCTCAAGTTTTCTTCCTTTCCACTGGGAGAGCATAGAAAAGATCTGAAGGGCTGGAGAGATGACTCAGAGGTCAAGAGCACTGGCTGCTCTTCCAGAGGTCCTGAGTTCAATTCCCTGCAACCACACGGTGACTCACAACCATCTATAGTTTGATCTGGTGCCCTCTTCTGGCTTGCAATCAGAATACTATATATATTATAAATAAATAAATAAATAAATAAATAAATAAATAAATAAATAAATAAATAAATAAATAAATAAATAAATGTTAAAAAAAAATGTGAAAAAGGAAAGCACAGTCGGTTCAAGCATCCCTGCCAACTCATGGACAACTCCACCAAACCAAGCTCCTTAGGAAAGGCTTCCAGGACAGGTGGTAGACCAGACTCTCTGGCTGTGCTGAGTCACCCACAAAGCAACCCGCCACCATGCAGATGCTCGGGACCCTGCAACAGTATATGAAAGCTGAAGGTCAACATATCTGCATTCAGGGTTTGTTGCTCCCACATGTGGCCACCAGTTAGCAGCCTAGCCGCTGCCTTGCACACTGTGGATCCAAGGCCGGCCAGACTTGCAGCAGGCTGACTCCAAGGTCATCCAGGGGCAGTTGCCAGGGCCTTTAGGACCTATGCAAATAGGGGCAGATTCCAGAGCTGCCAGTGGCAGGAAGCCCAGGCTTCCATTGGCAGGGAAGCATGGTAGCAGAAGAGAGCAGGGCGCTTCTGCACACCAAAGGGGAGGTGCACCATGGTGACTGCAAAGAGCGCCCCGTGATGTATGGGGTCCTCACTTAATAAGACAAAGCACAGATTGGACCCTCCATCAGATCCTTCTGTTTTAAAGGAATAGGATCTCAGAGCTGCCTCTGCCCACCCCCTTGACATCCTGACGTCAGGGACACACGTAGTCAAGGAGGCGGGCCTGAGCTGGAGAAGGGGCCTGGATTGGCAGAATCTCTGGTGGTTTCAGGCTGAAAGAGAAGTCAACGCCATACTTGAGTTTCTTCCAGCAGTTTCCCATCAGGTCCTGGAGCTAAGGTAAGGGAGAACCCAGGCCTCAGCCTTTTCCTGCACAGGGATGTGGGAGGACATCCAGGAGCTAGGGGTGGTGCTGGCCAGTTTAGCAGTTTGTTCCAGGAACTGTGGACAGCGTTGTGGGGGTGTGGGGGGAATGTAACAGTGAAGAGGAAACTCCATTTCCTGTCCTTTGAAATTAGAAAGGGGCTGGAGTGTAGCTCAGTTAGGTGAGTGCTTGCTTAGCATTCACAGAGCCCTGAATTTGATCCCCAGATCCAGGACATGGTGGTGCATACCTGCAATACCAGCACGTGATAGCTGAAGGCAGCAAGAGCAGTTCAAGGTCATCTTTAGGGACATATGGAATGCAGGGTCACTGTGGGCTACATCTTGTCTAAAAAAAAAAAGTGAGCAGAAAAGAAAAAATAATTTGCTCTTCTAAATCAGGGCGACACTCTGGTTGTCTTGGCTCTAGGCCTGTCCCTTCACTTCAGCCCCTCTGAGGCCCAAGGGTTCCCTCTTCCCCTTATACCCAGGTCCACAGGGCCATGGTCAACCCCTAGACCCAGGCTGCCAGCCTTCCAGACTCTCCATTGGGAGGTCACAGGGAGTTGTAGAGGGGGAAAAGTTTATTTAGTCAGAGAGCCTCCAAAGGCATCTAGTTTCCGTCAGTGTAAAAAGGCAGTAAAATGACAAGGTGTGGAGACACAGAGAACAGGCATACAAGAACGAAGGGAGAAGGAACATCATCAGATCATATACACCGGTCAGGCCTGCCGCCTCCACCCCCATCCTTGTGACAGGCAGAGAGACAGATGTCTCTCAGCCTAGGAGCTTCTTGTGCTTGGCTTAAGCAGAGATCAGCCAGAGCTGTCAGTAAGAACCTGTGCACCCTTGCACTCTGAACCCCCATTGACAAGTCCATCTGCAGAGGCTCCCTCCCTGGGACCCGGATATCTGGGCCCAGCACAGACCAGAAGAATGCAGAAGTCAGCTGGAAGAGCAAACTTTTGGACCTCTGCTCATTGACCCCGGCAGAGAAGGTAATGAGCCGGAAGCAGGCAGACAGTACAGCCCTGTCCCCATATGGTCACAAAACTGCCCTAAATAAGAATATTGTTCCCATAGCCAGGCCTAGAAACAGAAAGAAGGCTGTGATGACTCCCACCACCTGAGAGTTATTTTCTTTTAGCACTCTAAGTATAATTTCACATGCTCTCCTCTCTGTAGAAATGTTGACAAGACCTGGTATCACTTGGGTGTTTGGATTTTTTCCTGTGTATGACATTGTCCACAACACACATAACATGGTTGTAGTGTCTGCAGGTTTGTGCTTTTGACACCTTGATGTGAAAAGTGAACAAGGGTTCCAGTCTTTGTTCCAGAGACAGAAACTCGGAGAAGAACAAGGAAAATGGCTGTGTCTCCTGTAAATGAGCACCAGGTCAGTGTTGTGTCCGTATATTTCCTTGAAAATTATTTTGATATTGAAGTCATGAAGGCCTTTAGTACTCTGCCTTGGACAATGTCATCAGATGTGTTCATTTCTAAGACTTTTTTTACTCTGATTATCAAGATTGTTTTTAAATCATGTCAACTACATAGCACGGCCTTGTCCTACTTTATATTCTCTCCATAACTACTGTGAGCAAATATTTTTCATAGACTTAAGACCTGCAGTTGTGAAAGAGTCCACTGTGAATGATGATCAATGACATATATTGATGCCCTACAGTTCCTACAGAGGATGGATCTGTGTCCTTATATATTAGTGATGATGGAAAGTCTGATGTGCCACAAAGGTTACATTTCAGGGATGGTCAGTTTCCAGAACCAAGATTATGTATGTGGCCATGCAAATACATGGCACTATTTCCTTGTATCACAGAACAATTTGTTGAGAAGTAGACTTAGAAGAGACTCACTGTCTGAATCCTAATACTAAATGTTTCAGCAGTATAGAGTGGGCAGATGATAGATGGAATGGTCTGGCTTGCTCTTGCCATGAAACTGATGTTTCTGTGAATAGATGTAGATTGCAGTATACTGTTTTTTCTCATTGGCATTTGATATCATTCAGTGATGAGGTGTTTGTTTGTTTTTCTATTTCAGCTTTTTAATTCTGATTTATATTTTCCTCACATACAACACATCCCAACCAACTCCTGCCACTCCTCCCAGTTTCTTCCCACACTTCCCCACTTCCCCCTCTCTACTCCTCCGGTTCCTTTCAGAAAAGAACATGCCTTGTGCTCTGAGGGGAGGGACCTCATGGGGATCTCCAATTTGGACTCTCTCTCTACCTAGTGTTTGGCTGTGGATCTCTGTATCTGCTCCTATAAACTGCCAGAAGAAGCTTTTCAGATGAGAATTAGGCTAGGCACTGATCCGTGAGTATAACAGAATATCATTTGGATCATTTGGAACACATGTTATTTTGTTTGGTTGGTTTTTGTTTTTGTTTTTGTTTTTCTATTGCAGGTCTCTAGGCTTTCCAGCCTCTGCTTCCTGGTCTTCCTGGCAGTGTTGGACATGGACTCCCTTTTATACAATGGGCCTCAAATTAGACCAATCACTGGCTGCCCACTCCCAAAAATTCTGCACTTCCATTGTCCCTGCATATCTTGCAGTCAGTATAGACTGTAGGTTTTGTGGCTGGGTTGGTGTCCCTGTCTCAACACTGGAAGGTGTCTGGTTAAAGAACATGGCCAGTTCAGACTCTATTTCCTCCATTACTAGGATTCCTCCCTAGGGTTACTCTCATAGTATTCTGAAAGTTTCCACTGCACTAGGGTTCCACGTAGCCCCCCAATGCTCTCCAATTTCATTAGCCTCTCCCCTGTACTCTCTTCCTCCATCCCTCCCCTACCATTTGATCCCTCCTAATCCATCTGGATAATCTATTTCCCCTTCCCAGGGAGATCCATACATCCAGCTTGAGCCCAATTTGTTACTTATCCTCTCTGGGTCTGTGGGTTGTAGGATTCTTAACCTTTATTAAAGCTAACTTCTAAGTGAGTACATACTGTGTTTGTTATAATGGGTTACCTCACTCAGGATAATTTCTTCTAGTTGCATCCATTTACCTGCAGATTTCATGATGTGATTATTTGCAACAGCTGAGTAATGCTCCATTGTGTAAATGCCCCACATTTCCTTTATGCATTCTTTGGCTGAAGGACATCAGTTACCAGTTTCTGGCTATTGTGAGTAATGCAGCTATGAGCATAGTTGGGCAAGTGCCCTTGTGGTAGGATGGAGCACCCTTTGGGTATATACACAAAAGTATTATAGCTGGGTCTTGAGGTAGATCATGTCTCAGTTACCACCTGCCCCTAGTCCACTGGCCAAATCTATTCTATTTCCCCTGTGCAGGGCAATCCCTGCATGGGAATTCTTTCATCCATGTGTTACTTCTCCTGGTGATCCTTGCATCTTTTGTTCCTGTGTACTTACCTCCTTTTTTTTATTTCCATAATTCCTTCAGTTTGTGTTTTCTTTATTGTTTCTATTTCCATATTTAGGTTTGAAAAGTTTTATTCATTTCCTTCAACTGTTCTATTCTTGTCTTTCTTTAAGGGATTCATTAATTTTCTCCATGTTTTTGTTTGTATTTTTCTTGATTTCTTTAAGGGATTTATTTATGTTCTCTTTAAGGGCTTCTATTATCTTCATAAACCTGGTTTTAATGTCTTTATTTTTGTGCTTCAGTTGTATTGGGATATTCAAGACTTGTAGTAAGATAGCTGGGCTCTGGTGGTGATGTTGCCTTGGCTGTTATTGATTGTGCTCTTGGGCTGGCATCTAGGCATCTGGGTTTGTGGTGATTATAGGTGCAGGTGTCAGTTCCTGAGTTTATCTTTGTTGGATGGGTGTTCTTTGGTTTCCGTATAATCTCTGGTCTCCAGGTTGATGTGGCCTGTGGTTGAGCATGTGTCCTTCATCCATGTTGAGGACTGGATTTCTGGTGGCTGGGGAGGCATCTGGTCAAGCAGGGTTTCGCCTGAGTTGGAGGTTCAGACTTGGTGATGAGGTGTTGTGGGTGAATTGAGAATGGGAAGTGCACTGAGTGTATGAGAGGAATATTGTTGGCGTGTGACCTGCTTGGTCTTGTGGTGACCAGCATGGCTTCTGGTCAATCAGGGGGTCTGTGCTTTGAGTCAGGGGCTGGGAAAGGGCAAGGAGGAGGGTAAAGAATGTTGGGGGTAGGTTGGGCAGGCACTGAGAGAGTGGAGGTGGTCTGTGGTGGGTGACCTATCTAGAGTTCTGGTGGCCAGCATAACATCTCACCAGGTAGGAGGCCTCCATCTGAGTTGTGGGCTTGGACATGACACCGCATTGAAGATGGGAGGGGTTTGAGAGTAGGGGGGTCAGGGAGCTAAAGAGTGAGTGAATGTCCTCTGGCAGATGGCATACCTGCAGTTTTGGTGGCCTGCGTGGCCACTGGTCAAGCATGGGGTCTCTGTTTGAGTTGGGGACTGGGATCACAGTTTTTGAATACCTGAAATATATTTGTCTCAGGAGATTTCTTGCTCTTATCAGTCTCTTGATTCCAATAGTCAGTGGATAATTCTCAATAGATTAGTAATTTCTCTTTGTCCTTCATTTTATTTTTTAGACATTGTACCACAGTGCATTTTATAAGCAAAGTGGGATCCATATTGATATTGCATCATGTGAAATATGAAGGAAGACTTTTCTAGAATGAGTTGTCTTGGAGCTGTGCATAACCCATCAATTTTCTAGCCTCAGTGAATGCCTCTCTTAAAGATTTTGCTCCCTTTTCTTTTGGGAGGAGGAATGCTCCCTCATATTATGGTTTTGCTTCCCCAAAGTTACTGTATTACCTAGGTGGAGATTCTGAAGTGAGGTTGCTGTGGACAGGTTTCCATTTCTTTCTTTTAAATACAATATGTTTGCATATGTGTATGTTTTCTTCATGTTTTTATATGTACTGAATGCCTGCCTGGTGTCCTGAGGTTGGCACCAAACACTTGGCACTGGAATCAGGTACTGTAGTGGGCTGCCACATGTGTAGATAGAATTGAACTGGGTTTCCCTGCAAAAACAGCAAGTTCTTTCTACCACTGAAGTCTTTCTCTAGCCTCCAGCTTTACATTTCTCATGGGCATTTTTGAAAAAGTGGGGATATAACCTTGTGTATTCTTTCTGAAATATGAAAGAACAATAATAAATGACAATTTTCATACAATCTAAAGTTCTCTTAGATGAATGAGCTCAAATATTGAAGTAAAGGACAGAGTTAAAATGGCAAGTTTCAAATTTTAAATTGAGCTGATCTCATAGGCAGCAAAATACTTAATGAAGAATTAGTATAATTCTGACAAACTTTGTACATTGTTTTTGATCACAGAAGATCTTTCTACTTCATCTGAATGCATTGTCACATAGGCTATTTATTTATACAAATTTCTCTAACTATTCTGTAGTAAAACCATATATGGAATTTCTGAAATTGTTATTCATCTGTATTGACTTGTGGAATAACAGTATCTATTACTGATTTTTCTATTTATTTCATGGTAGTCCAAGTAGTGTCATAACTTAATGTCACAGATTATTTGACTTTGTTGTGTATTTTAGAACATGAGATATATGCACTCTTACTGATCTTCCTTATCAGTAAAAAGACAAATCTCATTGACTTTGAATTCATCCCTGAATTCTGCCTTCTACATTGTTCTACAGAGGGTGCAGCATGGAACCTGGACTTCAGTATCCCAACTGAGCATTTTAGAATAGCATCACATGAAGCCAAGATTCAGATTGAGCCAGTATCCATATGAGAGCAGGACTATAGGAGAAACATTTGGAAGCAGTTTTGCTTATCATAACTTTTCCATGTGAGATTAGACACAGTGATAATGTTTGATATCAAAATGCCCCTCAGGAAGGTACATCCATACCTCAAATAGTTATTTCATATTCCCTAAAAGTTTAATGTTTGCCAAATCTCAATGTCATCCTGTTTTTTACAGAGATTTTAAAAAACAGTATGAATATTCTAGAAAGTATCTTTCTTCAAAATTAACTTTCATTTTTGCTTTAAAATATATGCATGACTGCCATCTATATCCTGCCTGCGGAGATCAGAGGTGAGCATTGGATCCCATGGAAGTGTAGTTAAACTCAGTTGTGTAGTAGGATTTGAATGTGAGTCCTCTGAAAGAGCTGCTAATGCTTAAAATTGCTAACCCATTTCTGTCCAACCTCTAAAAAACTTTAGTCTTTGAATAATTGTCATGCCTCATCTGCATCACAAAAGTGTCTGTCATTCCTTATGTTTCTTTTCCATAGGAAAGCATTTTGCCCAAAGCACATGGTAAATGGGTAATTTTCTATTACAGAGTCTGTTGACGTTCAGGGATTTGGATGTAGACTTTTCCCAGGAGGAGTGGGAATGTCTGGATTCTGCTTGGAGGACTTTATATATTGATGTGATGTTGGAGAATTACAGAAATCTCGTTTTTGTAGGTAAGAATGCTCTTCTTATAGAATTCCTGACTCATTGTTTGGATTTACCTATTATTTGTGATTATTTTTAAGTAAAATCCATGAACATTCAATGGCTACCAGAAATGAGGAAAATTCTGGTAATAAACATAACTTTACATGGGGCTTCTTTTACATTTTTCTGCACTCTCTGCAAAAGCAACAAATGCTATATACTGTGATCTGTCAAGCCCTCTTAACTAGTTTTTTAACTGAAAAGTTCAAAGTTTAAAGAATATTGAATATTTAGAGAATGTAAATGCAGTAAAGTATTGTTAGTGATTGGAATATTTTTGTTTTACTATTGAATCAATCTATTCACCTCTTTTGATTTAAAAAAATGAAGAAGTTTTAAAATAGAGACAATAATGTGGTAGCTATGTTGTCGTTTTGTTTGTTTCATTGATTAATTTTCAGAATTTGGTCTACATCTTTAGTCATGGTGAACATGATTTCAACCCTAGCACTAGGGAGGCTGAACCAAGAGGAACTGGTGAGTTTCAGCCTAGCTTGGGATACATAGTGAGTTCCTAGTCAGCCAAGGCTGCACAGTATGACTCTGTATTGAAATAATCCACATATGATGCTTTCTCAATCACCCATTTTTCCTGCCTCTTCAAAATATCTATTCCATGTAAGGATGGAAGCCCCTTCAGTGATCCTTGTGTTTAATGGAGACTGCAGTGGTTTTTATAACTGTTCAGTTAATGATAGTAAAACACAGAAGGCCTATGCTGGAAGCTCGGCTTCTAGTAAATGCTAGTTAACTTGAGGGAACTTCAAGTATTGAATCTTTTACTCATTCATCAGTTCCTATTAGCCCTATTTGTTCTCACTTTCCAGAGAAACATCGCATATGTGGTAAATATGAGAACAGCATGGATCAAGGATCAAAGAGTCCTGTCTATCAACATGTGAATATCCAAAAGAAGTCTTATAAAAATAATGACCTTGGCAAAATGCTTTATGAATCATCTCAGTGTATACCTTATAACACCAGCGATACTACAGGAAACCATCAGAGAATTCATACAGGAAAGGAACCTTACAAATATGGTGAATGTGAAAAGTCCTTTGGATGTAGCTCAAATCTTGGAACACATCAGAAATCTCATAAAGGACAGAAACCTTACAAATGTAGTGAATGTGAGAAGTCATTTACACGTAATTCAACTCTTAAAAGTCATCAGAAGATTCATACAGGAGAGAAACCTTACAAATGTAATGAATGTGTGAAGTCATTTACACGTAATTCAACTCTTAAAAGTCATCAGAAGATTCATACAGGAGAGAAACCTTACAAATGTAGTGAATGTGTGAAGTCATTTACATGTAGTTCAATTCTTAAAAATCATCAGAAGATTCATACAGGAGAGAAACCTTACAAATGTAGTGAATGTGAGAAGTCATTTGTATATAGTTCAATTCTTAAAAATCATCAGAAGATTCATACGGGAGGGAAACCTTACAAATGTAGTGAATGTGTGAAGTCATTTACATGTAGTTCAATTCTTAAAAATCATCAGAAGATTCATACAGGAGAGAAACCTTACAAATGTAGTGAATGTGAGAAGTCATTTGCATATAGTTCAATTCTTAAAAATCATCAGAAGATTCATACAGGAGAGAAACCTTACAAATGTAGTGAATGTGAGAAGTCATTTACATATAGTTCAACTCTTAAAAATCATCAGAAGATTCATACAGGAGAGAAACCTTACAAATGTAGTGAATGTGAGAAGTCATTTACAAATAGTTCAAATTTTAAAACTCATCAGAGAACTCATACAGGAGAGAAACCTTACAAATGTAAGGAATGTGAGAAATCCTTTGGATCTGGCTCAACTCTTATAAAACATCAGAGAATTCATACAGGTGAGAAACCTTACAAATGTAGGGAATGTGAGAAATCCTTTACATATATCTCACATCTTAAAAGACATCAGATACTTCATACAGAAGAAAAACCTTATAAATGTAATGAATGTGAAAAGTCCTTTGCATGTAGCTCAAATCTTCAGTCACATAAGAAAAGCCATACAGGAAAGAAATCTTACAAATGTAGTGAATGTGAGAAATTCTTTAAATATAGATCAGGTCTTAGAAGTCATGAGAAAATTCATAGAGGAGAAAAACCTTACAAATGTTGGGAATGTGAGAACTCCTTTTCAAGTACTTCAGAACTTAGAATACATCAGCAACTTCATATAGGAGAGAAACCTTACAAATGTAGTGAATGTGTGAAATCATTCATATGTGCCTCAACTCTTAAAAAACATCAGAGAGTTCATACAGGAGAGAAACTTGTAGCTAATTCCACTAATGCTTTAGCTAGCATACACCGCTAAGGATCCATCAGAAAATTCATCCTGGGGAGAAAAGTTTCTGTTGGAAATGACTTTGTATATGTTTTTTCCAAGCTCTGTCCTTAAAAGACACTAGAAAATATTATGAAGATTAGATATCCTTTATATAATTGAACTCCTAGAAAATATCTATAGTTTGCACTGAGCAAACATTCTGAATGTAGAAAAAAATTCATTAAAACATTTTACTCTTAACCTCAAAGACTGCATAATTTATGCAAAGTGGTAAAAACAGGAAGGTAATGTTGATTAAAATTTTTCTGGAGATTGCAACATTTCTTCATGAAGGGAAGGTAATAACACAAAAAAAAACACCTTCATATATCATTAGGAAGTCTGCAAAACATAGGATTTCTTATGCTTAAGTCCCCTGAAGAAACTCAGACCAGTAATGCTGCTTAGAAGAAGCTCTGATGAATTGAGATACCAAGAAATGATACCCTCCTGGGGGTTGCGGATTTAGCTTAGTGGTAGAGCATGTGCCTAGCAAGCACAAAGCCCTGGGTTCACTCCTTAGCTCTGAAAAAAAAAAAAAAGAAATGATACCCTCCAACATGTAGACAGGCCTACACATGTGTAGTGGGCTCAGGGTGTCCATTGTTCATAAGTTGTATCCCAAGGTGGGTTGGAGTTTCATGGTAGCAACTGTCTGAGCCCCTTTTACTACTGTAAGCAACTCCTTTCACATATTCCTGTAAGTAACTTGAATAAAATTCGTTCATTCAACAAGATGAACTTCAGTGACATCTGTACTTTGTTCCTTTACAGTTCTTCTCTTTTTTTTATCTTTTTTTATTTTATAGTTTAATTTAATTTTACATATCAGCCACGGATTCCCTTGTTCACCCCCCTCCTACCTCCTGCCTTTCCCCCATCCCACCCCCCATTCCCATCTCCTCCAGGGCAAAGACTCCCCTGAGGACTGAGTTCAACCTGGTAGATTCAGTCCAGGCAGGTCCAGTCCCCTCCTCCCAGGCTGAGCCAAGTGTCCCTGTATAAGCCCCAGGTTTCAAACAGCCAACTCATGCACTGAGTACAGGACCCGGTCCCACTGCCTGGATGCCTCCCAAACAGATCAAGCTAATCAACTGTCTCATTTATCCAGCAGTTCTTCTCTTTTTATGAGTAAACATATATGCATGTTTCATTTCTCTTGGAAAGTCATAGTATAAAACATTTAATGAACCCACAAATTTTCCTCAAAACTTTTGTCTACCACAAAATTGATAGTAAGGGGAAAACACTTTGTTCACAGTTTTGTTAAATTAGTTCCTCGTTATAAGACATTAATTAGTGCACTTTAGAAAGTCCATTCTAGAAAAACCCCCATATGCATTGCATGTGTTAAAACTAGTGCTATAAGTGTAGATTCATCTGAAAATTGATCCTAAAGGAACAGACACACACACCAATAGTAATACTCAACTATTATCCACCTTTAAAATACTGATTCACCAGTGAAAACCTACAAATAGAAATAATGCAGCACGCATGGTCATGTACAACTAGAAAACCCCAAAAGTGTGAAGAAAATTAGTTTAGCAGTACTCAGTGCAGTAGGGAAAATATTAATCAACATAATTAGCACATTAATTATGGAAGATCCATATAGATTTGTAGATATACTACAAGATTTGCAGACATACTACAAGCCAGGATAATACAATTAAGAAATAAAAGGAACATCTCATGCATTTTTGTGGGTGAGAATTCTTGTTTTTGAGTGACTATGAAAATGTTTTTTGGAACCATTTTTGTATTGCCAGCGTTGGAGTTCCTAGATGTCAATAGAGTTGCAAACTTTACCTCTAATATGATCCTGCTGACTTGGTTACAAGTGAGTATAGGATAAAGTTTATTTTGCTGTAACATGCTGATATACCCTGAAAATATTAGATGAAGGGCTCTTCCTGTCAGCTCCCTTCCATGCCACCCAAGCTGCAGACAATTTTTAAATGGCTGGATACCTGGGCAAATAGACAAGTACCAATATGCTATGCTTTTCTGCAAAGGATGCAGTCTTATCTCAGACTTCCCTTGAACAAGAGGGCAGATGACAGGGCCAGCTCTGAGTCCTATGCTAGGGTCTGGCTTACAGTTGTTTCCTCTTACTGGTTTCTGCTCTTCCCTCTTAAGAGGAACCTTAGTGGACATACTTGCTTTCCAAGCTACTTTCAGGGTTTGCCTCAGCTGCAGGTAGCATCCTAGTCCAAGGTCATGAAGGTTTACCCTGATGTCAACCCAGGTGGAAGGTGTGGCCACCTGGCTAAACAATGTGAAGCTCATTTCAGCACCAGTTCATCTGATGTCTGGACTGAGCTCCATGTGCTGTGTTCTGCTTCTACCATGCTCCTCCCCAAGATACTTCCCTGGAGCTAATAAACATCCTGCCTGTGAACTAGTAGTAGGAATCCTCATTTCCTCCTTTTTCTCAAAGACAGTCCTTCGGAGCCTACAAAAGTGGTCTTGATTTTTGAAGTATTGCTTGCACCTAATGCGTGAGGATGGAGTCATAAATAAAGGTTTATTGTTCATTTTGCTTACATGATAACCTTAATTGAGTAGCAGGGAATGAAGAAATGAAAGATACACATACAGGAAAGTTTGTATTGAGTAGGTCCATGGCCTCTTATGGAGGCAACCAGCTGCAGCTTGGAAACTAAGGAAACTCAGCATTTGTGTGTGCATGTGTGTTTGTGTGTGTGTGTGTGTGTGTGTGTGTGTGTGTGTGTGTGTGTATTATAATACATCTGAACTGAGGAGCTGGGGTATTTTATACAGCTAAATGGGGAAGCCAGGTGTCTTAGGGTTACTGTTGTGATAAAACACCATGACAAAAAGCAACCTGGGGAGTAAAGGGTTTATTTTGCTCACAATTCCATATAACAGATCATCAGGGACAGTGAGAGCAGGAAACATTAGGCAAAAACTGATGCAAGGCTGTGAAGGGTTGCTTACTGGATTGTGCATTATGGGATTGCACAGCCAGTCTTTTGATAGGAACTAGGACCACCAGCTCAGGGATAGCACCAAACACAATGGGCTGGTCCCTCTGGTCCCTCTCATATCAATCATTATTTAAGAAAATGTCCTATAGGCTTGCCCACAGATAGACCTTATGTAGACTTTTTAAATTTGAGATTCCCTCCTCTCAAATGACTTCATCTTGTGTCAAGTTGACATAAAACTATCCAGCACAGTGTTAATCTTTTTGGTGTTGTGTGGTAGTGTCTCTGTTAGGGAAGCTGGGTCAGATTGTAGTTGGCCTGGAGAAGGAAGCTGTGATTGTAAGTTTTACATACTGCCAACATTGATATGTGGTCCTGAGGAGGGCTTTTGTTTTTCTTCAAGACTGAGCAGGGGAAGGCTTTGCCATTCCCCTGGGTATAAGACATTGGAATCCTTGGTATGATCATGCCCTGGTCAACTATATACATTCAACCAAAACTTCATCTGCTTCCTACATGTACCCCAAGGGAAATAAGCTTATCTGACATTAAAGAAATCTCAAGATGAATTAGACATGGTTGCTGGCATTCTATAGAACTTATGCTACCTGTTGTAACAGAAATACTTCTGCTGAGAAGATTTGAGATGAGGGTAAGACCTGCTGGTCATTTTACTCAGGTGAGACAAGTGACTAAATTACAATCCTTTGAAGGAAGACAGCATTTTCCTGCCCTTATTCTGCCTCTGTGCTTAAAGGAAGTAGATCAGTTAGAACCTCCAGTGAATCTCTGTTCTCTTGTCTGTTTATTCAATTCCTGGCTTGCTTTGAACTCACGATAACCAATGATGACCTTCAATTCCTGATCCTGCTTCTTTCATTGAGCTACTACTGGGATTATAGGTGCGAACCACCTCTCCTGACTTATGAGATACTGGAGATAAAACCCTAGTCTTTGTTCATGCTATGCAAACATTCTACCAACTGGGAAACATCCTGAGTCCCTCTGTCCTGGAATTCAGCATCTGTGTATCAGTTAGCATGTATGTGTGTGTGTGCTCTAGTTTTATCCTGCTGCCATATAAAACTCCTTAACAAAAGCACCCTGCAGAAGAAAGAATTATTTCAGATTACTACTATTATGATCAGTCCATGTGAGACTATTAAGTAAGTCTATAAGTCTAATAAATAATAACAGAATTTATTAAGATATAAATTGAGGAAATACACTCATGATTACAGAACGGAGTAGACAAAAGAAGTCATCCTCTGATCTGAGTGGGATGGAAACTACCATGCATACAGGAGCAGGAAGAAGGGCATGTAACAATTCTGCAACCCCTTATAAGAGGTCATGAAAGGGCAGGAAGTACCACCTCCTTTGGTCCATTTAGCCCAAGGTCATGAGTAGAGCAATTACCACTAGATTTCCCCCTTTTGTCTAAATAAGAAGGTCTAATATTAATGCAAACTATATACAATAAGAATAATTATCAAGTATTGTCTAGGAAAAACAAAGGGTAATAACATAAACAAAAATGGAACTACAACCAACAAGAATAACATCAAACAAGAAAGACATGCTAAATGTCCAGAAATATCCAGAATGTAGGTTAATGGCAAATTACAGAGATTACAATAGCTGTCCTACCTTGAAGATTCTGACTCTAGTACTAATATGTTCTAGCTGAGATATGAGAAAATTGTAACTGTAACTATCTAGTCTTCAACTCCATCAAAGACCTAAGAAGGAACATAATAACATCTGAGAAAGCAGGAGATGAACTAAAGCAACTTTTAGGAATCTTGTGAGAGTAGACAGAGACAGCTGGCAGCCTGGACAGTTGCCTAAAGCTTCTTAGCATCGTTGGTGCATTCAAATTGGCTACAGGCCTAGAGTATCTGAGAAATCATTTTCAGAAGTAGGTATTTTGAAAGACTATCTTATTCTGTCTTGGCAGAGTTCAGTAGCCACTTATCCTTGTGTCCCAGTCATTCTGAAGGGACAGTATTCCTACTGTCAGCAGTCAACACAAGGGCAGTTCTTTGCCGAGCAGGCCATTTTGTGCCAAGAAGACCAACTTACAAATGGAAATGTCTTAGAAGCTCAACATTCTCTTGCGTTCAAATTGGTGCTCTAAGATGTAATCATGTCTCACATCAACAGAATTCTAGGTTATTTAAATGCCATATTCTCTAGGTCTATGAAGTGTTTCAAGATCACCTGCCCATCTGATCTATATATCTCTAAATCTGGACAACCTAACTAACATAACTATAGAGAAGACAAGCATAGGTGACTATAAATCTGTAAGGTTTATCTACCTAAATAACCTAAGGACTAAGGCTTCATGTAAACAAGATAAACAGTCTGTAAGCAAAAGTAGAGTAGGACAATGACCTCAAAATTTTGGCAATACACAAAATAGCTAAAACAGAGGTAGGAATGTATAGTGAAATATGACAATAATCCTAAATATATATCAATATACAAAATATCCTAAACAGAGGTAGAACATACATACAGTATGACAAATATAATTTTACATTTGTATCAATATATGAACATTTCAAATAAGAGTAGAAATATATGTACATTACAACAATTATAGTTCTGCATTTGTATCAATATACAATTTATCTTAAATAAGAATATAAAAATAATTTACATTTGTATCCGTATACAAGAATCCATAACAGTGCAATTTATCTAAGGCTAATACTTTACTAAATTAGTTTACTAGTATATGCAATAATCTACCTTAATATCCTATACCTATCCATTCTCCTTTTTCTTTTCTTAAGGAGAGTCCCAAGCCCAATATTTTCTTCCACACCCAACCCTATAACCATTATCCATAACCCTGAGAAGCATGAAACCTTTTGAGAAAAGGGGCATTTTCTTAGAATTGCTTCCTGCTGTTCAGGGGGGCGATGATATCTCTGTGGGGTCCTGTAAGAAAGGTCAGATAGTTAGGTCTCAGTTGGACTAACTGTAGATTCTACAGCCAGTCTCAGAGTAATGGGTTGTCTGAGATTCAGGCTAGAAGTGAATTATGATGGACCATCTTATTATGGGACTATTTTCGAGAGTGTTCCATCTTAGATTGATCATTGAGTAATGTTTATGAATACCATGGTGTCATTCTGGACTGGGTAGAGTCATTGTTGTGGGGCCCCATCTTTCTTCTGGAGACTTCAGAGATTGCCATTGGAAAAGACTTAAATACTACTACCTACATACTACTCCATGTTGCAGTCCATCATTGAACGAGATAAGTCCAGGAAGTTAATCAGAAAAGTGAAGCAGAAAACAAGCTGTTTACTGTCTCCCTCACTCACAGGTTCATATATAGCTAGGTAGCTTTTTTAATGCAGCCTAGCATCACCTGCTCATGGAATGGTTATGCCTAGATATTTCTGCATTAATTATTATTCAAGATAATTCTCCCAATTATCTTTGTGGAAGTTCTATGTCAGACTGAACTCAGTAATCCAAAGCTCATGGGGCAGGTACTCTGGGTGCATCAGTCCAATACCATAGAATTCCTTGTGTGAGACTCAGACCGCTAAGTCAGCACTGGTGCTGTATGTGCTGTGTTGGGTTGATGACTGTAAGCCAGTATTTATGGAGGATATACTGTGGCTTAGTCATGAATGTAATGCAGCACTCATGCATGATGCAAGAACTATTGGCGACTGATACATGTACCACCATCTATAGTGCAAGGACTTTGGCAGGGTCATGCCTACTAACCAGCAAAACATGGTGTTTGTACTGTTGGTGCTCAGGCTAATTACTCAACAATCATCATGAATGTACCTTTCTACTCAAGTATGCCTGGTTTATGAAATGTGGAATAGTTACCGAACACTCATGGTGCGTGTCTGTAGAATATTCATGCCTATAACCCCACATTTTTCTTGCATGCTCTGTGTTGGCCCAATGGCTGTCACCCAAAACTTATGGATCATATACTGTGGAAGAATCCAACCTTAATGCAGCAATCATGGCTCATGTACTGTGTGAGACTGACACCAGCATGTCAGCACCTATGGTACGTGTACTGTCAGAGGCTCATGCCTGTATCCAAATATTCATAATCCTTGTACTGTATAAGGCTGACAGAAGTATCCCAGAAAACATGTTTTTTTTTTCTAGGAGGGCTATGCCTACAACCCAGAATTCATGTTGCGTATAGTGTGGGGTCCCATGACTTCAATCTGTCCCCCATGGTGCATGTACTGTGGAGGCTTACATCTGGATCTCAGGATTCATAGTTTTCTACTGTGGTCGGTTTACGTCTGTGACCCAGCACCCATTGTGAATGTATTGTGTGAGACTCAACACAGTAATCCAGAACTTAGGCTGCACTGTACTGTGGACATCTCATGCCAATAACGTAGAATTCTTTATAAGTGTCCTGTGCAGAACTCAGACTAGTAAGTCAGCATGCATACTGTATGTATTCAGTGGGTTCATGGCTGTAAGTCAGCGTTCATGGTGCATGTACTATGCTTTGTTCATGGATATAATGCATCAACCATGTATCATTTATTGTTCTAGGCTGCCTGGGGCCAGCCCTGGTGGTGGCCATGTCCCAAAGAGGAGGTAAGGAGTTGGCAAGGGAAGGATGAGTAAATCATGATGGTAGAGAGAATCTTGCACCCTGACTAGCCAGCAGTCAGAATGCTTCTGTATACAGAATTCAGAAAGCAGGGTTAGATTCATGTTGTTCTAAACATAGATCATACCATATGTTTAACCTTTTCTCTTGCACTTCAAAGGTCATAAGTTTAGTCATCATTGATAAACCATCACAGAGAAGAGTTATCTTTTACAATTATTTTCCCTCAAGTCTAGTCATCATTATCTTTTATAATTGATTATCTTTTATAATATTTTTTAATCATCAACCCAAAAACCATTTTTTAAGAATTCAAAGGCATGTAACAGCCTGTTCTAAGGCTGGTACTTCTTGTGGCTTCAAGGATGCTAGACAGAGAGAAAAACCTCCAAGCCATGCTGGGAAGATTGCTTTGTCCCAACCAGTGTATTATTAACTCTTAATGACCAAAGTGCCCAAGAAGCATCCTAAGGCCAAAGCTGCTGCAGTTATTTTTCAACATATGGCATAAAACACTGTTTTATGTCTTATATATTCTCAGACTTTATGTATATATCTAATCCTGACCTTCATTTGTTCCTTGGTCACAGATAACACAGTGGCATTGCATGAGCTAAGTTCTCTAACAAAGGGAGGTCCTGACACTTTCCTTTATCATCTTTCCACACCGTTCTTTGCTCATCGATATAGGTCTCTGTGTAGGACAGAGGTAACTTCTGCTAATCTAACTTTGTTGCTGTATATGCCACATGGACACCTGAGTGTATAGTAGGAAGGGGCTTGTAATCTGATCTGCAGCCAAATCCTCTAGCCCACTGAGCCTTGTTGACCTTTTGAAGTTTACTTTGTTTTGATTATCTTGTTTCTGAGTAAGTATAGGGGAAGATGTTTCAAGAATATCTCAGAGCCTCACAAAGAGATCTCTGGCTTCTTAATGTGTGTCATAACCTCCAAGGTGTAAGGAAGACCTTCAAGTAGATAAGGATATCTCTCTAAAAGCGGGAGGGGTGGTACGCTCAGGACTTTCCTGGAGAAGCATAGAAGCAGTACTCCTGGGAGAAGGCATAAATGATTCTTAAGAAATTTTCCATCAATCCAATATCCCCAAATTGTAAAAATATTAAAAGTCCCCCAAGTATGCAAACTAAAAAATCTGTCATCTGATCTGTCATGAGATCAAAACCCAAACTGTCATCGTGGCAATTATCTGACTCTGCTTTGCTGGATCTTTGTCAAGTTGCTATGCTAGGATTTTGATGTTTGCTGTTCCTATCAGCTATGGCTGTGCCAGAAGGCTCATGCCTTTATCCTAACTGTCCTCATGAATGTACTGTGTGACAATCAAGCAGCCATGGCTTATAAAATGTGGGAAGCTCATGCCAATAACCCAGTACTCATCAAGTTGCACATACTGTGTGAGGCTCAAAATGATAACCCAGCATTCATGGTGTATGTATGGTGGTGGTCCCATGGAAATAACCCAACATTCATGGTTCATATGCTGTGGGACAACACCCCTTAATTGCACTACTCATGGTACATGAACTGTGTGAGACTGAGATCAGTTTATCACTACACATGGTGCATGTACTGTGCAAGTCTGACATGAGTAGCCTAACAAACATGGTGCTTGTGTTATAGGAAGGTTATTCATGTAACACAGAACTCCTGATGAATGTACTGTGTTTGGCTCATGCTTGTAACCCACTGTTTAGTGAGGCTTTCTAGTGCTGTGAAGAGACACCACAACCATGGCAACTCTTTTTAAGTTTTAATTTTTATTTATTTATTTATTTATTTATTTATTTATTTTTTTATTTTTTTTTTTTAGGTTTTTCGAGACAGGGTTTCTCTGTGTAGTTTTGCGCCTTTCCTGGGACTCACTTGGTAGCCCAGGCTGGCCTCGAACTCACAGAGATCCGCCTGGCTCTGCCTCCCGAGTGCTGGGATTAAAGGCGTGCGCCACCACCGCCCAGCCTATTTATTTATTTTTTACAACCTGACTGCTGTTTCTGCTCCATCCTCTACTCCCAGTCCCATACCTACCTCCCCTCCATCCACCTCCATCTACTCCTCCTTCTCTTCAATGAAGGGCTGGACTCCCATGGATATCAACCAAACATGGCATATCAAGTTGAAGGCTGGATGGGGTTACATAGTATGAGTTCTATGTTCCCAAAAGCCAGCAGAAGATTCAAAGACAGCACCTGCTCTCAGTGTTAGAAGTCTGACAAGAAGACAATGCTACACAACTGTCACACATATGCAGAGGGCCTAGGTCAGTTCCATGGTGGCTCCCTCATTGTCATATCAATTTCTGTGAGCCTCCATGAGCCCAGGTTACTTGATTCTGTAGGGTTTCTTGTAGTGTCCTTAAGCCCTCTTGCTCTTACAACCCTTCCTTCCCCTCTTTTACAGGATTCTCTGAGCCTTGCCTAATATTTGCCTGAGGGTCTCTGCATCTGATTCCATCAATTGCTGGTTGAAGTCTCTCTGATGAAAATTTGGCTAAGTACCAATCTATGAGTATAGCAGAGTATAATTAAGAATCATTTCATTGATTTTTTTGTGAGACATATTTAGTTCTATCCTTCCTTGACTTTCGATTTCTGGGTCCTGGCTCTCCAGGTACTGTGAGGGATGGTTTCCCTCTCCTGGCATGACACTCAAGCTGGATAAGTAATTACTTGGCCACTCTCACTATTTCAGCCCAGCCTTTACCACAGCACATATTAGAGGTAGGACCAATTGTAGGTCGAAGGTTATGTGGCTGGATTGGTGTCCCAATACCTCCACTGGACATCTTGCTTGGTTCCAGGAGATAGCCAGTTCAAACTTCATATC
The DNA here is from genome assembly GCF_007827085.1 of Peromyscus californicus insignis. Taxonomy (NCBI): domain Eukaryota; kingdom Metazoa; phylum Chordata; class Mammalia; order Rodentia; family Cricetidae; genus Peromyscus; species Peromyscus californicus. Next base: position 48,988,324 of record NW_026294492.1, read on the forward strand.
TCCATTGCTAGGAGTCTTAGCTAGGGTCATCTTCAAAGATTCATGGGGATTTCCATTGTACTAGGTTTTTACTTGCCCATGAGATACCCCCCCCAATTCCAGTTGTCTCTCCCAGTACTCTCTCCCTCCCTCTTTATCCACCTAATTTTCCTCTACCTGCCCCTGCCACCACCTCCTCCATCCATGATGTCTATTCTAATTCTCCTTCCCAGGGTGATTCATATACCCCCCATCCTTGAGCCTGCCTTGTTATTTAACCTGTCTGGGTCTGTAGATTGTAGCATGGTTATCTTTTACTTTACAGCTAATAATCCACTTATAAGTGAGTACATACCATCTTTGTCTTTCTGGGTCTTGGGTAACTCACTTGAGATTTTTTTTTAATTCCATCCATTTGTGATGTCATGGTTTTTAATAGCTGAGTAATATTCCATTGTATAAATGTTCCACAATTGCTTTATCCATTCTTTGGTTGAGAGGCACCTAGGTGGTTTCCAGTTTCTGGCTATTATAAATAAAGCTCCTATGAACAAAGTTAAGCAGACAAATGTCCTTGTGATTTGATGGGGCACCCATTAGGTATGTTTTGAATAGTGTTATAGCTCGGTGTTGGGATGGATCAATTCCCACTTTTCTGAGAAACCATGATATTGATTTCCAAAGTAGCTGTACAAATTTGTACTCCCAAAAGCCATGGAATAGTGTGTCCCTTGGTCCACATGCTCACCAGCATGAGCTGTCACTTGTGTTTTTGACCTTAGCCATTCTGACAGGTGTAAGATGGAATCTCAGAGTTGTTTTTGTTTGCATTTCACTGATGGCTGAGGATGTCGAACATTTCTTTCAGTGGTTCTCAGTCATTTGAGATCCCTCTGTTGATATTTCTCTGTTTAGATCTGTAGCCTTTATTTTAATTGGATTATTTGGTTTGATGATATCTAGTTTCCTGAGTTCTTTATATATTTTAGAGGTCAGTCAGATGTAGAGTTAGTGAAGATCTTTTCTCATTCTATAGGCTGATACTTTGCCCTGTTGATTGTGTACTTCGCCTCACGGAAGCATTTCAGTTTTATGAGGATCCATTTATTAATTGTTGTCCTTAGTGCCTGTGCTGTTGTTCTGTTCAGAAAATTATCTCCTGCGCCAATGAAGTCAAGGCTATTCCTCACTTTTTTTCTATCAGGTTCAGTGTATCAGTTTTTTATTTCATCTTTGAGTCACTTGAACTTGAGTTTTCTTCAGGATGATAGATATGGATCTATTTGCATTCTTCTACATATTGACATCCATCTAGACCACCACCATATGTTCAAGATGCTGTCTTTTCTCCAGTGTATAATTTTGATTCCTTGTAAAAAATTAAGTTTTCATAAGTGTTGTGGAATATTCTTTTAAGATGTGTTACATTTGTTTATGGTGTGAATCATTTGCTTTAATGATGCAAAGATGTGTTGGGTTCTTTTATGTTGAATCTGTTTAACTCCTCGAAGCTGTGTCACTCTTTGTCTGTCTAAAACACCTGATTGGTCTAATAAAAAGCTGAGTGGCCAATATCAAGGCAGGAGAAAGGATAGACAGGGCTGGCAAGCAGAAAGAATAAATCTGGGAAATCTGGGAAGAAAGGATTGAAGAAGGGGCAAGAACAAGGAGAGGAGCCTACGAGGGGCCAGGCACTTAGCCACACAGCCAGCCACAGAGTAAGAGTGAAAGTAAAATATACAGAAACGAGAAAAGGAAAAAGCCCAGAGGCAAAAGGTAGTTGGCATAATTGAAGTCAAGAAAAGCTGGGTAGAAACAATCCAAACTAAGGCTGGGCATTTATTATAAGAAATAATAAGGCTCCATATATATTTCATTGGGAGCTGGGTGGTGCGTCCTCCCAAAAAGCCAATGAGTAAAAAAACAACCAACAACACATAGGTGTGTGGCTTTATGTCTGTCTCAAGTTTGATTCCATTGATCAATCTGTCTGTTTTTATGTGAATACCATGAGGTTTTTATATCTATAGCTCTGTAGTAGAGCTTGAAATTGGGGATGTTGATATCTCCAGAAGTTCTTTTCCTGTACAGGATGGGATTTTGCTATTCTGGATTTTTTGTTTTTCCACATGAAGTTGAGTATTTTTCTTTCAAAATTTATAAATAATTGTGTTGGAATTTCTATGGGGATTGGGCTAGATGGCCATTTATACTGTTAATCCTGTGAATACATGAGCATGGGCTATCTTTCCATCATCTGATATGTTCTTCAATTTCTTTCTTCAAAGACTTGTAGTTCTTGTTATGCAGATCTTTCACTTGCTTAAAATTACACCAAGTTATTTCATATAATTTGTGGCTCTTGTGAAGGGTATTGTTTCCCTGATTTCTTTCACAGTCCATTTGCATATAGGAGGATTTTTTGAAGTTACTCTTGTAGCCAACCACTATTTGAAGGTGTTTATAGCAGTTGGCATTCCCTGGTATAATTCTTGTGGTCACTTATCTACACTATCATCAACTGTGAATAATGATTCTTTGAAATTTCCATTTCAATTTGTATCCCCTTGATCTCCTTTAGTTTTCTTATTGTTTTAGCTAGAACTTCAGGTACTATTTTGAATAAATGCGGAGAAAGCTACGTTCCTGTCAAACAGTTCTTTCGCTTGTTTGGCTAGAGTTACCCCAAGATATTTTATGTTATTTGTGGCTATTGTAAAAGGTGTTGTTTGTAGGGAAAGGGGACTGGCTAGAGAAACCCACCCTGACCCTGGAGCCCAGAATTAGGGAAGGATGGCTCAGATAAAGCCAGTGAGAGAAACACAGCTTAGCTCAGATCAGAGCCATCTCTGCCCCTGTCCAACTGACTTGTGAAATCAACCAATCACAGAGCAGGACAGCAGAATCCTGGCCCTAGGGCCCAGGACCAGGGAAAAAAAAACACAGCCTGTGTTTGGGACCTGAGCCAGAGAAGTGAACACTTTATCCCCAAACCCAGAACCCAGGAAATATGCCCTGACTCTGAGACTAGTACCAAAATAATACTCTTGGCCCCTAGAATCAGAGTCAGTGAAAGAAATGTGCCCTGGCCTTAGAGGTAGTGTCAAAAAGCCAAGAAATGTCAGTGAAAGAAATACAGTTTGGCCCTGAAATCAGAGTCATCTCTGCCCCTTGCTCACAAAACTGGCCAATCCCTGGGCAGAAAATAAACAAACCAATCACAGTTGACTCTGCCCCCTAGACATCCTAGATAAAGCGCCCTGCCCGGTCAGTTGTGAGCTGTTCTCTCCACCCTGGTAGAGGCAGCTACTCTCCTGGACTCCTCCTTCCCAAATAAACCTCTTTCTCAAAAGAGTATTGGGTGAAGACCTTCATTGACAGCTGAAACAGAAGAACCTTGCTGCGGCATCCCATAGTGGACTGAGCAAGGGGAAACTGAACAGAAGAACCTTGCTGGGACATCCCATAGTGGACTGAGCAAGGGGGAACTGAACAGAAGAACCTTGCTGAGATGTCCCATAGTGGACTGAGCAAGGCGGAGCTGAACAGAAGAACCTTGCTGGGACGTCCCATAGTGGACTGAGTGAGAAAGAGCTGGTAACACTGAGCCAGAGATTGTGGCTCTCCAGGAGAAGAGCAGGACCTTGCTGTGTCCTGTGGGGAAACCATCCCCCATCATACCATCATACCAGGTATAGCCTGACCTTCCCAAAGAGTCAGGATACCCTTCCTTGCTGAAGCAGTTCCAGGCTTGTCTCTCCTGAGAAGTCAGAAAACCTTCCTTTCCAAGGTTGGGCTGTTTCTTTGCAGTCTCAGCCATCAGAGCTGTGCTAAACAGCTCCAGGTGTCCGGGACACCTTCAGGGCAGAGCTCTTGTCCTAAGTAGCTCTGAGGTGTCCGGGATACCTCACCCTCTAGGGCAGAACTGTCTCCTCACAGTTTCAACCATCAATTTACTTAAATTTGGTGCCGAAACCCGGGACACCAAACCCAGAGCTTTTGCAGTTTACTAACATTGTTTCTCTGATTTCCTTCTCAGCCTCCTTATCATTTGTATATGGAAGTGCCACTAATTATCTGAGTTAATCTTGTATCCTGCCACATTAATGTGTTTCTCTGCTGTAGGGGTTCCCTGATTGGACTTTTGTGGTTACTTCTTGTATACATTCATATCACGGGCAAATAGTGGATTTAGAGTTTTTTCTTTCCAATCTGTATCTAGGATGTCTTTAATTGCTTTATTTTTTTTCCTTGACCCAGTGGTCATTCAGTAGAGAGTCATTCAGTTTCCGTTATTTTGTAGGCTTTTTGTAGCTTGTGTTGTTTCTGAACTCTAACCCATGGTGATGGATAAGGTATGGGGGCGGGTTATTAGAATATTTTTGTACCTGTTGAGATTTGCCTTATGACCAAGTATGTGGTCAGTTTTAGAGAAGGTTCCATAAGGTGCTGAGAAGAAGGTATACTCTTTTGTGTTTAGATGAGATGTTTTGTAGATGTCTGTTAAGTCCATTTGAGTCAAACCATCTGGTAGTTCCCTTGTTTCTCTGTTAAGTTTCTGTCTGGCAGACCTGTCCATTGGTGAGAGTGGGGTGTTGAAGTCTCCCACTATTAATATGTGGGGTTCAATATGTGATTTGAGCTTTAGTAATGTTTCTTTTATAAACATAGGTGCCCTTGTATTTGGGGCATAGATGTTCAGAATTGAGACTTCCTCTTGATGGATTTTCCTTCCATGAGTATGAAATGTCTTCCATCTCTTTTGATTAATTTTAGCTTGAAGTCTATTTTGTTACATATTAGGATAGCTATACCAGGTTTGATTCTTAGGTCCATTTGATTGGGATATCATTTCTCAATACTTTACTCTGAAGAAATATCTGTCTTTGAAGTTAATATGTGTCCTTTGTATGCACCAGAATGATGGATCTACTTTTCATATCCATTCTGTTAGTCAGTGTCCTTTTATTCATGAATTCAGTCCATTGATATTAAGAGATGTTAATGACCAGTGATTGTTAATTCCTGTAATTTTGGTTTGGTGGTGGTGAAGTGTGTTTCCCTTCTTTGGGATTTGCTGGTGTTAGGTTATCTATTGCCTGTGTTTTGGTGGGTGCAGCTAACTTCCTTGGGTTGGTGTTTTCTTTCTAATATGTTCTGTAGTACTGGGTTTGTAAACAGGTAATGTTTAAATCTTGTTTTGTCATGGAATATCTTGTTTTCTCCATGTATGGTGAGTGAAAGCTTCACTGGGTATAGCAGTCTGGGCTGGCATCCATGGTCTCTTAGTTTCTCTAATACTTCTGTCCAGGACCTGCTCCCTTTTAGAGAAGTCAGATGTAATTTTGACAAATCTGCCTTTATATGTTACTTGGTCTTTTTCCCTTGCAACTCTTAATATTCTGTCTTTATTCTGTATGTTTAGTGTTTTGATTATTATATGACTAGGGGACTTTTTCTTGGCCCAGCATATTTCACTTTTCTGTAATAGTCTTGTACCATTATAGGCATGTCCACTTTCAGGTTAGGAAAGTTTTCTTCTATGATTTTGTTGAGTGTGTTTCCTGTGCCTATGAGCTGGGATTCTTCTATCCCTGTTATTCTAAAGTTTGGTGTTTTCTTGGTGTCTCAGAATTTATTGGATTTGACATTTTCTTTGACTGATGAATCTATTTCCTCTACTGTATCTTCAACACCTGAGAGTCTTTCTTCCATCCCTTTTATTCTGTACCTAATGATGTTTGCATCTGTAGTTCCTGTTTGCTTCTCCAAATTTTCCATTTCCAGAATCCCTGGGTTTGTGTTTTCTTTATTTTTTTTTGGATTTCAATTTTCAAGTCTTAAACTGTTTACTTTACCTGTTTCTTTTTCTTTGTTTTCTTTAATGGATTTATTGATTTCTTTGAATTTTTTCTTTTTCTTTTTCTCAATTTTGTTAAGAGAATTTTTCTTTTTTTTTTTTTTTTTTTTTTTTTGGTTTTTGGAGACAGGGTTTCTCTGTGTAGCTTTGCGCCTTTCCTGGAACTCGTTTTCACTTCCTCCTCAAGGGCCTCTGTCATCTTCATAAAGTTGTTTTTAAGGTCCTTTTCTTGTGTTTCCACTGCATTAGAATGTTCAGGTCTTGCTGTTGGAGGATCACTGGGCTCTGGTGGTGCCATCTTGCTCTTTCGGATGTTGAATATATTCTTACACTGGCATTTACTCGTCTGTTCTTCCAACTAGTATGGGTCATTCCTGTACCTATGTAGTCTGTTCTTAAACAGGTGTGTGTGGTGCCTGTGCCTGTTCTTCCAAATGGTGTGGTCTATGCCTGTGCCTATGTAGTCTGCTGGGCTTGTGGGGAAGGGCTGGCCACAGGGAGGATGTTCAGGTGTCTGGGGTTGAGTAGCAGAGTGGGTCTTGGAGGGACAGAGACAAGTGGGTGGTGGTGGTGCAGCCTGGAGGCAAGTCTCCCATCTGCTTGCTGGCTGGTGGGGTTTGCAACAGAGCAGTGGAGTTCCACCAGACTTGGGGGCAGGGCCAAGCTGCCTTGCTGGTGCTGAGATGGGAGAGAGAGGGGCATGGGATGTGCCTTGGGGTTTAGGGTCTGTATGTTGGGGCAATTGAGCTGGGAGACCAGTCACTCACCTCTTCTTCCAACTGGTGTCATTTGTGCCCATGCCTATGTAGTCTCTTGGGGTTACAGGGAGGGCTGGGCATGGGGAGGATGTTCAGATGTATGGGCTTGAGAAGCAGAGTGGGTCTTAGAGGGTCAGAGTCCAAGGGGTGGCAGGGGTGGTGGTACAGCCTGGAGGCAGGTCTCTCACCTGCTTGCTGGTGGGTGGGGACTCTGCCAGAGCAGTGGAGTTCCAGCCAGATAGATACTGTTTAAATTGGACTTTGTCCTGGGATATCTTGTTTCCACAATTTATGGTGATTGAAAGGTTTGCCAGGTTTAGTAGTGTGGCCTGGCATCTGTGGTCTCTTAGAGTCTACAAAACATCTGTCCATGCCCTTTTAGAGAACTCATTGAGAAGTCGGGTGTAGTTGTAATGCATCTGCCCTTAGATGTTACTTGTCCTTTTAACCTTGTAGCTTTTAATATTCCTCCTTTGTGCTGTGTGTTTAGTGTTTTGATTATTACATCAGGGTGGGGCCATCTTTCTGATCCAATCTACTTGGTGTTCCTATTTATTTATTTTTCATTTTACATGCCAACCCCAGTTCCCCCTCCTTCCTATTCTTCCACCCCTCACTCAGAGAGTGTAAGGCCTCCTTTGGGGAGTCAACAAAGTCTGGCATATGAAGTTGAAGCTGGGCCAAGCTCCTCCCGTCTGCATCAAAGCTGAGCAAGGTATCCTACCCTAGGGAATGGGCTGCAAAAAGCCTGTTCATACACCTGGGATAAGTACCACTGCCAGGAGCCCAACGAACAGATCAAGCCACACAACTGTCACCCACAATTCAGAGGGCCTAGTTTGGTCCCATGCAGGTTCCCCAGCTGTCAGTCCAGAGTCCATGAACTCCCACAAGCTGGGGTCAGCTGTTTCTGTGATTTTCCTCATCATATGATCCCTCTGCCCTTTTTTCCTTTGTCATATGATCCCTCTGCCCTTTTTTCAACTGAACTCCAGGAGCTCAGCCCAACGCTTGGCTCTGGATCTTAACATCTGTTTCCATCAGTTACTGAATGTAGGTTCTATGATGACAATTAGGTAGTCACTAATCTGATTACAGGGGAAGGCCAACTCAGGGACCATCTCTGCTATTTCTAGCAGTCTAACCTGAGGTCATCCTTGTTGATTCCTGGGAATTTCCCTAGCACCAGGTTCTCCCTAACCCCATAATGGCTCCCTCCATCAAGGTATCTCTTTGATTGCTCTCCCTCTCAGTCCCTCCTCCAACTCAGCCATCTTGATTTCTCAAGTCCCCATTCCCCCATCCCTTCTTTTTATGCCTCCCTCCCAGTTTACCCAGGATGGCTACTAGTAACTAACCAACTACCAGGATTTGTGAAGTCTTTAGTCTTGGAGAATACATACAACCACCACTGTATTAGCAGCACAGTCCTTAACTATATTCTAAAAACATCCTTATACACATAGATAAATGTACTCCCTATCAAGGAAATTTCACTTTGCTGCCGATGGAGACTATTAAACAAAACCAATCAAAAGACAGAATTTTAGAAACCTGTACAATTGGATATATCTACCAAACCACTCCCAAATCTGATGCTCAGGGAACATTACCAAATGTTGTGTAGAAAGTTTGTAAGATCCAGGGAGTTGCTGTGATATCGTATCTTCTAGTAATTTCAAAGCTATACCCATAGTTGTCTACTAAAATGGCTGCGTAATCATGAGATGAACAAGGAAAGCAACAATAGTCATGCCAAGGTGGATTGGGAAAAACAAGGATGCCTCAACCCTTCAAAAACAATGAAGTTTCCTTTTCTAAATTTTTCACTCCAAAACAAAATTAAGAAATAATCTCCCACGTGAAAGACCACTCCAATTAGTTATCCAATACCAAAGATTGAGCCCTGAAAATATACATACAAGGAACATTATATAAACTTAGTTGCCAATATTAAGGAATATATTTGTGCATAAAAATATTCATGTAATAACAAATAGTGAAAAATAGACCATCAATTTTAAAGAGAGCAATAATGTGTATACTAGAGAGTTGGGAGTGAATTAAAGGAAAGAGGAAATGTTATAATTATACAATAATCTTAAAACTATAAAAAATAAAACTTTTTAAGAAGGAAAAAGCAATTTTAGAAAAAATTCCAGTTAATAAAAATAAGAATGCTACCCTGGCAGCCATCTTAGCCCTCCTCAGACTGCAGCTGCAGCCCTTCACTCAGTTTCTCAGCCATGTCCTCAGTTATTCTATCTAGTACAGAATTCTAGATGTGTGGACCAGCTAAAAAGATCTTATTTTAGTTTCATTACATCAGCATACAACAGAATTCCAGACAGAAATGATCAGTATCAGAGCTTACACATTTAATAAGTCATTGAGAAGACATGAGTCAAAGGATTCCTATAATTTTTCTCAATAAAGGTCATGGGCTTCATGCGCCAGTTAATGATGTTGCTTGTATGGATTTTCAGTCCTGATCACTAGGTGTTAGACAATATACAGTGGCCTCATCCCCAGTGAACACTCATCCTCCTGTTTTCGGCTGCCCTCTCCTGCCTTATGTGGGTGCTGTCTTATGAGAGTCACGCTTTGGCCTACCAACCCGTGTTGTCTTTGCGAAGATCTCTTTTAGGCATCCACTTGATGGAAATTCAGAGGTTATTTAAAGAGAATGGAGCTTGAGAGATATTTGAGAATTTTAATGTGCATGCTGCTGTTGAAGATGAACTGATGAACTGTTTCCAGCATGTACATCAGACAGCACAGAGCCACCCCTAATTCTAAGGCAAAGGATCACATGCCTTTGGCCTGTGGAGATGAATGTTTTTATTTTAATATACACAAATATTCCTGCAAACAGAAAAACGCACCACATCCCTGTAATTAAAATAAATCTTGAAAATAAGTGTTAGATCAGTGGTTTTCAAACTATGAGAAGTGACACTTTCAGAGGTCACATAACAGATGTCCTGAATATCAGATATTTACATCCCAATTCATGCAATTGATACCTTGGTAATCTCTTACCAATGGTGAATGTTGGTATTAAAAGGAGTAGTGATGTTTTAAAGGGTTCCTCTTTTGTGTTTCAGTTAGTCACTAAATGGATTCATTAGTAATTACAGCATCAGCTGAGAACTTATGGTTAGTTCTACTGAGACCGAAGGATCATAGATTTATGGTTTTCCTTTCACTCACCTCCAGCATGTCTTACAGTCTTTACTAAATATGATATATAGTCAAATATGTCTATCTAATCCTTTAAGCATAGATGAGTTAACAGCAAAAACAATAGCTTCAATATATGTGAAGCATTACTTCAAATATTTGAAGTCAGATTAAAATGCAACTGGACTTAGAAGTCTGGATGTCTGTCTTTTAGAAGTATGTATTTAGGCAAATCACTATCTATTTAATATTAAATCACCTCAAAGACTCTACTTGCACAGCTGTTTCATTTATAGTCCATTTGCACACTGATACACCTAGTTGTCAATTCTGCACAATCTGTAATATTTTTACATGGATTATCATTTTCATTGACAATCTTGGGCAAAATTGTGCAAGAGACAAAGTTTATATTTCACTATCTATTGTCCAATTTCAGAACTCTGCTCCAACATTATATTATTTCCTGTCTCCCACATGGCCCTGACTTAGTGTAGTTTTCTTTGAATATTTTAATTCTCTCCACACTTCAAATTTTATTTCTGCTATGCACAGCTCCATGAAGGATGCCTACTAATGTACATATATTAAAGCTGCCCCATGACTTTTCTCTTCAGGGCTTAAAATAATCTAACAGATACCACAGTGAGATTAGAACTAATACTTCATTTTCAGTTGGCTACTACAGCAATTTAATCTTGATCATTTGGATTTCATCTCTGTTGCCCAGTACACTGATGGCATTTCCACAGACAGAACACTGTCTATTGGAAGGAAAAACTAATCTTCCTGTATGTTCCATCCTGATAAAGGATAGATTCCATTGTTTTAATAAACACAGTCTAATGATGAAAAACACTTTAAAGTTTCAATCACAAAGCTTAATTTTTTAAACCAGAATTTATGTACTCAGCATTTATTCAGTGCTTGTCACATGCTGGGAACTATACAAGGCACTAGGCATCTTTTCTCCCCAAAGACAGGACACAATCCTTGTGCAGGGGGAGGTAGAGTGGCCTGTCATATCTTAGTAAAGCATACCCCACATGATGTAGATATAATGGCTTCTTTAATTTCAGTTTTTAAGAGAAGGCTTTAGTCTCTTACAATTTTCTCTTAGTGCATAAAGAATTGTTTGCAGTAATTCTAATGCAAGTGTTTAATCAAGCTACTTTATATAAATTGTTTCACTTGTCTCACGAAATAGAAATTCTCTAATCTAGTTTCTCCTTATGTGAGTAATTTAAAAGACTTCTGAAAATTAAGTCTTGGCTTTAAATGGTTTTTAAGGGTACAAATTAACAGGAACCTAAGTTTATTCACAAAAAAGGAAACAAAATCAGTATGATTTCTGAAATGTTTTCATAAACTATATGTATTCCTAGAACATTCTTCAGTAGATACCAAGTCTTAATGCAGTTAGTAGTACCTCTCATTTCTGTACAGAGGATCAGGATCTCAGGAGCTGCAGCGCACAATCAGACGTTTACTGAGGAATGTGGAATTTAATGTTTCTGGGCAATGTGTTTAAGTAGTGGTAATTATTGTTTTGCAAATTTAGTATTGTGTTAGATATTTGTAACAAAAATATTTGCAGAGATTTTTTTTAAAAGAAGAGAATTCTAGAGACGAACATAAATGTTCTCTCATTACATCAAACTTAAAGTGTTTGCAGTGGCAAACCAGTGCTAATTGCAGTCTTAGGCATTAACACATTTTGGTGAGAAAGGGGCAGACAAATACAATTTGAGTAAATATTTTCAATCATGAATTCTTGTCTGTACTGACTGAGTCATACAGCATAGGAATTTATATCCCATTTTATAGGTTATGAGACCTTTGCCATCATTGCACATTTCCAACCTTACATATATACAAGTTCTGTCATTTTTCTTTCAAAATTGTATTCTCATGCAATATGCTAGTAAAAAATTATTGTTTCAATAACAGAATGTGGGCATGAAAGATTATTGCAAAGATCTCAGTAGCAATGAGATAGAAAGCTGTTTTAGGGTATCTTGGGATTTTGTAAATGTGTATCCTGCCATTTTAAATAAAATCATATTATAATAGTTGATATATGCCAAGAGATGACACTGGTTGTGAGCTATGTGTTGGTGGCAATGGTCAGTTAGCTCTTGTTATCTGAAAGTGGCATTGCTTCAAAACTCTGTACTCCCTAAGGTAGTATAAGGTCTCTGGCTCCTTAATTACAAATTCTCATCATGAATTAAGTGCTTTGATATTCTGCAGGTTCTTCACATCCTTGGTTGTTTTTTAAGGAAAATATGCTTCATATGCATTTAAATATATTTGGCTCCTTTTTGATAATTCTGTTCAAGATGTGTTCTAAGCAATTCCTTTCATATGATAACAAAACCTAGATTTTTTTGTATAGATCCAGTACTTCTACTTGTAAATAAATTGCCATTTTCATTGCACTAAGAATTTATCTACTTTTATAAATAACATACATAAAGAAAAAGATGATTTTTTTCTTTATGACAGATTACTGCATTGTAATCTTAAAGGATCAAAGTATTAAAATATTGCACATTGTGGAAACAGTAATCCTACTATGCATGTAGGTGTGCACTTGCTCCTGTGTGCATGTGGCGGTCATGACCTCAGGTGTAAGTCATCTTCATTGAACTTGAAATGTCTCATTTGCTGCTTCAGACAGCTGGTCCAGAGTTGATGGTTTCCTCTGTCTCTACCTCCCACCACTCTGTAGGTGCAATGGTGTTACAGACACACAAGACTTTACCTGCTTTTGCAACTATTTGACCATCGAGACCTCTACTCTCCCAGCTGTTAACTTTTGTTGAGGCCTTTTATACTCTACGCACTAAGCTCACAAGTTTTCTGAAGTTGATTCCAAAAGGAAAACTGTCTAGCCTTCTCTCTAGATGAGGCTTGATCTATTTGGAAAACTTTAAAAGAGTCTAAATCTATAAGAATATTCATAGAGGAAGATTATCAATTAAAAGAAACTGATGGGAGATCACTACAGTTGGCAGTTAATGAAAATGCACTGTAACAGCTGAGGAGAGGAAATGAAAGCACTTTAAAGAGAGTCCATGGGAAACAGATAGCAGCCATGGTGTTGAGAATGATTCTTATGATTAAACGGCTCAAGCTCCCAAGGAGAGGAGCTTGGAAAAGGCCTCATTACACTAACCCTAAAGAAAAAAAGCCACCACAATTTCTAACCCCTCTCACACTGCATCCTATCAGCTAGGCATAATTCCACTGTGTTTCATTATAGGTGATTAAAGTCATTGCTAAGATTCTTCAAAGTAAAATTATTTCTTTCCAGGAACCTAATTCATGCAGTGGCAAAAAGGCTTATAGACTACCACATAAATGGAGTACTTTAGAAAGTAAGATGTACTAGAAACTCTCACTAATCTGGGAACTATTGCTGTTTAGGCTTCTTAAATACAGAGCAAATGTGTGCACCTGTATATCCATGTGCCTTATTAATATTTGATATTTTTATATTGATCTTCCTATAATCTGGTAACAATTTTCACATGTCTCTGTGTCTCTGTCTTTGTCTCATATACATAAACAACACACACACACACACACACACACACACACACACACACACACACACTCCAGAAGGCTACAGTTCCACAGGGAGCAACATTTTTCAGGTCCTTTGTAGGAGCAAAAATTTACTCACAATTTAAGCAAATACTAGAAGGAAGTGGTCTCCCATAGTCTTTTCTTGGGTGATTATCATGCTTAGTAAATGCTCTGAGAGAAATACATCACTATTGTTCTTGTTTATTCCTTCCTTCATTAAAAAAAAATCACTCAATTTCCTAGCTTCCCAGGAAATTGGTCATGTGACATTGTGTAGCTAGAGATTTCCTGCCTTTCCCACAGTCAGAGCAAATCTCTCTCACCTGCCAGTCCCACAGCCGCTCAGACCCAACCAAGTAAACACAGAGACTTATATTGGTTACAAACTATATGGCCGTGGCAGACTTCTTGCTAACTGTTCTTACAGCTTAAATTAATCCATTTCCATTAATCTATACCTTGCCACGTGGCTCGTGGCTTACCGGCATCTTCACATGCTGTTTCTCATCATGGCGGCTGGCAGTGTCTCTCTGACTCAGCCTTCCACTTTCCAGCTTTATTCTCCTCCTTGTCCTGCCTATACTTTCTGCCTAGCCAATGGCCAATCAGTGTTTTATTTATGGACTAATCAGCAACACATTTGCCATACAGACCATCCCACAGCAACATCGTTTCAATCAATTAAATCCAAAGAAGGCAGAGTGGTTAACTGTTATGAAAGTTCAGAGTCTGCAGACACATCTAGTGCTTGTGAGCTGCTTGCTGGTCGAGAGGTTATAGGAACCAAGAAGTATATATATATATTAAACCTGATTTTGGTTCATACTGGAGAAGAGGGAGAAATGCAGCCCTCCTAAAGGCACTGGCTTCAGATGCTCTGTGGTTCCACTGCTAAGGTTAGCTTCCAGCAATTCATCTGTTCCTCACTGGTTCAGACACCATACCCCTAATGTGGAAGGCCCAGAACACTAGATGACTGTTGTGTTTGGAACAAGATAAGACTTTCCACTCTCTCCATATCTATTCAGTGTAGTAATTTACACTCTAGCTAGAGCATTAAGACAACTGGAAAAGATAAAAGGTATACAAATTGGAAACAAAGAAGTCAAAGTATTGGTATTTTCAGATAATATAATACTTTACATGAGTGACCACAAATGGTTTACCAGGGAACTCTTACAGCTGATGAACACCTTCAAGTCAGTGGAAACAAGCTTAAGATACACACACACACACACACACACACACACACACACACACACACACACACACAAAATAATCAGTAGCACCCCTATTTACAAATCACAAATGGACTGAGAAAGAAATAAGGACAAGGAGACCATTTTCAAAGCCACAAATGATATAAAATATCTTTGGATAACTAACCAAGCAACTGAAAGACTTGTATGAGAAATCTTCCAAGATTTGAAGAAAACAGTATCAGAAGATGGAAACAATCCCATGCTCATTGATCAGGAGGGTTAACATACTACAAATGGTCATCTTGTCAAAAGGAAGCTACAGAATCAGTGCGATCCACATCAAAATTCCAACACAATGCTTTACAGAACTTGAAAGGTCAATATAACATGAATTGCTAAACAGTCTTATTAATAGAAAAACACCCAGAGCCAGAAATTGGGGTGAAAACTGAAAGATCAGAGAATCCCAACAAGTCATAGCCAACTCTACCTCACCAACTTCTTAGCTGATCCTGTTTCCAACAGTCCTCACCCATGAGGGTCTCAGTTGAAATGCTGCTCAGTTCCTGTCTCCTCACGCCTTGCCTTATACACCATTCTCCACCCAGCCATGTCACTTCCTGGGATTAAAGGCATGTGTGTGTGTGTGTGTGTGTGTGCGTGTGCGCTTCCCAAGTAAAAACATGAGATCTCAAGGGCTGGGATTAAAGGCGTGTGCCACCATGCCTGGCTCTGTTCCCAGTGTGGCTTTGAACTCACAGAGATCCAGATGGCTCTGCCTCCTGAGTCATAGGATTAAACATGTGTGCCACCATTGTCTGGCCTCTATGTCTAATCTGGTGGCTGGCTTTGTCCTCTGATACCCAGATAAATTTATTAGGGTAGACAATATATTATCAGGGTGCACAATATATCACCACAGGACAATACTCAACTTCATATGAAAAAAGGATAGTTAAAATGATCCTGAACAATCATACAACTTCTGGAGGTATCACTATCCTTGGTTTAAAACTGTACTACAGAGCCATAGTAATCAAAACTACATGGTATTGGCATAACCACAGACATGTTGGTCCATGGTCAATGGAAATCAACTGATGTCCCAAACACAAATCCACACACATATGGACAATTTATTTTTGATAAAGAAACCAGAAATGCACAATGGGAAACCATCTTCAACAAATATTGCTGGTCTCACTGGATATCAGCATGTAGAATACAAATAGATCCATGTGTATCACCTTGCACAAAGCTCTAGTCCAAGTGAATCAAAATGAACCTGATAGGAAAGCAAGTGGGAAACAGCTTTGAATGAGTTAGCACAGGAGACAACTTCCTGAACAGAAAACTGTTCAGGCACTAAGATCAAACATTTATAAATAGGATCTCATGAAACTGAAAAGGTTTGTAATGCAAAAGACACTGTCATTGAGAAAACCAGGCAAACTACAGAACAGAAAAATATTTTCACCAACTCCACATGTCACAGAGCACTAATAGCCAAAGTAAATAAAGAACTAAAGAAACTAGACATTGTCAAACCAAATAATCCAATGCCTAGTCCAGTCATTATCAGAGAGGCTGTGTACAACAGTTAATGGAAGGGGAAACAGAGGTCCACAGTCAAACATTAGACAGAAAGAGAGAGAGACAGAGACAGAGAGACAGAGGCAGAGGCAGAGAGAAAACAGCCCAGGTTTGAGGTCTCCACTGGGTCCCTCCACTCAGCACTCAGTGAAAGAGGGGAAGTAGAAAACATGGGAGCAAGAAGGGTCATGGGCATTGAGAAAGCACAGCCTTTAGAATCAAGTAAGCTGTGTTCATAGGTCTCAGAGAGACTGAATCCTCAATCATGAAGTCTACATGAGTCTACTCTAGGACTTCTGCTTATAGGTTATGTTTATTGGCTTTGTGCTCTGACTCTTTTGCCTGCTCTTGGGACCCTTTTCCTCCTACTGGGTTGCCTCTCCTATCTTGTGCCATTTTTGGTTGATGTCCCTGGGAAGCTTTTTTCTAGGGAAAGACAAGTTGGGGTGTAGATCTGGGTGAGAGAGGAGGTTAGTAGGGAACTGTAAAGGGTGAAGTGAGAGGACGTTACAGTCAGGATGTATTGTATGAGATAATTTTTTTAAAGAATATATTGTGAGAAATTTTCAGTACATATAAGATAGAAAAGTTCATTTCAGCTCAAAGGTGAGAGTACACAGCCATTCCATCATTTCTGGGATTGCCAGGTAGCAAGGCATCTGGTCACATTATATCCACAACTGGGATGAATGTTGATGAATGATGATGTTCTAATCACTTCCTCTTTTTCACTTAGTCTGGAACCCAACTCACAGAATGATAATCTCCATAGTCAGGATGTCTCTTCAAACATTATTTGAATCTCTGTGAAAATATTCTCATAAACTCACGCACTGGGGTGTCTTCTTGGTAATTCTAGGTACCATCAAGTATACCATCAAGGTTATCTATCACACATTTTTCATGAACACTTGAATTTTACATCAATGATCCACCTGCTTCCTGAAGTATCATATTAATGTCTTAATGCAAAATGATACCCCCAGATAAGTGTATCTATCACCCCTCATTTAAAAAGTTTCTCTTTACAAAAAATGGAGACCATCACAGAAAACCACAGTTGGACACATGAAAATTCTGGAAGATCATGGAGAGCCTAGCCCTAGTGGATACATCTACATCACAGCTCCTGCATCTGTGGCTTAGGAAACTTCTGAGAAGAGTAAGCAGAATGACTATAAGAGCTAGAATAAGGTTATAATAGTAGTAGTTTTATAATCATACAGGCCATCTTTAAGACTCTCTTTGTATTCCAGTAACTATTACTGAGATAGGCAATAAAAAAGTCATTGTAGCTGCAATCATTATACAATCTAGTAGACTGAAAAAAAACAACGCAATTCTCAGGGAAAAAAGCTCTTAATTCTAATGACCAATGGCAAAAGTTTACTGAGGAAAATGGGCATAATATATCCTGTCCCACATTATCCTTTATAATCAACAGGAGGGACAGTATAATAATATTTTCCAAAAAAAAAAAACCAAAACAAATGAACAAAGAAGTTTCATCCCTAAGACAGTAGGTTACCAGAGGGAAAGTTGCCTGAGGATAGCAAACAAGATTATGTTGTCTCCCAGTAGATTGTTAAGCAGAACTTTTTCATCATTTGAGCATAGAAAAAAACTAAGAGAAGCAGCAGCCATTTCTCTGTGCTGTTCCCCAAAGGCATAAGTTGATGAAACGGTTGTACAATGCCACCCAGAAGGGAACAGGAACCCCAGGGCACAGGAGTGGAGGTATTCAGATGGCAATTAAATCAGGACAAAGAGGCGATGAGGTAAAAGCTCCAGCATGACTGCTCTCTGTGAAGACTTTCATAGGTCCCAACACAAGTCAAATAGTTACTGAAGCTCTCCAGCCAGCCTAGTCACTTGTGAAGGAACTGATAGTAAAATAGCACTGAATGGTGGTGCTGATTACCAGCAGAAAAGTCACGGGCCATGACAGAACCCAGTGATATCTTTTAGAGTTTTATTGGGGGAAAAGGGGGAAAAGAGAGCCAGGCCTGGGGAGAGGGAGCAGAGTGGGAACAGAGAGAAAAAAACACACACACACTTAGAGAGAGAGAGAGAGAGAGAGAGAGAGAGAGAGAGAGAGAGAGAGAGAGAGATGGGGGTCTGTGTCAGACTTTTTTAAAGGCTGGTACATAGTCCTCCACGCCTGCTGATGACATAAGATGCCAGACCCAGAGGAGTAAGGGCAGGATCCTAACATTCCAACATTTTGCTTATTATAAAAAAGCAAACCTGTTGGAAAAGGTTCCAGGCCCTCTAGAGGCTATCCTTTATTTTCTATCTGTTTATCTCCACAATAAATCCTTCTATCTAATATTTCCTGCTGCTCACACTCAAGGAAACTCTGGGGAGCTGTGGGTTGGTGAGTAAATGCCCCACAGAATGGCACCATGAACAGGGACAAAAGAAAAAAAGGGGGGACTAAAGAAAAAAGGGGGGACTAAAGACACTAAGACAAATGAACAGGGACTAAAGACAAAGTAATAGAGACCAAAGATAAAGGAAAATAATAGTTCTATTACAGAGTTTTGGCAAGAGTGCTGAGTCAGCCCTGCCAGTAGAAAGGCATGGCGGTGTTATGGAAAATATATATTTTATATATATATTGAGGGGCAGGGGTTTTATCCTTGAGAGAAAAGGAAAGCGGACTGGAAGGATGTCCGATGCTGCAGCGAAATTCTCTTCTGTCAAAATTTTCTATCTTCTATCCCTTTCTTAATTTCCATCTGTGAAAAATAAGTACAAGGTATAGGGTAGTAATATAGTGTAGGAAAAACTTAGAAATGTAAGATCGTGTAGAAAAAAATAATGCAACTAGACAGAAAAACTCTTCAATTTTCTAACTTTGGGAGCTAAGAATGTAAACTGGGGGAAAAAATCTTTCTTTGGACTTTTCGGGTAGTAAAAAAGCTCTTCTCTGAGCTTATGGGGAAGAAAAAGTTTCCTATGGAAGCTTTGGTCCTGGGGACAGCTGAAATGCTAAGTCCAAGCAGCAGGAGAAACTGTTTTCTCCCTGAGACAAAAATGGGGGTATAAAAAGCCAAAAAGTTTAAAGTTGAAGTTTTGGGAAAAGTTGGTCTTTCTCTCTTAGGGGAAAAACATCTTCCTCTTAAACTAAAAAGCTTTTCTTGGAAAATTTGGGGGTACATTTCCGGGATACTAGTGAAAGGACCAAGCAGATGCCATAACAGGCTGCTCAGTCTTCTCTCAGAGATCAGGCCTCAATTTCAGTTTCCTGAGACTTGAGCAAGCAGTTTCTGGGAGGGCCATGAACAAAAGACTGCTCAAAGTTCAGCCAGATGTTTACTTTCTGGGGCCCCTCACCAACTTAGAGTTATGTGCAGTACGTGCTTGGCCAGCCAGCCCCCATGGTGGCTCAAGGACAAAACCTGGGACTTGTGCTGGACTGCCCCCAAAGTAATAAATTGTAACCACCAATCAGTAAATTCAAAGGTTACATACCCTCACCCAATTAAAAGAGAACAGAGATAAAAATAAACCAATTCGAGTTGCACCCGTGCAAAACTCCCCCAACCCCCCTGAAGGGCTTGTGGATTTTGCCTTTAAAAAGCTAGCCACACAAAGAAAAAGCAAGTTCCTCCTGGCCTCATGACTACGAGTGAGTGCTTTGGATCGAGCTTCCCTGCCCGGCTTGTAAACAAACAGAAATAAACCATGCTAATTGCATTCTGAATCCTGCAGTTGCAAACTTCCTGGAGCACAGAGCTGAGACAGGAAGGTGCAGGACCCAGCGGAAGATTGCTAATGAACAAACAAAACTAAAGCCGGTGGGAACAGCATAGTTGTCCATTTTCCTACAAGTCCTGGGTTTATAGATCCACAGCTGCAAAAAGAAATCTGAGAAAAAACTTTCCTATCAGAGAAAGGACCTCTCTGGGAAAACAGTAAAGCTAAACTGTGTGTGAAGCAGTTGTGCTGCTGAGTCAGAATGCTGTCTGGGGAAAGAGCCCAGCCAGTGCAGAACAGACCTATCCAGGAGTAAAGCTTTCTTTTCTGTCAGAGAAAGCACCTCTTTGAGAAAAGCTTTGTTTCAACTGCCTCCCAGTGAGATGAGGGAGTATAGCCCTGAGGGCTGATTGCCTCTGGTATAAGCTCTGACCTTGAGCACCCAGACAAACAAACCCAACCCCTGGGGTCTGGGCCAGGTGAAGGCCTGATGAGGCAAAGCACCTGTCCTAATGGGAGTTGAGAAATGGCAAAAACCTCCCTTGTTAGATTTTCGGTCTGTACGCAAACCACACAGACCCAGAAAACAAACGGACAAAAAGCCCCTACCTTCAGTAGCAGGGAAAGCCGCCACTTTAGTGTCAGAAACTGTTTCTGGGGTAAAGGGGATAAATTGAGACCAAACTGCGAACTGTCTGGGAAAAAGACTCTGAAGAAACAGAGAAGGGACAGATTCCTCCCCAGAAAATTCATGACCTGTGAAAGCTGCTAAGAGTTTGAGGCAGATTGGGGGGGGGGGGGGGGGGCGCTACCTCCAAAGGCAGCTAGCAGAGGAACAGAGCAGCCTGAGATATCTGAAGCTCTGCATCTGGGGGGAAAGGAACAAGCAAAATGAGAATAAAATCAGTGGGAGAAAATCTCTCTGAAGGAGCTATGGAAAAGCTGTTGTAAATGCTTTTGTGTTTCACTGACTGGCTAAGGCAAACACAAGCCCCGAGGAAAGTTGCTATCAGAAATTGTCCACCTCAATGCGTGCTAATGAGGCAGGTGCAGTTCTGATTTGGGGGCCAGTGTCAAATGAAGGAGAGACACCTGTTAAAGCCAGCTGTGGAGAGAATAGAAATCTTCTATTTCAGCTATGTGCCATAGCTGAAAATGTAAAATGCTTGTTCAAATCTCCCGTTGCAAAAGCAAAAAACTTTGTTCAAACCTCCTGGGCAAGAATTTGTAAGCAAGTCTGGTAAAAAAAAGAACTTAGAAGTTGACTCTCAGACCCAAAAAGAACTATGGGAAATGACTGATATAAGGGAAATGATATAAGGAACTGATATAAGGGACTGATATTATTATGGACTGATATAAGGGAAATGCATTCTGGGAAAGGTAGTTTTTCCGCTAAAGATGGCGACATTGCCCTGAAACACTTTTGTCAGCTCGAAAATACGCTTATGGTAAACTTAAAATACAGCTTTTAAAAGAATAAGAAGAAAAATCATCTAAGAGTTTAAGTGTCAGTTCCAATGAAAAATGGAAAGGATACGGAACTAGGTGCTTCGCGGTTTGGGGCTCCGTTGGAAAAATGTCTTATTTACCCTAATAGCTGTGCAAAGTTTTTACGGTAGTTGGATGACAAAAAGCTACCTATAGGAGCAAACAAGCCACTTTACAATCCTTAAAACAAGGGAAAGCAGTTTATACACTGAACGTTGTCTTAGATATGAAGAAACTTATGTTGAAATTAAAGTTCTTTGCCTTTTGAACAAACTGCCTGCAATGAGTGATTCCTTTGCAAATCTAATTAAGGGGATAAGAAACAGGCATTCAAAAAAGAAA
Source organism: Peromyscus californicus insignis (assembly GCF_007827085.1). NCBI lineage: Eukaryota > Metazoa > Chordata > Mammalia > Rodentia > Cricetidae > Peromyscus > Peromyscus californicus. The sequence goes on from NW_026294492.1 coordinate 49,010,028, forward strand.
TGACTGCTTTATAGATGGGAACAAACTTCAGAAAATCTAGCTGTCTTACAAAAGTGTGGCTTTACCTGAAGGTTCCTTATAAGAAATCAATGTTAAATATCACAGCTGCTAATAACATCAGGAGTTAAAGCCAATGAAGTGAAAATACTAAATCCTGGAAGTGCTTTCTCTCAAAGTAAGCTAATGAAGGATATGTTTCATGAAAGAACATCTATGTTTTTCACTCCTTTGAATAGTAACAGTTTTGGTGAAAATATTGGAACTAACAACAATCAAGTCAAAATGTTTCAACAAATTCAAGATGCTATTCACAAAAAAAAAGCTGCCATGCTTTGTGGGCCATATTCGAGCTCACTCCAATCTTCCTTTAGCTGAGGGTAATGCAATGGCTGATAAGTTAACAAAGATAGTAGCATTATCTCAAGTGGAAATGACTCAACAGTCACATGCTCTTCATCAAAATAGCAAAAGCTTAAGAGAAAGCAATTCAACCTTACCAAAGAAGCAGCTCATAAAATAGTTAAACGATGTGGAATATGTCCAAAATATTTTCCTGTCCCTCACTTAGGGGTAAACCCTCCAGGTCTTCTTTCCAATCATCTATGGCAAATGGATGTTACTCATATTGCAGAATTTGGCAAATTAAGATATGTACAGGTGACCATCGACACTTATTCAGGATTTTTTATGGCTAGTGCACAACCTGGGGAAGCTACAAAACATGTAATTATGCACTGCTTGAAGTGTTTTTCGTATATGGGTATATCAAAAATTATTAAAATTGATAATGGTTCTGGATATAGTAGTAAGGCATTTCAACAATTTTGTACCCAATGGGAAATCGTACATAAAACAGGTATTCCTTATAATCCTCAGGGACAAGGTATTGTGGAAGGGGCTCATAGCAGTCTTAAAATACAACTTCAAAAAATAAAAATAAAAAAGAAAGAAATTTACTCTCAATCTCCACATAATGCATTAAATCATGCTCTTTTTGTTCTGAACTTTTTGAATATGGATGTCTATGAACAGTCTTCCACAGATGAGATTTTGGCACAGTGCCACCCAAGCGACTTTTGCTCAAGTGAAATGGAAAGATCCCTGCTCGGGATTATGGAAGGGTCCTGATCCTGTATTAATATGGGGTCGAGGATATGTTTGTGTTTTTTCACAAGAAGAGAATGAAGCTTGGTGGTTACCAGAGCATTTGGTAAGGAGCATGGAACTAAGGAAGGGTCAGCTCCAATGACGTTCCTATAAAGGAACCAGAATGAAAGTGGCTCGATTAGTGTTTCTGAGGTTTTGTCACTGGTTAATGCAAACGGTGAGGAAATAGAGTTCGGAGCTGTGCTGCTTTTGGCTTTACTAGCTCCTTTAGAAAAATACTTTATATCACCTAATAGCTGTGCAGTATTTGGCAAAGAGCTTTACAGCAGCTAAATATGGGTAATTTCATTCAGCGTGAAGTGAAGTTTTTTGGTAGAACAAACCAAAAGTACTGCTGTAATAGAAACGTTTGTCTGAATTGAAGCACTTAGGGGAGCTATTATGAATTTGGGTGAAGGGACAGCCTCTAGTTAAAAACTGTCTACCGCTGACAGTGCATCTCTGCCGGTCCGGAATGGCTGAGAGAACTGGCAACTTTGGAGTGTGGCGTCATCCTGGGAAAGTTATAATCCCCTAGCAACAACTATCACAATTCTATAACAACAACACTCACTAAATTCCCAGTGCTTTATAGCAAAGCTGACTGTAAACTCTAAACTTTAGAAATGATGTGCGTACTTCCTGTCTAGTTAAGAGAATCTTTCTAATAGATAGTGATAATAATTAAGAGTAAGAAATAGAAAAAGATGAAAATAAGATGAGTTTGTAAAAATTCTTTTGTTAGATCTGTGTTAAGAAATCTTTAGGTGTTTGCTAAGTTAAATATATGCTAATGGTAGCCCTATATAAGTTTGTAAAATAGATCTATAGAGTTTCTTTAGGAATATAAGCTTGCAAAAAATAGCTAAGGTAGTCTTAAGAAATGTAGTAATAAGCTTGTAAGGAGTAAAGATACTAGTTGTAAATGTAAGTTTAAATAAGAAATAAGATAAGAAGTATATAAGAAGTAATAAGAAATATATTTGCTAAAGTAGTTCTATAGTTCCCTTAAAGAGTATAAATAAGTAGATGTTAATGTTATATGTGAATTTGTAAAAAAAAAAAAATGTAAATGTTAAGTGTGAATCTATGCTTAATGTATATGGTGAAAGAACCCGAGACACAGAAGGTTAGTATCCCAGTAGACTGCAAAGTAGGCAGTCTGAATGGTTTCAAAAGCTCCAGAAGCCATTAAGAATGGCAGACACCAGACCCAGCACAACAAGGCATCCGCAGCTGAGATCCTTGGAAAATCGACGCAACACAGAAAAACCTGAGCTAACATCAAAAACAGTGCGGTTTAGAATACTACTGTACCTAAAAAGGTCTCTGGCTTGAGAATAAAAGTTCAGGGATGCTTGTTTGAACAAAAATTGTTAACTGCAAAAAGTTTTGGTTGAAAAACATCTCTTCATATTTGGAAGTGAAAGCCTGATACCAGAATTTATTTCTTGTTTGAATTTTTTGAACTTAAAATGAGATAAAATTACAAAAAGATTTTGGTTATGGATTTCTCATATTTGGAAGGCTCGTACCAGAATTTATCATTTGAATTTTAAGACTTAAGAAATGAAATAAACAATAGAGATTTCATTGATATGGGACAATTTTGAGTTGACTTATAGTAATGACCTAGGAACTGTTTTCTGGAATTGGGTTAAAAATGGAACTGTTTAAATGAAGAAATTTATTGTTTCTACCTTGACTCAAGATGCAGTTTTGTGTATGCATATATGCTGGTGATTCATGTATTGTTCTGTGTTAAGAATGCAATTGTTTTGTGGAACTGTTTATGTAAAAATGGAATTACGTACAAAACTGGTTTTGTGTTACAATGGAACTGTTTAAACAGAAGTTTGGGCTTTATAACTAGGCTTGAGATTTTGCTTAAAAAATTATAAAAGGGAGAGTTAATATTCCTTAGTCTATTTAATTTAAAAAATATTTTCTTTGAGTGGATTAATGTCATGTTTTGTTAGTAAGAAATGCAAATGGGGTATACTAAGAGACTACTTTTAAAGTGTGTAAAGAGTTTTATTAAGAAACTGCTTTTGGATGTTTTGCTAAAAGTTTTCAATGTGTTAATGGTTAGATTGAAAATATTGATTTTCAATATGGGTTTGTAGGAATTGTATAAGTTTGGGTTCCTCTAACTAGGTTTGAGATTTTGTTTAAAAAATTATAAAGAAAAGGAGGAGTTATGAGATTGAATTATGTTTGCAGAAATTATATTTACCCTATTGATATTAAAGCACCCTGGATTTGTGGAGTTAAGGAAATATTTAAGTTTGATGTGAATACATCGAAGTTTTTCCTATGTTCTGTAGCAAGGAAATTCAAATGATTAAGAGTTAAAGTTGTAAGATGGAGAAAATTGTTAACTATATATAGCACCATATATGCTAACTCAAATGGTTCTGTTAAGAGTTTGCTTTGAGTTGTAAGATTGAGAGAATTGTGACTATGTATAGCAATATTTATGTTAATCTGTTAATGGTAATGATGAAGATAAGGGATTCTTTAAGTTTGTAGTCGCCTTAAGAGTTTTTTGGTTTAGAAAGGGCTTGAGGCAGCTAAGACTGCTGTAGTCACCTTGGACCTAATTCAAAAGAGAAATGCCATCTTTATCATCCTCTACTCCCATATTGGGAGGTGTAACAGCTATGGAGATTGCTGTAAGCCATTAATAGTTATTTCTCATATATTAAGAAAGGGGGACCTGTGGGAGCCCATTCTCGGGTTCCTCGTGGCTTTTCCCAGCAGGTCCACATAGAGGATGATTAGACCACGGGCCTGAGTGCAGGTGTCTGAGATGGTCTGCACTTGGCTGTTCTGGGGGAGGAGGTCATTTGCTCCACCTCTTGGCATCTCTATAAAAACCCTGGGGCAGAGATAGTCAGGGCCTGTTGGAAAAGGTTCCAGGCCCTCTTGAGACTATCCTTTATTTTCTATCTGTTTATCTTCGCAATATTCTCCGCAATAAATCCTTCTATCTAATATTTCCTGCTGTTTGCACTCAAGAAAACTCTGGGGAGCTGTGGGGTTGGTGGGTAAACACCCCACAGACTAGTGGCTGTGGAGTCCCCATGGGACTGGACTAGGCCCTCTGGATACAGAAGACCATTGTTTGGCTCGAACTGCTTGGGGGGCACCCAGGCAGGGGGATCAGGATCTGTCCCTAGTCTATGGGCAGGCTTCTGGAATCCGGTGCCTGTGGTGTGACACCTGGCACAGCCTTAGTGCAGTGGGAAGGGGCTTGGACCTGCCTAGACTCAGTGTGTTGGGTTCTGCTGACTCCCCATGGGAGACCTCTATTTGGGGGATGTGGGGATGTGAGGTGGCTTGGGAAAGAGGCCTGGGGAGTGGGAGGAGGGAGGATGGGGGAATCTGTGGATAGTATGTGGAGTGAGTAGAAATTTTCTTAATAAAGAAAAATGAAAAAAATAGCAAAGACAAAGAAACATAAAAAATATAATAAAAAATAAAAGTTGAGGTGTGTTTCTTATATGCAGCAGAAGGATGGATCCTGATTTCATATCAATTATGCTAGCCTGTGTCCTTTTATAGGTGAATTGAGTCCATTGATATTAAGGGATATTAATGACCAGTGACTGTTAATTCCTGTTATCTTTTGGTGGTAGTGTGTGTATTTCCCTTCTTTGGGATTTCTTACTGTGGGGTTGTCTATTACCTGTGTTTTCGTGGGTGCTTCTGACTTCCTTAAGTTGGAGTTTTTCTTGTAGTGCTTTCTCTAGGGCCAGATTTGTGGATAGGTATTGTTTAAATCTGGTTTTGTCTTGGAATGTCTTGGTCACTCCATCTATGGTGATTGAAAGTTTTGCTGGGTATAGTAATCTGGGGTGGCATCTGTGGTCTCTTAGTGTCTGCATTACATCTGTCCAGAACCTTCAGGCTTTCAGAGACTCCATTGAGAAGTCGGGTGTTATTCTGATGGGTCTACCTGTATAAGTCACTTGGCCTTTTTCCTTTGCTGCTCTAATATTCTTTCTTTATTCTGTATGTTTGGTGGTTTGATTATTATGTGGCAAGAGGACTTTTTTTTGGAAGGTCTAGTCTATTCGGTGTTCCATAAGCTTCTTGTATCTTCATAGGTATTTCCTTCTTTAAGTTGGGAAAGTTTTCTTTCATTATTTTGTTGAATACATTTTCTGGGCCTTAGAGTTGGTATTATTCTCCTTCTTCTATCCCTATTATTCTTAGGTTTGGCCTTTTCATGGTGTGCCAGATTTCTTGGATGTTTTGTGTTATGACTTTTTTGGCTTTGGTGTTTTCTTTGACTGACAAATCTATTTCCTGTATTATATCCTCTATGCCAGAGGTTCTCTTTTCCATCTCTTCTATTCTGTTGGTTATGCTTGTATCTGTAGTTCCTGTTTGTTTACTCAGATTTTCTACTTCCACTATTCCCCTGTTTGTGTCATCTTCATTGTTTCTATTTCAATTTTCAGGTCTTGAACTGTTTCCTTCACCTGTTTAATCACTTTTTCATGGTCTTCTTAGCTTTTTAAAAGGGATTTATTGATTTCCTCCAATTTTTTGTTTGTCTTTTCCTCAGTTTCTTAAAGAGAATTTTTTATTTCCTTTTTAAAGGCCTCTATCATCTTCATAAAGTTAATTTTAAGGTTGCTTTCTTCTGCCTCTTCTTCATTGTGATGTTCAGGTCTTGTTATTATAGAACTGCTAAGTTTTGGTGATACCATGTTGTTCTTTATTCTGTTCTAAGTATTTTTGCACTGGCCTCTACCTGTCTCTTCCTCCAATAGGTGCAAGAGGAGCCAGTGTCTGAGTGAACTGCTCTTGGCCCAATCTGTGCTTGCTGTGTCTATGTCTCATGGGGCTACTCTAGGTCCAATGTTAGCTCTTGGTGTAATTGGAGCTGGTGGATTCTGTGTCTCAGGAACCTGCTCTTGGTCCAATGAGAGCTAGCAGATTCTGTATCTCAGGAAACCACTGACATCATAGGGGGATAGGTAGGTTTGGGGTAGGGTGTAGGTCTTGTAGATTGCAGGGTCCAATGGGGGATTTTGGTGGGGGAGCCTGCCCACAGGAGTCTTCCCTGCTGGCTGTCAACTGGGGCAGCAATGGATGAGGGTTCCCGGGGATGGTTGTGTCCCAGGACCTCGATCTAGAGGTGGGAAGAGTCACTCGCCTCTTGGTCCAATCAGAGCTGGTGAATTCTGTGTCTCAGGAAGCCACTGGCATGGCAGGGAGATGGGTAGGTTAGGGGTATGGTGTGGGTCATGTAGATTGCCAGGTCCAATGTATAGTTTTCTTGGGGGAGCCTGCCCACAGGAGTCTTCCCTGTTGACCAAGAACTGGGGCAGCTTGAATATATTCTTGTATGGGCATCTCTCCATCTCTTCCTCCAGTTGGTGCAAATGGGATCTGTGTCTTAGGAAGCTGCTCTTGGTCTAATTGGCACAGGTGGTGTTTGTGTCTCAGGGAGCAGCTATGGTTTGGGGGATGGGTGGGTAGGGGAATGGAGTGGTACTTGTAGATTACAGGGTCTGATTCGGCATGGTGGTGGTCAGGCCTTCCTGTAGGAGTCTTGCCTGCTGGTCTGCAACTGGGGCTTTGATGGGAGGTGCTATGGGGGCATGGGTTGTGCCCCTGGGCCTAAGGCCTAGAGGCTGGGGTGACTGGCTGGGTGAATAATCACTCACCTCTTGGTTCAGTCTATGGACCAAGTCCTGGTAGAGTCTATGTCTGAGGGAGCAGCTGTGGTCTCCGGGGCTCGGTGGGTTTGGGAGGCTAAATGGGACTTGTAAATTACAGGGTCCGATGTGGGGGTGGTAGTCAAGCAGGATTTTTGCCTGCTGGCCTGCAACTCACCAATTTCTTTCCAATCATCACCGAATGTAAAGTTTTGTAGGGCAGTTGTGGTAAACATTTTTAATCTCAGCACTCAGGATGGACAGATGACAGATGGACCTCTGGAAGGTTGAGGCCTGCTTGGTCTACAGAATAATTTCCAGGACAGCTAGGGCAAAAAGAAGTTTCAAACCGAGACAAAGTCTGCGGCTCCTATTAACATATGAAAGCAGACTTGGCCTCTAGGTTCTCCCAGCATCCCTCAGTCCCTACCTGTTATAGAGTATACCTGGCATACCTTTCCCTCTACCTTTAATTCTCCAGCACAAGGACTGGTATGCTTTCCCCCCAGAGGCTCTTTCTTATATGGTCCAGACTTTTGGTTACCCACCCATTTTGTACCTTTGGCCCTTGTGGCTGCTGCATCTGGTTACACTATCTCCCCTCCACTTCTCCTTCCCCTTGTCCTCACATACCTCATCTCAGGGTCATGACCATTCTGGATTCTCCCTGGTAGGTCTACCTCTGGCTACTGGATAACCTCTCCCTTTTATATACAACAAACTTTCTCCTCCACCATACCTAGGGGCAGACATTTCCTTACCCTTTTATTCCTTTTTTTCATTCAATAAACTAACTAATAAATAAATCTAAACAGCTAGTTCCAGTCATCGCCATGAAGAAATGGAAGTTTTAATAGATTGATGAGTATCTGGACCAGGCATTGCCCCTTAGACCACTGGATGAGCCATCAACAAAATGAGTATTGAGGAATTTGTCTGACTCCATTTTGAAGCCAGGAGCCATTTTGCTGTATTGTTAAAAATATATTTGCATTTACAGTAGAAGCTAAGTTGCTGTTTTGAAGTCTGTTTTCTGGGGCCTAGCCTGCCCCACCCCATGAAATTGACTTGTTTTTGAGAATACCCTCAACTTCACTAACACTTCCAGTCATATGGTGACCAGAAGGTGTTTTTTTCTGATTCTTATCCTGTGCTTCCTTATTGCTCTATCATCTCCTTCTAGAAACTGACTTTGCAACTCCTTGTGGTATTACTCCTTAAAGGAGGCCAAATAATGGACCAACCCAACTTAAGAGGCAGTTGCTGGCCGTCTCTTTGATGGACCCAAATCAAAATTAAGCTTGCTTCAAATTTGGCTAAAAATTGTGTTAGTAGTCTTCTTATCACCCAATAAGATTAACAGTACCTGCCTGTGGAATGGGAAAAGTTTGGACAGTTTTTGTAATTACAAATTTAACTTGTATGAGAAAATTTCATAGCTTGCCTACTGGGTGATTCCATATCCTTCCATAATAATCTGCAAATGAAATTTGAAAATAATACAGATCTGTAACACTTTTAACACCTGTTTATTAATTAATGGTAATATAATACAGCAAGGATCAAATCCATACAATTGTTGACTTCAGGTCTTCCCGTGATTTTCTAATTGAGCAAGAAGAGTAAGATAAGCAATTAGTATTTTATATCCTTTATGGTGTAAATAAGTTCATTCTAAATGTTTGTCCTCTTTTGCTATAGTACCTGTAGAGACCATTTAGTGGGTAAAATAAGTAAGTTTAATAGTGGTGAAGGATTCTCTAGATACACAAATGTCTCTTTTAATATGAATTTAAACAGCTGTAGTTTTTTCTTTGCATCTGTAGAAAACATGCAGGGACTGTATAATGCTACCTCTCCTTCTAGAGTTCTAAATAGATTATTTATTCGTCAGTATGAATATTTTTGACATGAAAACAATCCTTTCAATACAACACTATGAAATGTCAATGTAAGAATAGCTCTGGGCATAGATAAACCAGACTGTAAAGCTTCCATCAGCCACATGGTGGCAATAACATTCCACAAGTCAATAAAATATCTCAGTTTACCACATTTTTTATTTTTTTTATTCATTTTACTTACCAACCACAGATCTCCCTCTCATCCCTCCTCCCACTTTCCCCCACCCCTCATCCCTTCCTCAAAAAGGGTAAATTCTCCCATGGAGGGACAGCTAAGCCTGGTACATTCAGTTGAGGCAGGACCAAGCCCCTTCCCACTTCATCAGGGCTGAGCAAGGTGTCTGACCATAGGTAACGGGATCTAGAAAGCCATATCATGTACCAGGGATAGATCCTGATCACACTGCCAGGGGCCTCTCAAACAGACCCAGCTCACAACTGTCTCATATGCAGAGGGTCCAGTCAGGTCCCATGCAGGTTCCACAGTTGTCTGTCTAAAGTTTGTGAGTTCCTTTGATCTTGGTTCAGTTGACTCTATAGATTTACTCGTAATGATCTTGACACCCCACCTTCACTCATGTAATCTCTCTTCCCTCTCCTCGACTAGACTCTCAGAGCTTGGCCTGGTGCATGGTTGTGGATCTCTGCATCTGCTTCCATCAGTTACTGCATGAAGGCTCTATGATGACAGTTAGGACATTCACCAATCTGATTACCAGGGTAGGCCAGTTCAGGCACCCTCACCACTGTTGCTAGTAGTCTAATCTGGGGTTGTCCTTGTGGATTCCTAGGATTTTCCCTAGTGCCAGGTTTCTCCCTGACCACATAATGTCTCCCTCTATTGAGATATCTCTTCCATTGCTCTCCCACTCCATCCCTCCCCCAGCTCACGACCATACTGTTCCCTCATATTCTCATCCCCAAAGATAAATGAATTGTAACACGACTTACATAAGGCTGTAGGACTATCATTATGCCTTCTGGACCTATGTATTATAATTTTATAGCACTTTGATTTAATTATCACTCATATTTTGAAATCCTATCAGGGTTGAATTTACCCCCATGATAGGCCGTACATTGACCATTTTTCTATAGTTATAATACAGACATCAGCTCCAGCATCAACCAATCCTATAAAAGTTTTTCCTCTTATTTTAAATGTGATAATAGTTTAGCATTTTCCTTCAATGAGGTGCTTAAAGCTACAGTTTTATCTGAACTACCAAATTCTCCCTCAAGAACAAAGAACAATAGGAACCCTTAATTGAGTAGCAGCTTGTAAGGAAAGATAGATTGATTATAAGCTGAAGCTGTCACAAATTTTACTGTTTGTCTTTAAATCCTCTAATTCTGTGAATTTATTGTTATTATGGCAATTTCCTTTTTTTTGGTCTATTTTAGCAATTTTAAGATTTGATCATCCAATTTACTATCATGCAGGGAGTTAGCCATTTATTCCTCATGATTAGTAACCTCCTTAACTCCCTTACATACTTTGATAACAGTCCAAATCAATACTCAATTAACCTAAAATTGAACATGGATCTTTCCTTTTCTTTATATCAATTTTCAATATTCTTTTGGATTCTGTCTCATAATTCTTCATCTGAAGTTCCTTCTTCTGGAAACCAGGAATTATAATCACAAACTCTTTACATGCCATCTAATAGCAGTGATTTTGATACTTGTCTTCTTCCTTTCTTTAAGAAATGATGCACATGACTGACAGAAGTCAAAGCCTTCCATGGTTCCTGCCCCATTATTCTCACCACCTACTGTGAAGATCTCCTCTCTCTTAACTTGTAGTAGACTTCAGATCTGATTCTTATCCCTCCTTGTTTACTTTTCTACTTGTCACTGGACCTGGGAGAATGAGGCAGAATAAAGCATCATGCAATAGCCATCTTCATTCTGGGCATCAGACAATTTATACTCTGAGGATCTTCTGAGAGTTAGGCAAGGTCATGAGCAAAGTTCACATGTTTATGCTTTATAAAATCACAAGGACAATTCCTGCTTGTAAATATTTTGAATAAAAAACCAAGCAACAGTGTGTGTGTGTGTGTGTGTGTGTGTGTGTGTGTGTGTGTGTGTAATTTAAAGTAAACCCAATCCTATTTAACAACACCCTGGAGGAGCACAAAAGCACATTCCAAGAGCAGATCTATGATCAGAAGAAATAGAGGTCACAAATCTCTTGTCCTGTTGTTTTGGAGGTTTCTCACAATGAGCCACCATGAAGGTGTTGGCAATTAGACCCAGGTCCTCTGCTAGAGAAGCCAGTGCTCTTAACTTGTGAGTCATATCTACAGTCACAATAGAAATGTTTTGTTCCAAAGGATTTTAGAGGTTCATTCTCCTTCTATGGTAATTTTTACTTTGAAAACATGAGAGTTACTGAACAATAGAGTATGCATATTTGTGCTACAACTTTCCAACATTTGTATTAAGTTCATCAGTGCCCTCACTTTTCTCCCAAATTTTGCCATGTTTCACTACAGCCATGGCTACTTCTGGAAAGGACAGTCACTTGGAAGCCCACAATCAGACATTTTGACTCTGTAGAGCCTGTGTGGTGCCACTCCAGGTCTGTATTCATTCCTCTTTTTCATTTCACAGATGTGAGACACTTGCCACTCATTTCAGATCCCCTTTAGATTTCCTTATGCAAATGCAGGATTTTAGACTGATTTGAAAATTAATAGTTTTCAAACTCAAGCAAAATAACTGAATTAAAAGATAGAAATCAAAAGAAATATTCCCTTCCTCCCCGACTTCATTAGCATTTATTAATTATACACAGTTAATGGTTGCACAGGCTTTTCAGAAATTCCCTTAGTGTGTCTCTAATTTGGAAAATGTCCCATACTTTCCCTTCTATCATATTCAGGTGTTATATTGAGGTCCTTGATCCATTTAGGGTTGAGCTTGTACAATAGAGTGAGAGGTAAGGATCTAGTTCATTCTTCTGCAAATGGCTAGCTTTTCAGTATGCCCAGCACCAAGAGTTGGAGGTGAATCTTTTATTCAATGTGTAACTGTTTTTAAAAAATAACTTTATATATTATATTTTGGTAATGATTATTCCTCCTCCAAATCTAATATCCTCCTCACATTCTCACCCACTCATTTTTGTCTAAATCAAGTGGCTGAAGGACTGCGGAATTATATGTGGTACACAATATCGGTCCATTGGTCAAGGTGTCTTGTTTTTGTGCTGGTATATGCTATTTGATTATATAATTCTGGGACATAACTTAGAAATTGGGATGATGATATCACCAGAAATATTTTATTGATTATGATTGCTTTGATTATTTTTGGTCTTTTGCTGTTGGATGGTCTGTATGTCAAATGTGTTGCTCTGATTGGTCAATAAATAAATCACTGATTGGCCAGTGGCTAGGCAGGAAGTATAGGCGGGACAAGGAGGAGAATAAAGCTGGGAAGTGGAAGGCTGAGTCAGAGAGACACTGCCAGCCGCCATGATGAGAAACAGCATGTGAAGATGCCAGTAAGCCACGAGCCATGTGGCAAGGTATAGATTAATGGAAATGGATTAATTTAAGCTGTAAGAACAGTTAGCAAGAAGCCTGCCACGGCCATACAGTTTGCAAGCAAAAATAAAAAAAAAAAAAGAGGTTTCTGGGCTACACGCTGCTTGGATAAAAGCATAGACTCACAATAGCTCCCAGAGCTGGCGGTAAAGCACCGCCATGTTGGGAAGCTGAGGTGGGCAGAGCCAGCAGCCACAGCTGCTGCAGTTTAAATCAATAGATACACAATAAGACAGATTCAGATGTAATAGTTTACAATGTGTGTAAAATATTCGTAGGCTTGAAAGAGACAAAAAGGTGATATATACAGTTATATAAACAAATACATAGTTTTAAAAAATAAAGTTTTTAAAGAGACAGTAAAATTAATATAAAAAATAAGCCACGTAAAGATGAATATTATACAGAGAATCTGAATTGTGTTGTCTTTGGGATTTTTAACTGCAGAAAAACATTTGATTGTAAAAGCTGTTGAGTTATGCCAAAATGTATATTTTAAAGGTACCTTGACTTCAAAATTTGGATATAAGGATATGTTGCTTTGGAAAGGAGACTCTGCTTTTGTTCCCACAGAAAGGCAAAGGCTATGGATTTGTTCCAGATTAAGATACATCAGGTTTGACCAGCCAAGACCCCCTGAAAGGTCTCCGATGACACCATGGCCCAGATGATCCAACATCCAGATTGGTTTGAAGGCAACTGGCTCAGACAATACAGCCTCATGGACTATTCCATAATCCTAAAATTTTCTTTGTGTCCCCATAAGATACAGCACCCCCCTCCAGCAGGAAGTAGTAAGAGAAGCTATGCCCAAATTCCCAAATTATATGTAATTTTACTTTGTTAAGGTTAAAACCTTCCTTTTTGAAAAAAAAAAGGGGGGGGGAGTGCTGTGGGATGGTCTGTATGTCAAATGTGTTGCTCTGATTGGTCAATAAATAAATCACTGATTGGCCAGTGGCTAGGCAGGAAGTATAGGCGGGACAAGGAGGAGAATAAAGCTGGGAAGTGGAAGGCTGAGTCAGAGAGACACTGCCAGCCGCCATGATGAGAAACAGCATGTGAAGATGCCAGTAAGCCACGAGCCATGTGGCAAGGTATAGATTAATGGAAATGGATTAATTTAAGCTGTAAGAACAGTTAGCAAGAAGCCTGCCACGGCCATACAGTTTGTAGCCAATATAAGTCTCTGTGTTTACTTGGTTGAGTCTGAGATGCTGCAGGACTGGCGGGTGACAGAGATTTGTCCTGACTGTGGGCCAGGCAGGAAAACTCTAGCTACAGTCTTTTGTGTTTCCATATGAATATTAGCACTGTTTCTTTAGAGAAATTAGAAAAGATAGGCCAACAACCCTAAGTAATGCAGGTATGAAAATTCTCCATACAGTTCTTGCATAGTGAATTGAAAAACACACATGAAAAGAAACCCACATGATCATATCACCTTCATCTCAGAGACTAAATGATGGACAACTTATGTAAATTGACTAATATAATCCACAACATACATAGTCTTAAGTATGTAAAGCAAAAGGTATTGTCAATAATTTCTCTGGAATAATAATAACATCAGTGAGACTGGAAGAGAAGACATGTTACTGGTCAACCAAATGCCTTAAACAACAATGATATAGTTTTCATATTATTACATGGACAGAAAATATGGGACTGAGGCAAGAACAGATCTACACTTTGGTGTCAACATGTGTCTTGGTCAACAAATGGCAGACAATCTTCTGACAACATACTTTAACAGTGAACATGTTAAAGTGGCATCTCTCTGAAATGAACTAGGGCCACTGATCTTATTTCTGAGAGAGTGACCTTCATGACATATCCTATTCTAATTAGCTTCAGAAGACCTAGTGTTTTCATAGCACCTTACAGAGTGTGTTTTCAGAATATTTTTCAAAAGAAAACCATCTTTCAATATCTAATTATCACTGTATATGATCAACACTAATAATTACCAAATTTAATGTTTCCTATGCCTGTGGGCAGGATACATCCAAAAAATTACAAGTGATGACACTGATTCTGCCATTGAAGAAATAAACAAGAGTCCACATATATTACCTAACACATCTCTAGGTTATGATATGTACATTGCTATTTAAAATCATGCAATGATATGAGAGACTTCCATCAGACTTCCACCAGGAATGAATGAGGCTATTCCTAACTATACCTGAAAAAAAGAGAAAAAATCAGCAGCCAGTAGTTACAGGAACATGGGAAATTCCTTCCTGAATTGGCATCTTTCTAGGTTTCTACATGTATCTTCAGGTGTGGCTGAGTAAGATGGATGAGTAATTTTTTTTCCTTTGAAGACATTCTTGGGCATTAAAGGGAAATGAAATTATGAGATCAGGTTCCATGAATGTCTTAAAATCTCGACTCCAAAAATTGCTAACCTCAGATTTTATGGAATATCTGCATATCCATTGTTTTAATAGAGTTTAGGGGAATAAGAAAAAGGGTTATGGTCAAGTTTTTATCTTGCTTAGTAATTTCCTATAAAGTTCTGTAGATGTTACAGGTGACTTTGGAATGATGAACAAATATTCACTCCTAATTATCCTTCTTCTCTAGAAGCTACTAGATCTTTTTGAAATTCATGGATTTGTTTTATTCACGTCACTTCCTAAATTCTTTCTCCTCTAATGACCTTTTGATGCAACTGTGAGCAATCATGTGAAGTTTTCTTCTTTCTATCAGACAGCCCCTCAGGACACATGTCTGAGTTTTGCCATGGTCTCTTGGATGGTTCCTTTCTGGTGGACTTGGGTGGGGCTGGTCATCTCAAAGAATGAAATGGGTTTTAGATTCCGGTCGGACTTGAGAAGAGAGGCACAGAGCGAGAGGAGAGGCAGAGTGTATGCAGCCTTTGTGCAAATGCTCAGAGTCAACTACTGGTACACTTGAGTAATCTGTTCAGCTCTAATACTGCAATCATGAGGGAAACTGCAAAGGTATCATTGTTCTGGCTGATATGATTCTACTCTAGTTGTGATGTATTCACAACTGGGGATGTGTAGACCTTTGAGGGTGTGGGTCACCGCCTCAAAAAGGCAGTTTACTGGCAGTATGAGATATTTCATTCTGGACTCATTCCCGTGAACTCTAATTTTTTCATAACAACATCCTGAGATTTCTGCTTTTAAAGATTTTATTCAGACTGTAAACCCATCCAAATACCCATATGATGTGTTCTTTTCAGAAATATGGAAGGTGTATTTTAATTGTCCATTCTCAAAGACTTCCTATAAAATACTGAAAAATTGTTTCTCTAAGGGTCCTTTGGCATAGTTACCTTGGCATTAATTTGACATAGATTTGAGTGAGGTTTCCTGGTTACCAAATTATCTCATGCCAGTACATCTTCCATGCCACGAAGTGTAAAGGATTTGAAAGACAACTGTAGAGATAACATTTTTCCTCTCTTAGTATAGTACCATTGTATAGTCAATAAGATCGTGCTTCAAACAGCATGATCTCTGTGCTTTTAAACCACTGCAGACATAGTTTTCAATCGAAAATACCTTGGAAATTCCAAAGAGATTCTAATTTTCATCTCACTCAGAAAAGTGACACATAGTTGTTAGATTCAGGAAGTAAGAGAGAGCCAGTTTGATACAGACAGGTGCTTAGATGTACTTCAAATAAACCATTTGTTTTCACAGGACTGCCACCAGTCCAGGAACTTGGTCGCAGATCCCAACAAAGAGACCACCCCAAAACATTAGTTAAAAACAAAACAAACAAGGAAACCACCTTGCTCCTCCATTTTGACCTCCTCTCCTTCACCTCTTCATTCTTCCTAGAGGCATTTGGAGCTGCAGTGTGTCGTGCAGGACACTCTCTGGTACAGTCAGCCCCATCTGCAAGTGTCCATTACAATGAATCATTGATCTGATTCAAGCCCTCTGGCACCTGGCCCAGCATCATCACTGGGCCTCATTGAAACTCTTCTTGAATACCTTGCTGTTGCCCTGAGTCGTGGAGATTCTGCAGCTATTATTCCAGAGGACCAATTCCTACATGCACTCCATCAGATAACAGATGGGGTAGATGCTGGGCTGTCCCAACCCAAGTCCCAGGATATGGACCTGGGTGGTAGCTGAGCTAGTCAGTCCAGGCCACTGAAACTACCACCATCAGGCAAGCAGCACAGACAACTCTCCTATAACCAGACAATCAGTGCCAGCAATCTCAAGCCACATGTGAGGGGTGGGGCCATCTCTCCTGAGTTCAGCGACCAGCTCTTTCATGAAGTCAGGGCAGAGTGCTTATGTCTACCCATACCTCCGTACAGCCATAGGTGCCATTCCTTTGCAGATACGGCAGAAATGTGCAACGGAAGCCACTACCATCACTTTTGCCTCAGTAGGCCAGCGTCTCTGTTTCTCCATCCAAAGTAGACAAAGCATTGTGTTGAGACATTGGCAACCCAGACTTTCAAGCCGTGGTGCCTCCAAGTTAATATCCCTCATCCCTAAGACTATATCAATACTGAATTTCAGAACCGTGATGATTCTTGAATAGGAAAGGAGATTTCCAGAGGCTTTAAGAAAAATCAAAACATCAGGTTTTTAATTGTGGCAAACAAAGTCACCAAAAAGGGATTGTAGACAGGGCATTCCTAGAAACAATGTTTTTTCTAGGAATAATCCAAACAGAAAGCCCCTCCCTTCTGGAGTATGCAGAAGGTGTGGCAAAGGCAGACATTGGACCAATGAATGTAGATTAACAAGGGAAAGACAGGGTCACCCTTTGCAATTGAGAAACACCTTTGGGCCACTCACAGGCAAACATGTCTAACTTGGTTCAGTCATTCCATATCACAAAGGGGGAAACTCCTTCTCAGATCTCTGATGGAATTGAAGACCAGATAGTTATAGTTTTCCTTTTTAACAAATCCAGAAAAGGCACTAACAAAAGAGGTACAAATCGTATAAGGTTGGGAAATATCAAAAGATAATTTTGGGTTGGAAATGCAAGTTAGGATAGAAGGTGAATTAGGTACAACATTTTGGACTCACTAAGATAGGATAAATAATGGAATACTTTCTCTGAATTTGTCAAATGCAAATTGACAAAACTTTGTTAATATAATTCTGTATTTATTATATTTAGAGAAAAAGGGGGAAGTTTTGTGTGATATTTTGTTTGTGGTCTGACAAATAAAGCTTGCTTTGAGATCAGTGGGCAGAGCTAGCCACTAGTTAACCATAGAGCCAGGAAGTAGTAGTGCACCCCTTTACTCAAAGCTCTTGGGAGGATCATGCCTTTGATCCTAGCACTAGGGAGAATCATGCCTTTGATCCCAGCACATGGGAATCTCACACCTTTAATCCCAGCACAATCGGGAGGTGATGACAGGAGTATAATGCTGATGGAGACAGGATCTCAGAATCATTCATGCCAAGGACTTTGGGAATATACAGCAGGTGACAGCTAGCATTTAACAGGTCAACCCACTAGACAAATAACTCTTTGTTGGGGAACCCCACTAGGCAAATCCATGGGATCACTGGCTGTGGAAACTAGTTGTTTTCTGACTGTAACTTCCTCATATGCCACCACATCCCTCCCTTAAAAGAATAGCTATGGGATTCTTTCCATGGCACACTGGTAGTGTATTTTACATCTTTGGGCACTCATATAGCTGTGGATGGTCAGGAAAATGATCTCTGCTTACGCTGTATAATTCTTATAATACTAGAATATTTTTCATAACTGACAAAGAAAAGTAGCAGTATTTTCAGTCACAAAGACGGCTGGTTTTAGATTTCAGAACAAATTAAAAAAACAGACTATCTGCCCCTGCAGAGAATACACAAACAGAAGTGCCAGGTGTTTATTGCTGAATCAAGGTCAGATTGAAGCAACACTGGCAGACATAACCCCCTGCAGTAATTCTCTTTCTGAATTTACCCCAACCACTCAAGCTTCAACCAAATAGCTGTTATTGTTTAGTCCTTAATTTCAATGTCATTCTCTGTCTGAGAATGCTAACCACTCAGGCTACATGCTTGGCCAATCATTACTCACTGACCTATCATCATGATCTTCCTAGCCTGAGAGAAACCATGTGATTCCTTATGTATATCAGTTTGGCTCTACCTCTGACTGTTTACTCAAGAAATTCTTTGTGACCCTGAAAATGCAAGTCATGTTGGTGCAGAGTTTGGCTGAGAGAGGGGGAATGTGAAGGAACTGTGTAAAGAGCTGTGCAGTGTGTGTGTCTGTGTGTGTGTGTGTGTGTGTGTGTGTGTGTGTGTGTGTGTGTGTGCCGAAAGACAGATGTAGCTGAGTGGGTAGAGAGACATAGAAGACGTAGTTGTATAGAAAAGAAACATGTATATAGGAGAGAGCTATATGAGGGGAAAGATGTGACTATACGGTGAAAGAGTCAGCTTTGCTGACTCCCCATGGTAGGCCTTACCCTTTTGGAGGAAGGGATGGTGGGTGGGTCAGGAGAAAGTCTGGAGGGAGGGAGCAGGAGAAGAGATGAGTAAGGCATCCCACCATAGGTAATGGGCTCTAGAAATCCAGAGCCCCCCAAACAGGCCAAGCTACACAACAGTCAGCCACATGCAGAGGGCCTAGTCTGTTCCCATGCAAGTTGCAAAGCTGTTGGCCTGAAGTTCAGGAATTCCCACGAGCTTGGTTCAATTGTCTCTGTAGATTTCCCCCATTGTATTTTGATCCCACTTTGCTCATATAGTCCCTCTTCCCTCTCTTCAGTTGGATTCCTGGAGCTCAGCCTGGTGCTTGGCTGTAAATCTCTGCATCTGCTTCCATCAGTTACTGGATGAATGCTCTATGATGACAATTAGGGTATTCACCAATCTAATTACCAGGGTAGGCCAATTCAGGCACCCTCTCCACTAAAGCTAGTAGTCTAAACTGGGGTCATCTTTGTAGATTCCTGGGAATTTCCCTAGCACTAGATATCTCCCTAACCCCATAATGTCTACCTCTATCAAGATATCTTTTTCATTACTCTCCTACTCCATCCCTTCCCCAGCTTGACCATTCCTCATGTTCTCATTCCTCATCCCTTCTCCTCTGTTGCCCCTCTCACCCCCAGTTTACTCTGGAGATTTCATCTGTTTCCCCATCCCAGGGCAATGGATGCATTTCTCTTCGTGTTCTCTTTGTTTCCTAGCTTCTCTGGAGTTGTGGGTTGTAGTCTGATTATCCTATGCTTTTATAATAACAAGAAAATGTCAACAGCTAGTTTATCTTGAGGAGCTATACTGACTGTGGCTTGGGTTAATGATTAAGAAAAACAATTGAGCCGGGCGGTGGTGGCACACGCCTTTAATCCCAGCACTCAGAAGGCAGAGCCAGGCAGATCTCTGTGAGTTTGAGGCCAGCCTGGTCTACAGAGGGAGATCCAGGACAGACACCAAAACTACACAGAGAAACCCTGTCTTGAAAAAACAAAGAAAAAGAAAAAGAATTGAGTTCCAGAAGCTAAGTTATCTCTAGTTCTTTTCATCTTAACATTGAGAGATATGGTTGGAGGTTTCAGGTGGTCCTTGTCTCTTCCTGAGGGAGGAATGTTGTTTCTATGTTAACGAATCAGGTATAGTGAAAGACAAGATCCAACAACTGAAGATGACTCTTCAAAACCATAAACAGCTTGATACCTCTGGCCAGTGGATCTCTGACAGTCAGATATGGAAGTGGATGCTGCCCTTCTTAACCCTCTTCTCTTCTGTTTCTTAATCCTACTAATTGTGCCCTGCCTCATAAACCTCTTGTCCAGATTTCTTCAACATTTGATTCAAAAGATTTATAACCAGTTTCTATTACAGGTTTACCAACCCCTGGCTATGGAGTCAGATACCTGCAGCACCTGCTTACATCCTGACAACAAAGATCAGGCTTGTTCCCCAAGAACTTTGATGCCTCCATTCAACAGGAAGTAGTCTAATGATAATGCCACCCCCTTCCCAACCCCTGGTTGTTGATTAATTATAAACAAGAAAGGGGAATATAGATTAAAAGGAGACACTAAAAGAACACCCTGGCCCTGAGACCAGAGCCAAGGAAGCACACCCTGCTCCTAACAAGTTCAGGAATTGAAATCCAACCAATCCCTAAGCAAGAAAACCAAACAATCCAAGAGCACAAAATCCAACCAATCTCTAAATTTGTCCCAAGCTCAGGAATTGAGATCCTACCAATCCCACTCTGAAAATCTCCACCTTGGAAAGCTCCAGCCCTAAGAGGCTTTATATAAGCCCTGTACTGTGGTGGTATTTTATTTGTGCTTTAACAAATAAACCTTATCTGGGAGTCAGAGCACAGAGCCAGTCACTAGATTAGACATAGAGGCCAGACAGTGGTGGCACACACCCTTAATCCTACCACTAGGGAGGCAAAGATCCCTCTGAATCTCTGTGAGTTCAAGGCCACACCGGAAACAGAGCCAGGCATGGTGGCACATGCCTTTAATCCCAGCATTTGAGATCTCATGTCTCTGCTTGGGAAGGACACATGCCTTTAATCCCAGGAAATGATGGCAGGAACCAGAAAGGTATATAAGGCATGAGGACCAGGAACTAGAGACTTTTAGCAGCAGTTCAACTGAGACCCTCAGGGGTGAGGACTCAGAGGCTTCCAGTCTGAGGATTCATGGAAACAGGATTGGCTGAGGAGTCGGCAAGGTGAGGTTGGCTGGGGCTTGTTCTGCTTCTCTGATTTTTCAGCTTTCACCCCAATACCTGGTTCTGGGTTTTTTTATTAATAAGACCGTTTAGCAGTTCGGGTTACACTGTACCTGTTCAGTTTGGAACTGCCCTTTTTCCACCTTGGCAGAAGCAGGCATTCTGAACTCCTCTCTCCCAATAAACCTCTTGAAAGCTGTTTGTTGTAACAGCTTTCTTCCACCAGAACAGAGTGGGCCAGAGATGTAACAGCTCCTGCCAGAGCAGAGCAGAACTGTAACTCTGTGGCTGGGAAAACCTCGCCTTGCTGGAGGAGCAGAATTGTTACACTCCAAGAAACCTGAGCAGAGCTCTAACATTTCTCGAGAGCAGAGCAAGAAGAGCCGAGACAACCTCCCAGGGGAAACCCTCCCCTGATGGAGCAAAGTTGTTACATTTGCACTAGGGAACTATTTTCCAGAGCAAGGACTGTATCACTTTCCTGGGGAAACCATCCCCCACAGGAACAGAGCTGCAACACTTCTGTTGGGATACCTTTCCCTTCAGAGATACAGGTATTCCTTGGCTTCCAACTGCCAGGATACCTCTTCCATCCAAACTGTAGGTATTCCTTAGCTTCCAACTACCAGGATACCTTTCTCTTCAGAGCCATAACACTTACACGTATTCCTTGGCTTCCGACTGCTGGGCTACCTTTCCCTTCTGAGCTGTAACACAGCATGGATATCAGTAGACTTCTTTCTTTAGGTGTTTCCTTGGTTTCTGTACGTTTTATTTAAAATAGATAACTACATTTGAATTTTCACCTGTTTCACACCTTTTTTTTTTTTTTTTTTTTTTTTTTGGTTTTTCAAGACAGAGTTTCTCTGTGTAGCTTTGGAACCTGTCCTAGAACTCACTCTGTAGAACAGGCTAGCCTCAAACTCACAGAGATCCACCTGCCTCTGCCTCCCAAGTGCTGGAATTAAAGGTGTGCACCACCATCGCCCAGCGCTTTCACACCTTTTAACACTTGAAAGAAATTGGTAAAGAGTTCTACTCAAGTCATGAAGAAGTTTCTGGAATTATAAATGGCCATATTCTCACCATTTTGTAATGCTCGTTCATTTTTATTGAACAGTGACAATTCCCAAAACTAAGCAATTTGGTTCCTAGAACTAACATTATTTGCTTTTCTATATTCTTGTCCTCCAACCTTCATAGCTGACTCAGAGGTGGCCTCCTTGCCCTCCAATCCTCATAGCTGACCCAGAGGTGTCCTGACAGCAGCACATTCTATGGTGACAGCTAGTCAGTCTTCAGCCACACATTGTAGAATCTCTGCCTTCATCTGAATCCTATCAAGGACTCCTGAATTCTCCTTAGAGCCCCAGCAATACTGCGCTCTCTCGCTCTCTCTCTCTCTCTCTCTCTCTCTCTCTCTCTCTCTCTCTCTCTCTCTCTCACTCACTCTTGCATCAATAATGCTTCTAATAAATCTTTCCTCAAATAAATGTTTTGTTTTTCAATGTTTTTCAATTGTTTTCCCCTGATATTTTGTCCAGGGTTTTTTCATTGGGATACAGGAATGCTGGTGGTTTGTATGTGTTGATTTTGTGTCCTGCTACTTTCCTGAATGTGTCTATCAGCAGGAAGAGATTTTTTGTGGGCTTCAGGATCTCTTGTGCACAGACTCCTGTCATATGAAAATCCGAGTACTTTGACTTCTTTTCCCGACACCCTTTATCTCCTCATCTTGTCTTAGAGCTCTGGCTAAGACTGTGAGCACAACACTGAGGAGTGGAAAGAGTGTACACCCTTGTTATCCCTAACCTTAAAGAGAATGCTTTGGTTCTTGTCCATTTAACATTATGTCAGCTGTGAGCTGTCACAAACAGCCTTTCCTGAAAATCTCTTACCCAAAATGACAATCCACCTCAGGATTCCTTTGAACCCCAAACATGTAACCTTTCACTAGTTATCTGGGAAAAAAAAAGAAACAAGAAAAGAGAAAACAGAAGCACTCTCCAATGGGTATTGTCATCGCTGAGTTCCTTGAATCCCCAGGAAAAGACAAGCACTCTCCAGTGAATACTGTCACCACTGAGTGCCTCGACTCCCCAGAAACAGAGAAAATTATGCGCCGTCAAGGGCTCTCATTTACCAATATATGTGATTTTGTGTTTGTGCTACAGCCGCTCTGCTCTTTGTGTGATGTTGCTTGCTTGGTATTCCCATTATGGTTTTACTGATTATTTCTTTTAAATCAGGAAGCTGTAGAGACTCATAACATGTCCAATTTCTAAGAAAAAAAAATGACTATTGAGTGCTTGGCCCTAAGTGAGACAATTATGTGTAACTCCTAACTCAGGGAACATCATGGAAGAGGAGATAGAAAGAATGCATGAGCTAGAGGATGGGGAGGACAGAGGTGAAAGTGTCTTCTGGACATGGCACGACCAATGTACTGATGAACTAACTGTGGCTGTGCTTCATAGGATCAAGCCACAGTAACAACATGGTTGTCCACATCCCAGCAGGCAGAAGTACTGACTGTACCGACTTACTGGGTTCCAAGAGGTAGAACGTGAAAGTGAGAGGGGACACATTTGTTTGCCCAGAGGAGCTGGAGAATTAGGGTGGAAATGATCAATGCATACACGTATGAAACTGTCAAAGAGTAAATAGCAGATAGGTAAGTTGCTCAGAAAGATAAATCATTTATTGAGAGCTATTCTATGTCCAATACATAATGGATGAAAATGCCTGGAGACCCACAAAAACGGACATAGGAGACAGGTAAGTAGTAGCATTTGTGCTACTGAACTGGGACATGCTCTTTTCAAAACATATGGGCCTTCATGGTTGTAAGGCACAGAAGACAAACTAATTTGGGGACAGTAACTGATGTGTCTCCTCGGTGCATGAAACCCTTGGAATTTGTCCCCATCCATTCATGTTTTGAATTAGCAAGAAAACTCCCCCATTTGTGAGATCTTGAATTTCAATAAGCCAGAGAGTGATTAAAAGTAGACTCCTGCAAGCACTTACAATCTTCAAAATGTTGCTCCATAATATATTTAAAAGCACAAATGATGTTAACCCTGAAAAACACAAAAGACAATAACCTCATCATCAATCAAAAGGATTGATCCAAAAATTATCCTGAATGTCTTATCTGCAGGGGCATCTGTCTTACATGTACACTGAGATCAATATAGAAATAGACTATAAACATTGACGTGTTAATCGTGGTTGTCCTTCTTCATGACTCGCTGAGTTTAACTAGTTACTTGTGTGAACATTGTTGGGGTGTGAGGTTGGTGATTTACTGGAGTGTAGGCAATTTATGATCAGTGGTACACTACCAAGAAATATGACAGCTGTCATAGTTAATTTTACCCGTCAACGTGACACAATCTAGAGTCACCTGGCAAGAGAATCTCAGTGTGGGATTTTCAGATCAAGTTAGATTATGGGCATGTCTTGATTACACTGACTGATGTAGAAATAGCTACTCACCATGGGTGGTGCCAATCCCTAGAAAGGTGATTCTAAACTATGTAATGGTAGACAGAGTGTGCTGAGCACTAGCATACAGGCTTTGATTCATCTCTCTCTGCTCCTGACTGTGGATATAAGGTGACCAGTTCTCTCAAGATCCTACTGACATGACTTCCCAGAAGATGAACTATTATCTAGAACTGTGAGACAAGTAAACTCTTTCTCCATTGAGTTGCTTTTGTCAAGATCTTCTGTCACAGCCACAGGAAGGGAAATTAAGAAAGACCCACAGGACCAAGTATTTGGTATGCATTAAGTGAATCATGAAGTCACAGTATGAAGTCCCATTAAGGTAAAAGTTGATACAAAATCCACTTAATATAGCAAATACTATGTGCATATATGTATATATATGAAAACATGTATATGTTGTTTGTTTTTTCTTTATTAGTGTATTGAACAAAATAATGTTTCTCTATAATGGTTTCATGCACACACATCACGTACTTTGATCACAAAATACCTGTTACCCTTTCCTCACCCCTCTCTACTCCCACTGATCCTCTTTCTCCTCCCAAATTGTTACACTTTTAATTTCATGTCACTTACTAACCTGAATTCCATGAATGACAGATAACATGTGATTATTTGTACTTCTGTGTCTGGATTATTTCACTCTATAAAATGATCTCCAGTTCTAACCATGTTCCTGAAAAATTACTCCATTTTCTTTTTCTTTGTGGCAGAATATAACCCGTGTGTATACCATCTGTGATGGTTAACATTGACTGTCAACTTGACAGATTCTAGAATTAGTTAGGAGACAAGCCTCTAGCCATGCCCATGAGGGATCATCCAGATTACATTAACTGAGATGGAAAGACCCATTCTACATGTGGCAGTGCCATTCCATGGGCTCTGGGACTAGACTGAATAAAAATGAGAAAGTGAGCCCAACACTAGAGTTCATTTCTCTGCTTCCTGACTGTGGATGCCATGTTGTCCCATGCCCCTGCTACTATGATTCCTTTGCCATAATGGACTGTACCCTTGAATTGTGACAAAATAAACTCTGTCTTCCTTAAGCTGCTCCCATCAGGTATTTTGTCCCAGCAACAAAAAAGGAGCCAAGACACCTTCTTTGACTAATTCACCTACCTACCTATCACTTGACAACGAGGCGGGTCACAGAACCTGAGAACATAAATTATCACATTTTTTGAACCAGTAAGAACAAATCCCTGATAGCCTCATTGGTCATTGACTAGAATACAATCCTTAACGTGTAGGTTCTCTTTGCATCTGTGGATGTCACCCAGTTTAAGTTACATGATTAATAAGTGATAAAGGTGGTGTGTAAACCCAGGCATTCTGCTCTAATATCCCCATCCTACAATTCTGCATAAGCATACTTAGCAGCCAGCAGTACTGACATGAGGCATTGTTCAGTACTGCTGAGAAAGTGTGCCCCTTCTAATCAGCATGAGTGGGAAACACATACTCCCTTACCGTCTTGGAAGTGGACTGCATAGATAACAGTAAGACCCCTGAAGTCTGGGAATGGGAGCTGGGTTCAGTCTTCCTGGTGATGAGTTTCCTATATGCATCTCGTATCTGAGATGGAGACACAACAAAGCAAGGCATTGGGTGAGTCAGTCAGTTTGCTATACAACATGCGGGCCTGAGTTTGGATTTCCAGCACCCACATAAAAAAACAAGACAAGACAAGTACATTACCCAACATACCAAGGGACAGAGAACATCATGGAAAATAAGGTGAAAAGAATGTAAGAGCTGGAGGAGGAGGGGTGCTAGGAAGTGCTGTCTTCTGGACATGACATACATGGTCATCAAACTCATGAACTCACAGCAGCTGTCATTGTCTGTACAAGACCAAAGCAGCCAAATTATAACATAGATTGAGGAAAAGACCTCTAACCCCTCCCCTTACTGAGGATTGATTGGCAGTTGATCATTCCTGAGACAGAGAAAATTTTTCTTCTCTGGGTGCTCCAGTGGGTGCCCCCATACCCATGCATGTATGGAAAACACTAACTGGACTTAGTAGGGTTTTTCAAGTCATGAAAGATAAAGTTGTTTGGACAACATGTTGAGAGGAATATGTGGGAATTTGGGGGAAGAATGGGAATGGGTATAGTCATATTTTATTGTGTATATATATGAAATTCTCAAAAATAAAGGAAACCTGCTCTGGTATGGCCCTTCTATACATTGTGAATATGTATTGCTCTCATTGGTTGATAATAAAGCTGTTTGTCCAATGGTGAGGCAAGATAAGATTAGGTGGTACAATCACTGAGGAAGTGATGAAGAAGGGTGGAGACAGAGGAGATGTAAACCAGCCCCCTTAGGAGCAAGATGCCAAAGGACCGGTAACCCATGAGCCATGTGGCAATGCATAGATTAATAGAAATGGTTTATTTTAAATGTAAGAGCTACAACATCCTTAGTCATCAGGGAAATGCAAAGCAAAACGACTCTGAGATACCATCTTACACCTGTCAGAATGGCTAAGATCAAAAACATTGATGACAGCTTATGTGGGAGAGGATGTGGAGTAAGCGGAACTCTCCTCCACTGATGGTGGGAGTGCAAACTTGTACAGTCACCTTGGAAATCAGTATGGTGACTTCTCAGAAAATTGGGAATCAATCTACCACAAGACCCAATGATACCATTCTTGGGCATATACCCAAGGGATGCTCAATCATGCCACAAGGACATTTGCTCAACTACGTTCATAGCAGCATTATTCATAATAGCCAGAACCTGGAAACAACCTAAATGCCCCTCAACTGAAGAACGGATAAAGAAAATGTGGTACATATACACAGCAGTAAAAAAGAATGACATCATGAAATTTGCAGGTAAATGGATAGAACTAGAAAATATCCTGAGTGAGGTAACCCAGACTCAGAAATACAAACATGGTATGCACTCACTTGTAAATAGATAACTAGATGTAAAGCAAAGGATAACCAGACTGAACTACAACTCACAGCTCCAGAGAAGCTAACTAACAAGGAGGACCCTAAGAGGGACACATGGATTGCCTTGGGAAGGGGAAACAGATGAGATCTCCATGAGTAAACTGGGTAGGGGGGGCAAAAGAGGAGAGGGGATGGAAGATGAGAACATGAGTGAACAGGATGGTTGAGCTGGGGGAGGGATGGAGTCTAGTTGAAGAGAGTGAAGAGGGATTATATGAGCAAGGGGGGGGGGTCAAGATCATGATGGGAAAATCTACAGAGACAACTGAACCAAACTCGTAGGAACTCACGAACTTTAGACTGACAGCTGTGGAACCTGGATGGGACCTGACTAGGCCCTCTGCATACAGGAGATGGTTGTGTAGCTTGGTCTGTTTGAGGGGCCTCTGGCAGTGGGAACAGGTTTCACATGATTTCACACATCAGTAATCCCATTTCTGTGGAGGCAGAGCTGCATGAGCTGGCTTTCTGGAGTCCATTACCTGTGGTTGGATGCCTTGCTCACCCTTGATGCAGGGTGGAGGGTCTTGATCCTGCCTCAACTGAATGTACCAGGCTTTGTTGACTCCCCATGGGAAGCCTTACCTTTTTGAAGGAAGGGATGATGGGGTTCAGGGGGGGGGACTGGGGAAGAGTGGGAGGAGGGATGAGAGGGGGATCTGTGGTTGGTATGTAAAAATGAATTTTAAAAGTTTTAAAGAAAAAAATGTAAGAGCGAGTTAGTAATAAGCCTGAGCCATTGGTCAAATATTTATAATTAATATAAGCCCCTGCGTGATTATTTGGAGGCAGCTGTAGGACAGTGCAGGACGTAGAAACTCTGTTTACAGAAACCAATATGGTTTTACACATCAGCAATCCCATTTCTGTGGAGGCAGAGACTGAAGGGTGTTTGCTGGGCCTGCTGGCTGACCAGTCTAGCTCAACTGGTGCTCCAGGCTCAGTAAGATGCCCTGGCTGAAAAGATAAGATAGAAGGGCTAGAGAGAAGAGTAGGTGGTTAAGAGCATGCCTTGTTCTTGCAGAGGACCTGAATTTGGTTCTTAACACCCATATCAGTAGGCTCGCAGACACCCACAGGTCCATCTCTGGGAGATCCAGTGCCCTCTTCTGGCTGCTACAGGCACATACACACATTCTTCTGAAAGTACCATCTGCCTTTGAAGACAATGAACTTTTCCCAGCCCTTACAACCAGGTTAATACTGTACCTTGAAATCATTTAAGACTATGTGCTCAACCTTCTGTCCTACCATGTGCTCAGCCTGTATGCTTAAGTCTAACCAGCCTTTAAGAGAATAATGCAACCAGTCTTACTGTGCCTTGGATTGCCCATGTTATCACTTTTTAAAAATCTAAGCCAAAGGTGTAGCTTTAATGTTAAATTATGTGCCCTCTCCTGTACCTGGCCTAGAACTCTGTGTGTGTGTGTGTGTGTGTGTGTGTGTGTGTGTGTGTGTGTGTGTGTGTGTGTGTGTGTGTGTGTTGTGATCATTTTCTGAGAGCAGCAAACAGGTTGGAAGCAATCTGAAGCAAAACAAATAGCCTATAAATGTGGAAAACACATTTAGAGGAAATGTGGAAAACAGGTTGATAAGATCTGCAGTTCTGAATGCTCTTTTGGGTCAGCTGGGATCAATAATGTAATTTCTCCCCTTGTAAAACTGTCAAAGCTTTCTGTAAATAATTCCATGTCCCTTTTCCATGCTGTATTTTCTGTGCTGTTCAGTAAACAAAGAGTGATCCCTTTGTTAAACGGAGGCACAACAGACAGACAACACACAGGCAATAGACAAATCCAACATAGACCACAGGTAGGTCAAAGAGGCCACAGACTACAGACTGCAGACAGACAGGAAGCACAGGGAGGGAAGTGCAGAACTCACAGTTTTGCTTCCCTTGATCAAACTGCTCCAAGAGGAGATCACACACATATGCATATCAATTTAAATAAAATACTAGAGGTAAGGGGGACACGATGGAGGAATATACCAAATGTCAGTCTCTAGCCTCCAGAAAATCAAGAGTACATGTGTGAATACACATGTACAACACACATGCACACATACCACACACACACACACACACACACACACACACACACACACACACACACACACACACACACACCATGGAATCCTAGATAGGAGAGTGGGTCTGCTTCAAGCCTATGAAGTGAGTAGTTCTATGCAGAGGCAGGTGCGGGTAGGCAAACGCATACCTGGCGGTTCAGCAGACAGTGAATGAGGAAGATGAAGGCCCCCTGCAGGCTGTTGATAATTGTGAACAAGTACGCCATGATGCTTGCTATGGAGCCAATCTGGAAAATGCCCAGCACCCAGGAGCAGCCCAAGATGAAGATCTGGGCAATGGCCTTGAAGGTCAGCAACCTGGAAGGTAATGTTTACAAAATGAATTGTCCTGAGAGCCTCCATGGAGACACCTGACACTGTCTGAAGATGATGCCAACTGGCTCAGCACCACGCTGGGGATGCAGACGAGTGAAATTTGCTGTCTCAAGGTAAATAGATCAAGTCCTGTGGGAAATTAAAATGGTGTTGTCTACAGATACACATGTGTGGGGGTGTGTATTGAATAGACTTTTGGTTTAGCAATGAATGGCTAAGCCCATTGTCCAGACACTTAGACCTCATTATGTGAAAGGTAAATCCATGGTTATAAAATACTTACAGAGTTCCTTATCTCATTGAGGCAAAATTCACCATTTAAAGAACAAACACTGTGATTCAGTAGCTTTGAGTGCACTCACACATAATGCAACCACCAATACTATATAGGTCCAAGACCTTTTTATTACCTTAAAAATGAAACACCATACATGCAAAGCAACTGTTCTCTTTACCCCCTCCCTAAGGAAGACAATAACCAATTATTCATCAAAATATGAATGAATAGAGTAAGTACAGATAAATACAGGCTATATCAGACATGGCATATCCAGCTAATGGACACACCATAGAATAAAACAGATAAAGGTAGGGTAGTTTCTATATGGTGGCAGGGAAACCCCCAGGAATCCCCAAGGATGAGCCTAGCTAAGACCCTAGCAATAATGGAGAGGGTGCCTGAACTGCCCTCCTGTAATCAGATTGGTGAATACCCCAATTACCAACAGAGAGCCTTCACCCTGTAACTGATGGTAGCAGATACAGAGATTCACAGCCAAGCACTGGGCCAAGCTCTGGGAGTTGAGTTGACAAGATGGAGGAGGGATTGTATGAGCAAAGGGGGTCAAGATCATGATGAAGAAACCCACAGAGACAGCTGATCTGAACTAATGGGAGGTCACGGACTCTGGACCAACAGCTAAAGAGCCTGCATGGGACCAAAGCTAAAGGCCCTCTGCATGTAGATGACAGTTGTGTACTTTGGTCTGTTTGTAGGGCCCCTAGCAGTGGGATCAGGACCTGTTCCTGGCCCGTGGCCTGGCTTTTTGAAACCTATTCCTCACGCAGGAATCCCTTGCCCAGCCTTGATGCAGGGGGGAGGAGCTTGGTCCTGCCACAATGTAATATGGCATACTTTGTTGACTCCCATGGGAGGCCTGCCCCTTTCTGATTGGAGGAGGAGTGGATGGGGGGAGGACAGATGGGAGGTGGGGAGAGGGAATTGGAAGAGAGGAGGAAATGGAAACTATGCCTGGTATGTAAAATATATGAAAAATAATAATTAAAAAATGTGAGATAGTTCATATATGGTATAGTCAGTTAATGAACGTACAATAGAATAAAACTGATAAATGTGGGAGAAAGAAAATGTGGCATGTCCATTCAATGGAATACTATGCTGCCATAATAAGGAATGAGGCAGTGATAGCTGACAAATATGGGCAAATCCTATGAACTTCATAATAAATAAAAATCTAGACAAATGCCATTTATTGTGTGAATTTATTTAGATATCAAGAATAGATTAAGAGAGACAGACAGAGAAAGAAAGAGAAAGAGAACAGATTGTAAGGCTATTTTGTAAAGTAATAAAATAATAATAATAATAATAATAATAATAATAATAATAATAATAAGAAGAAGAAGAAGAAGAAGAAGAAGAAGAAGAAGAAGAAGAAGAAGAAGAAGAAGGGAAGTGACAACGTGCTGTACTGAGCAATGTTCCAGGCTCAGGGTCATTTAGTGAAGGTTGATTCATTCACTAATTCCCTGACATTTACAAGATACTCACTTTCTCTGTACCTCACACTCTTCACATGACTCAGGTTCTCACACTGTCTCCCCAGCCAGAGAAAGAGATTCTAGGCCAGACCACCTAGCATACTGAGTAATCTCAGTACCCAAGAACATGGATTTCAGACCTGTTTGTCCTACAGAAGTAGAGTTTGTCTTGAAATAGACAAACATCTTAAAATATTAGTTTTCTCACATTTGTGTGTGTGTGTTTCTGTGCATGCATGTGTGTGTATGTGTGTGTGCATGTATGTGTATGTCTGCAGTGGTTTGAAAGAAAATGACCCCCAAAGGTAGGTGCAGTATTGGGAGGGGTGACTGTTGGAGTAGGTACGGCCTTGTTGGAGGAAGTGTGTCACTGTGGGGGTGGGTTCTGAGTTCTCCTACACTCAAGCTACTCCTAATGTCACAGTCCACTTCTTGTTACCTGCAGAATCAACATGGAGCAGCTCCTTCACCAGCACCACATCTGCCTGCACGCTGCCATGCTCCCCACCATGATGATAAGGGACTAAACCTCTGAAACTGCAAGCCACCACCTCAATTAATGTTTTCATTTATAGGAGTTACTGTGGTCATGGTGTTTCTTCACAGCAATTGAAACCCTAACTAAGACAATGTCCATATTTTTGTGTGTATCTGCATGCCCATGTTTGTGTGTGCGTGCACTATGCATGTATGCCCATGTTTTTATGTACATGTGCTCACACTGAATGTATTGGCAGTTGCAATCTATGAAAGGCTTGGTGTCCCAAGCAGCTGTGGCAAGGCTTTACTAGCCACCTAAAGCAAACCACACCACTGTCCCATTTCTACAGATGAAGAAACTGAGCTGTGTGAAGGTCGTGTAAGCAACGTAATGTCACACAGATCATAAATGACATTTATGGAGTGGGGAGCTTGACACGTGGACTCTGCTGTTCTGCACAAGCCCCATCATTTACATGCCATGAGCATGCAATAGGTGACCAGAGGCTGGCAGGTGGATCAGTGGGTAAAGTGTTGCTTGCTGCACGAATGTCAGGACCTGAGTTCAAATCCTGAGGACCCACATAAAGCCAAGTACATAACATGAACATCTGTACCCCCAGTGCCCCTGTGGTAAGAAGGGAGGAGGAGAAGAAGAATTGAGTCAGATGTCCTGGAAGACACAGTGGTGAACAACAAACAGCTCTATCTCAAACGAGATGGAAGAAAGACCAACACCCAAGGTGTCCTCTGACCCCCACATGTACGCCGCCACATGCACGCATCTGCACATGCACATGATATATGCAGAAAAGTGAGTGGTGAGAGAAAGGGAGAAAGAGACTGCACCTGGTGTCCTTGAGCTTTGAGACTTCTGAGCTGACGCTGCAGACCTTCTGCCTCAGCACCCACAGTGTCCAGGCAAGGAGAACAGAGTTGATCTGCAAGGTCAAACAGAGGGTAGGTAGACAAGACACACAGACTGGCCGTGACCAATCCACCTCACATAAAACTCTGGCCCCATCCAGGATACCAGGCTTCAATCCTGGATTTGTCAAGCCCAAGTAACCAGGACTTGATCTGTCACTGACAACTCCCAGCTGATGTCTCTTCTTCCAATTTAGGATGAGCATCAGAAACCCATCATCACCCCGACTGGCCCCATTTGTAGTTAGCCGACCTGCTGCTTCCCTATGCTGCTGAACCCAATGCCCACTTCCTATGCAGTGAAAGCGGTCCCTCCCTGCCTGACCTGGAGTCCACGGT
Source organism: Peromyscus californicus insignis (assembly GCF_007827085.1). Lineage (NCBI taxonomy): Eukaryota > Metazoa > Chordata > Mammalia > Rodentia > Cricetidae > Peromyscus > Peromyscus californicus. The sequence goes on from NW_026294492.1 coordinate 49,043,425, forward strand.
GTAACAGCAGTGCGCATCTCTCCTGCTAAACCACAACAACCTTGCAACAAATCATCCTTTCTTGTTCCCATGTTGGTTTCTTTAATTTCCACTAGCTGTTTCCCATCAGGTAAGTTGGAATTGAAACCAAGGTTGATATCATAGATTATGACCCTGGAGAGATGGTTCATTCTCTTCAAAGGTGTTCCCCCAGGCTTCTCAAAGTGGTTTGATGGTCTGTACTAACTGTCAACACTTAGGAAGCAAGCCTCCGGGAACACGTGTAAGGGACTGTCTAAGTGTAGTCTCTGAGTATGTATGTGGGAGGTATCTTGACTAGTGGGAAGACTCAGCCACTGTGGGTGGCACCATTATCTAAGCAGAGGCTTGTGTGTGTATCAGAGTGGAGAAACTGAGCTGAGAGCGGCGTGCAGATTCACTGCTCACTGCTCTTGACTAAGGGTGGGCGTGACTAGTTGCTTTGACTTCCTGTCGTCTTCATTTTTCACAGTGATTGGCTGTAACTCGGAAGTGTGGACCAAATAAACCCTTTCTCCCTTAAGTGGAAACCCTTTCTCCCTTAAGTGGAAACCCTTTCTCCCTTAAGTGGCCTTGGTAATGGCATTTTGGAGGAATATTAGAACATAATTATAATCATTTTCTTCTCCCCTTTCCTCACTCCAAAGCCTCCTGTATACCCCTCTTTGTTCTCTTTCAAATTTATGACCTCTTTTTCCATTAATTGTTGTTACATATATACATATATGTAAACATACATGTATTTTTATTCCTAAATGCAACCTGTTCAGTCTACATAGTGTTAGTCTTATGTGTGTTTTCAGAGGTGACCATTTGGTATTGGATAACCAATTGGTATGCTCTTTTCCTGGGAATACAATTTCTGCATTTAAGGCTTAGAGGACATTATGGAAGATGGAGCAGAAAGGTTCTAGGCACCAGAGGATCAGGGAGTTTGCTGTGAGACTGTGTCTCTTAATAATGTCAGGAGCCACACCCCTAAAGTCCACCAACAGGACTGCAGGAGTGTGGGCTAAACAAGAACAACAGCAATGGACGTGTCAAAGTGGAGGTGGGAAAGACCATGAGGCTTCAGCCTACACGAAGAATGATAAACACCGAAGGGGCACTGAGAACAGGAGAAATAGGCAGTGCATCTTATCACAGCATCAGGGAAGAAAACTAAGACAGCGGGATTCCCACACACCGGGGACACAGTTCCATGTTGGCAGTATTGACATCCGGGGTCAGAGCATAGCTGATGTGAGATGTACAATGCTCCCCTGTGCCCTGCAGTTTGCTGAGCAGCATCCTGGACACTGCACTGGATATTCCTCCCTCCTTTTTGTGACAACAGAAAAATATCCCCATATTTTCCCATGAGTCCCCTGGAAAGCAAAACTACCCCAGTGGCCAAGACCGAATGGAAAGCTGATGGGACAGAGGAATTATTTTTCCTAACGACTAAAGCTTCCAGAAGGAAAAATGGTTTTGAAGATTTGGGAATGGGGGAAATTAACATTTCAGCTTTCTCCATTTGGGCTAACATTCACGGTTCTGGAAGGCTCTGTACCAGGCAGGAGAGAACAGCCATCCACAGTCCAACCTCTCTGAACCCTGTGTAAAATTAGTACAATACCAACCTGCCGGGCAAGACATGCCCACGGGTGCAACAGCAGCATGAATGGCTTGGAAACAGCCAACTACCTCCTGAGTGGGTTTGAATACTACCCCATAGGAAGCATACATGAGATTTAAAAGTAATTTTTATAGAGATAAACATTTCATTACTATTTTATCCCAATCATTTCTCAAACCTATTATGTATTGAGGAGCAGCAAATGCCAGGCACTGTCCTGTCTTAGTCACACAAGGTCTGATTCCCAACACCACCCTGTATGACAATCTAGACTGGCATTATGAGGGAGAAGAAAATGCTTTGATACAGCTAGGCAAGGGAGCATGCAGGAGAGCCATAAGAAGGACACTGGGGAATGTGACAGGACTAGATGGAGAAGGATCGTGGTTTTGTAGAAGTTTCCTCAAAGATGAAACAGTCTGCCCTATAGTCAAGACTCAGGAAATAAACAACCCACAAGTCTCAGGAAACTCCTTGTACTTACAGGATTTACAAGATCTCTCCCCAAGTTATAGAAACAGTAATGACCCTGAGAAGGGAGACTCTAACCTGCTAAATGCCTGATGCCATGAAAGGAGGTCTGAGAACCCTTTCATGAGTGTTCCCCCAGCTTGGGATGGGCTTTCTAATGATGAAGCCACCTTCAGGTCATCTACACTCAGGTTTACCCCTTCTCATGCTCCTATGTGTAACCCTGGTACATTCACTGGTCTGCCAAGCTGTACTATATTAGAATCACTACTTTGGTGTGTCATGTGCGCCCTATCTGGTGTAAGTAGACATTTGTCCACATGTTCTAGGAAAGGCCATGCCACAATTAGCCAATCCTAGTTGAAGATTACAGTCATTGTGCTGGCTAGTTTTATGCTAACTTGACACAAACTAGAGTTATCTGAGAGGAGAGGGCCTCCACTGAGAAAATGCCCCCCTAAGATGAGGCTGTAGGCAAGCCTGTAGGGAATTTTCTTAGTTAGTGATTAATGAGGGAGGGTCCAGCCCATTGTCTGTGGGGCCACCCCTGGGCTGGTGGCCCTGAGTTCTATAAGAAAGCAGACCAAGCAAGCCATGGGGAGCAAGCCACTAAGCTGCTCTCCTCCATGACCTCTGCATTATCCGTTCCTGCCTCCAGGTTCCTGCCCTGCTTGAGTTCCTATCCTCACTGCTTGTGATGATTAACTCTTACATAGAACTGTGAGTAAAATAAACCCTTTCCTCCTCAAGGTGCTTGGTCATGGTGTTTCATCCAGCAATAGTGACCCTAACTGAGACAGTCATCTTGAGAACAGCAGAGAAACCATAAGGTGTCCTCATCAAATGTCTATCCTGCTTTCTTATAGGACCCAGGATCAGCAGTCTGTGGCCCCACCCACAGTGGGAGTAGCCCTCATTCATCAATCACTAATTAAGAGAATGCCCTACAGTTGCATCTTGTGGAGGCATTTTCTCAATGGAGGCCCCCATATTTCAGATGACTCTAGTATGTGTCAAGTTGACCTAAAACTAGCCGGAACAGACCTCTAGACTGATATAAACTCTTTTCTCCCTTGATATACTTTTGGTCATGGCATTTTATTGCAGCAATAGTATTAAAGCCAGAACAGTACTTAGCATCTGCAAATATCACTTGGCTTCTGCTAATTTCTCAAAATTTCTCATTTTACTTTTTCTAATCATGACCATTGCCCCTCAGTTCTTTCCTTTTCCTCCTTCCTTTTCTTTCTTTCTTTTGTATATGGTATCTTTCTATGTTGCAATGTAGCCCTAGCGGGTCTAAAACTTAATTTGTTATGTAAACCAGGCTGACCTCAGACTGACAGATATCTGTAGATCCTAAGTGTGGTTAAATTCTTTTCACCTTGTTTTTCAACGTCTACACCTAGAAGAAACTGACAGATCTATTCCCCCACCAAAACACAAAGCATGGATAAAATTGTTGTCCCTCTAGATGTTTCTGCACCTGAGCATGGATGAAGAGTGATAGACAGAGAAATCACACCCCACTAGGTGAAATCTTAAGAACCAAGAATCACAGGGAAGAGTTTTAAGAGTAGCAGGCTTTGAAGTGTGATGACACTTCCTAAACTTGTCTTTCCTTGTACACCAAGATGTACTTGAACAAACGTTTTCCTTACCACGATGATCGTGCAGACTGGCCCCAGGAAACTCCAGATGAACCCAGTCTTCGTATTCAGCCAGCAGCTGTAGAGGAAAACACAGGAGGCATGAGCATTTGTCTCATCACACTGGCCTGGCAATTGTGCATTCTGCAGAATACTGCAGGGTGAGGTGCATTCGGAAATGCTGATTGTGGGGTGGGTGCATACCAGTGTCAAACAGACCAAGATGCTCCATGGGAAAATATTCCTGAGACCTTTGCCTAGAGTAGAGTCCAGGGTGATGATCAGTTCATAACTTTCACAGAAATTTCTTTCTCCATGTAGCTCCCCACTAGCACACTGTGTCATTCGGACCTCAGCTCCAACACTTCCTCAAGTGAGAACTCATTACTGACCATCCTCAGCTAAGGAATACACTAGAGGTCTTATAATCTTTCCAACCCTCATCTTCAACATTCCCTGAACCTTAGGTGCAGGAATTTTTGTAGATGTATCAGTTGGAACTGGGCCCCACAACTCTGCATTTTGATTGGTTGTGGTTTTCTATAGTGGTTTCTGTCTGTTGCAAATTGATAGGTTTCTTTGATGAGGGATGAGGACTACATTTATCTGTGCATAAGAACAAATATTTAGAATATGGTTAGAAATTATGCTGATGTAGTAAAGTATTGGTTGTAAGTTCTTCTCTAGGATCTGAGACTTCACTAGTCCTAAGGGAACTGGCTAGGTTTCTATTACCAGGTGTGATTTCCCTCTTGTCAACCAGGTCTTAAGTCTAGAACTGGTCTTAGAGAGCTATTGGTTACCACCAAGGTACGCATACCACTGTTGCACCTGTAGAGTTATCCTGTCAGTCATCATCATTGTGATTTAAAGACTTCATATGGGGGAAATCCCAGAAGGTCTCACCCCTACACAAAGAACTACAGGCAACTAAGGAATGCTGAGAGAGGGAGGCATGGTGTTCTTTAGGGAAGAGCGCATGAATTAGTGAACCATATCAAATGGTAAGCCCTGAAAACATACATACAAGTAGCATTATACAGACCGAGCAGGTTTTACTTATGCATTTAGGAAAATAGTCAAATTAACCCAACTAGATACTCTCTTCCTATGAAATTAGACTCATAAGGTTGTAAGTCTTCTATGTAGGGAACAATTTGGTGGCCCTAATACCAACAAAACTAGAGGGACCTACCTCTCCCTTGGGCACAGAAAGAGTTGAGCATTGTTAGAGAATTGTAAAATGCTGTTAAACCAGCATTTAATGTTCATGATAAGCCACAATTACAAGGGCACATTTTAATATTTTTCTCTAAGTAAGTTAAAATTTTGGGATCCAGGGTGAGTTGACTATCTGATTATCTGACTGACAGCTTACATCCTTCATTGGCTCCCCAGCTGCCTTAAGAAAAGGACTACCAGCCAAGTATCTGCCATCATGATAACCCAACTATCTTGAGTACCCCCACAAGGCCCTACCTTTCCCTAAGCATCTGTAGGCAGCTAATAGTTGCTGGAGGAGAGAGATGAGACACTTTCTTCAGTGGGGCAGCTTCTGGTAAGTTATTCACACTCCTATAAATAATCCCTCATCCATACTCTATAAGTAACTCCAATTAAACTCATTAGGTCACCCCTAAAAATGACATGAAAGTAGAAGTGAACTCATTGGGAAGATGGAGATCAGCAGGGGTCACTCACTCGTTGTCTGAATTAAGTTAATTGATGTGGGAAAAACCCTCCCCACTGTGGGCAGAACCATTCTCTATTCTGAGTATCCTAAACTACATAAGAGTGGAGAAATGTAACTGAGTACAAGCAAGTGAGCACGTGTGCATTTATTTCTCTCTGCTCGTCGCTTTGGATGTCATGTGACCAGCTGCTTGCTGTTGCTGCCTTGACTTCCCCATGATGATGGACTACAAGCTGAAATAAATCCCTTCCTCTCCTACACTGCCTTTGGTCAAAGTACTTTATCGTAACAACAGAAATGAAGCTTGAGTGCCTGCAGCCTGAGTATTTCGAGTCATAAATCTCTGCTTTCTACATTCTAGAGCTATAGACGACTAGCCCCTGCAGCTGACAGCTGTAGGCATCTGCATTAGCCTTGAACACTCAAAGGCCCACAACTTCCACCCTGGAAATGTTTCTCCTTGCCTATACACATTATCCATCAGGGTGGCGTAAAAGGCTTCCATCTGGTCACTTGGTGACATCACTGCTAGAGTGGCTGCTCTTAGAAGCCACACAAGGATTTTGTGGTTGCAATGTTGTGCCTGTTAGTGTTTGTTAACTCAATACAAACCAGAGTCACCTGGGAAGAGGGAACCTCAGTTAAGGAACTACCGCCATCAGATTGGCCTGTGGGCATGTCTGTGCGCTGTTTTCTAATGCTAATTGATGCAGGAGGTCCTAGCCCACTGTGGGCAGCCCCATTTCTAAGCAGTTAGGCCTGGGCTGTATGCTGAAGGTCAATGAGCATGGCCATAAGCAGAGCAGGCCAGAGAGCATCATTTCTCCATGGTTCCTGCCTCCAGGTTCCTGCCTGGAGTTCTTTCCCTGACTTATCTGCCATGATACACTGTGCCCCTTCAAAGTGTATTTAAAATAAAACCTTCCTCCCTTCATTTTGATATTATTATAGGTATTTTTGTCAAGGCAACAATCAAGGTAGCTAGCTAGTACAGTTGTCATCACAAAGCCTGGCAGCAGGACCTTCATAAAGAAGAAAGTGACACTCACAGATTATGCATCCCATAGCCCTGTGGCTGTACACTGGCCGAGATCATGACCACCAGGCCTGGGAGCCCATAGCCAAAGGCACATAGGTGCAGCATCTTGATGTTGCGAGAGCTGAAATAATTCACCACCTTCAGGTTTCTCACCATCAGGAAGAGCATCACCGCCTCCACCAGCATCCAGAAGAAGCAAGCAAGGAAAAGATAGTGTAGGAATCCTGCGATGATGGCACAGGCTATCTGTAGGGGAGAAGTCTGCATGTTAGGATCTTCCCATGCAGGCAGGTCAGGGACAAGAGAAAGAGGGAGATGGCCTCAACTGGTGCTCCTCAAACAATCCAGCCTCTTTTCCTCTGTGCATAATGTAGTCACCCCTTTACCATCTTGGAGTGGTGAGTACCTGGACCAGGTAGCCTGGCAACCAACAGAAAAAGGTCTGTGGTGATGATGACAGAGCTAATCAGAAAGGAGGGCGAGGAAGGCCACCTGGGACTCCAGGTGCTACTTCCTCCAGGTCTCCCTCAGCTGAAAGTAAGGGTCCATAAGCAATGGAAGGTCAGGGGAAGGAGGAACTCTGTGATGCAGCTTCCATGAGCTCATCATCGATGATGGGGTGGGACGCTGCAGGGACGCTGCTGTTTGAGAATTGCCCACGCTCCTGTAAGTAACCCCTCCCTCACCTGTGCTCTGTAAGCAAGTCCACTACACACATTTGTTCATTAACTGGGCTTGTGTGGAATCTTTTCTTTGGTCTGTCATCAGTCAGCAAAGTATTTGTCCCACTCCATGCACCATGGATGAGGAAACCCACCCCCAACACCCTTTTACAAGCCACGTGTGGAAATGCACGCTGGTAGCCCCACAGCAAGGAGCAGAGACAGGGGTCACTGCGGGATCACTACCAACTGGCCTAACCTAGTTGGTAAGTTCCGGACCAATGAGAGATTCTGTTTCAAAAAAAAGCAAGATCCAGGCCAATGAGATGGCTCAACTGGTCAATGTGCTTTCTCCCAAGCGTGATCACATGGAAGGAGAGAACTTACTCCTACAAGTTGTCCTATGTATTGTATGGCATGTGCACATGTGTGCACACATTCAAACACACATGCACACACACACATAAATAATACATAATGTTTTGAAGCAGAGGTGGTGAGGCACCTCTATTGCTAAAGTGCTTGCTACATGGGTGTGAGGACTGGGCCAGAGTTCAGATCCCCAGAGCCCATATAAGTGCTAAGTGGGCATAGTGGCTCACCTGCAATTCCAGCCCTGGAAGGAAGCCTGCTAGGGAGACTATTCATATTGCCCAGCTCTGGATTGGTTGAGAGACCGCACCCCAATGAGAAATGTGGAAGAGTGATCGAGGATGAGACCTTACATGAGGCCTCGACATGCACATGCATGCCACGCACTTGTCTTCACACAGATGAAAACATGCAAACACATACACATACATCACACACACACACACACACACACACACACACACACACACACACACACACACGAAGAAACAGAAAAATAGAACAATAGGAGGAACCAAAATAATTCATAACATGGTCAAGGAGCTGATTTGAAACTGACACCTGTCACAAGAGGTCAACACAGTGAGAAGCTGACAGTGCTGGTTAGTTTCTTGTCAACTTGACACAAACGAAAGTCAGCTGGGGAGAGGGAACCATGACTGAGGGATCACCTGTATAAGACTGACCTGTAGGCAAGAGTGTAGTGCACTGAGATGGGAGGGCCCAGCTCACTGTGGGCAATGCCATCCCTGGGATGGTAGTCCTGGGCTGTATAAAAAAGCAAACTGGGTAAGCCAGGAGGAGCAAGCCAGTAAGCATCATTCTTCCATGGCCTCTACTTCAGTTCCTGCCGTGGCTTCCCTCAGCAGTGAACTGTGACATCGAAGTACAGGCTGGAATAAACCCTTCCCTCCTCAAGTTGCTTTTGGTCATGATGTTTATCACAGCCACAGAAAGAAAACTAGGACCCTGGCAGAGAACACCATGAAAAGGCCCTGGGGAGGGAACTAGACAGTGATGGGCAAAGGAACATGGGCAGACGGTGCAGCTGGACTGGGCCACAGCCCAAGGGTCACTAACCTGGTTGTCCGTCTTGTCTACACCTACGAGGAAGAGGAACTTGGCCAAGAAGAGACACACACAAAGGTGAAGGTGCATGTAGGTGTTCTGGTTCTGCACAGCGTGACACAGCAGGAAGGTGGTTATGGCCAAGGCGAGGCACACCAGGGAGATGACTGCACCCACATGGCTGATGACGTGCAGGGAGAATTCCATCTGTCAGGGAGAAGAACCATTGTTGGCCTGACAACAGAACTGAAATCCATCCTCAGCCCCACAAAGAAAGGAGAGAACACTTTACTCAGACCTGAGCTAGGAGAAGAGTCCCGGGGCTTCTGTCCCCTGAACTCAGAGTGATCTGAATGTTATCCACAACACTCTGAACAATCCAAAAGCATCCCTGAGTACTCATCCTCACCCCCAACATTTGCTTGGCCCTCCATACTGGAGAAGACATTCACAAACTACAATTCCCATAACCCCTTGCCATAGAAGTCCTGGGTGTAGTATTGATTCTCTATGGAATATAAGCATTTAAGAAGCAGAAAAAGCCGGGGGGGGGAGGGAGGGTGGTGGTGCACACCTTTAATCCCAGCACTCAGGAGGCAGAGGTAGGCAGATCTCTGTGAGTTCGAGGCCAGCCTGGGCTACAGAGTGAGTTCCAGGAAAGGCACAAAGCTGCACAGAGAAACCCCCTCCTCTGGGCTGCTGCCACACCAGGTCAGCCAACTCAACAATCACTCAGGCTTCTACTGTTGCTGTGCCTGCCACACACTCGCAGCTCACAGATATGTGCAAGCAGCTGCAGCTGCCCTCAGCCAGACTGTGCACTGCCTGAATTCTCTGCCCAGCCATGCTACACAGCAACACCAGCCTCACATTTCACAGTCAGCAGCAGCTGATCTGGTGAGACAACTGGAAATTCTTAAGGGAGGAATTAGTTTTTTAAAAGTTTTTTCCCACATTAAAAATGGGAAATATTATGGTGCAGGAAGTTAGGTCTCTGTGTAGTTCCATAATTGGATGATTTGAAAATGGAGCAATTAAATGAAGGGATGGTCAACTTAGCTGGGAGTGACATAATGTCAATTATAATCATCATTTTGGTAATTCGTGTTTTATCACTAAAAAGGTTGTTTGATATCAGTACCAAATACAAAAAAATTGACTAGTAAGATACAGACTTTTGAAAGACATACTAATGAAACTAAGAAAATGTTCCCACACAGACAGGAGTTTAGAGCAGAAGCTACTGCAATTTTGCATTATGAAACTGAAGAGGAGTGGCCCAAGGTTATTAGAAAACCAAGCTTAATTTATTCAGTTACCATTCAAGAACAACCACAAGATCATAGGCATCCCCAAGGCTCTTCAGAAATTAACTGGGATCCTATAGAAATGTTAGATTTGAAGAGATTTAAGGAAGCAATGGTATCATATGGCATGCATTCACCTTTTGTGAAGCAGATGTTAAATTCATGGGCCACTCAGAACAAATTATTCCACAACACTGGAAAGATTTAGTTACAGCAGTATTGGGAGCTGGTCCTCAATTACAATGGAAAACACAGTGGAGAGACAATGAGGAAGGGCTAGAGGATATGAGATTTCCCAAGATCAAATTCTCAGTGAGAGCCATTGTGCAGATGTGGCAAGCCAGATTACATTTGATGATCACACCTTGGTCCTATACCATACAGCAGCTTTGAATGCTTGGGACAATACTGAAGAATTGGGAAAGAGGACTGAGCCATTTACTAAAATTATAGAAGGCCCAAAAGAAGCCTTCACTGATTATTTTACCAAGATTGACTTCAGCTATAATTAATATGATATCAGATATCAGAAGTTAGAAAAATATTAATTGAATCTTTGGCTTTTGAAAATGCTAATTCAGAATGTAAAAGGGTTATAGACCTTTAAAGGCAAGATCAGCACCCAAATATTAATGGATTAGAAATACAGCTGATATTGAATCTCATGTTTATGATGATACTTGGATAGGAGAAGTGACTTCTAAAAATTTTAAGAAAAATCAAAAGGTTAGATGTTTTAATTGAGGTAAGCCAGGTCATCTTAAAAGGGATTGTAGGCAAGGTGTTCCTAGGAATAATATTTTTTCTAGAGAGAATCCCAACAGAAGGCCCCAGCATTCTGGAATACGCAGGTGTGGCAAAGGCCAACACTGAACTAAGGAATGAGGATCAACATAGGACAAGCAAGGTAACTCTTTAGCATCAGGAAATGTCTTAGAGGGCCTCTTGCAGACCCCCATACCAAATTTGGTTCAATCATCCCTGTTAGAATTGAGGAAACTCCTTCCCAGAGCAATTAAAAGACTTAATGCCTGTTCTGGAAAACAATACTGCTCTGGATGACAGAACAGCTTTAGAAAATGAAACAGAATTTTCAGGATAAACCATAAGGCAAATATTTTGGCAAACATCTATAAATGATCAAAGACCAAAGTTAAAAATATAAATAAATGGCATTGAAATTGAGGGATTGGTAGACACAGGGGAAGGCACAAATTTGGGATTATTTTTGTTATACTGTATATATATATATATATATATATATATATATATATATATATATATATACTCTTGTTTGAGACCATTTTGTATATTGATAAAAGTTTAAGGTTATTTTTGTTAGAACATACTGTACATATATTTCTACTCTTGTTTAGGTATTGTACCTATACAGTTCATTTAATAATGTAATGTAAATTTCTAGTCCTTGAAAAATATTATTCAAACTATTTAGGATAATAAAGAAATGTAGGTTAATAGTTAGTCACCTATCACAATCAAACTTGTAGTCATGTTAGGTATGTTTTCAAGGTTAAACAGAGATACATTTTAGATATACAGGTGGTTTTCAAACACTTCAGAGACCTACAGAATATGGCATTTAAGATGTTTTAATAACATAAGGTTCTTTTTTTATGACAATGAGACATGTCTGCTCCTGGCAGCACCAATCTACTTCAGAGAAGATGATGGGCATCAAAGAAACTTCACATGGAGTTTACTTTCTTTGTGGCAAAAGTTAGCCACTGCGCAAGAAACTGCCCTTGCCTTGACTGCTGACAGTATGCTGTCCAAATTGGACAAGCAGGACACACAAAAAAGTGACTGCCAAACTTTGCCAAGATAAGGCAGAACAGTCCTTAAAAATTCCTGCTTCACAAAAAAGTCTGTTAGATATTCCAGGCCTGTAGGCTGAAGATGTATGTCCCAATGTTACAGAGGAACCTTGGGTGACTGTCCAGGCAGTCAGCTGTTTCTGTCATTTCTTAATTTGGGAAGTTGTTTGCTCTGTACTACCTGTTTACTCAGGTAATATTATATCCTTCTCAGGTCTCTGATGGAGTTGAAGACGAGATAGTTATACTTTTCCTTGTTACCAAATTCAGAAAAGAAACTCACAAAGAAGGTGTAATGTGTATAAGGTTGAGAGACATAAAGGAATAGTTTGGGTTGGTAATGCAAGTTAGGATAGAAAATAAATTAGGTACAAAACTTTGGACTTGCCAAGGTAGGATAGATAATAGAATATTTTCTATGAATCTGACAAATGCAAATGGACTTGGCATTGTAAAATTAAGTCTTAACTGATAATTGTTCTTATTGTATATAGTTTTACTATGTTAGAGTTATAATATTCCTGTTTTATTTAGACAAAAAGGGGGAAATGCTGTGTGACATTTTGATTGGATTCTGATAATAAAGCTTGCTTTGAAGGAGAGGGCGGAGCTAGCCACTAGCTGACCAAAATTAACTATAGAGGTTTTGGAAGACTGAGGACAGATAGAAAGACAGGAAGTAGTAGGTCAGGGCTTAGAGAGGATTTCAGTCCTTTTTGATGGAGGAACTGAAGATATAGGAGGTCACTGGTGGCTTTTCCACCACTTCTCTCATTATTCTGGTTCTTACCCCAATATCTGACTCCTGATTTTTTATTAATAAACATTAATTAGATAAATACACCACTCCTCATTCATAATACATAATACATTAACCAAGGACACTTTCCACACCAATTAAGACAGCTTTCCTCTCTATTAAGTCAATGCATTCATCTGTGCTCACTTCATGGACCCTCTAGTGGATATATTCAGTGGAGACCCTATAATACACCCAGGACCTCAAAAAATGTAGTTTTTTCATGATCTCCAGTGAATGGAGTGTAGACCACCTTTGGGAGTGGGGATGAGTACTGAGGGATGTCAGTGTATTGTCAGCCTTCGCTGGCTTCAAGGAATTCCTACAGCTCAATTTCTAGTTGATGTCTATAGTTTAGTAGAAAGAGAACTTTGGGGCCAGGCTTTCAAGGTTCAGGTCCCACTTCCATGAGTTACTAATTCCATGATGAGGCAGGCCCCTGAGCATCAATCTTCTATCCCATGAAATTGACCAATAAACAATTGGCTTTAAGCAAAAAGTCCCATCATATATTAACTGCTCATTAAACAAGACCTGGGAAATATATTGGGTAGGCCTAATTAGAGTCTGTTACAGTTCATCTTAGTGGTCAATTTAATTGAACCTGAAATCCAACAAGAGATCAGCTGTTTGGGCACACCCAAGAGAAATGTTATTGATCAGGATGTGGAAATACCCATCCTAGATGCGGTTGGCAGCCCAGACAAAAGTAAGTCTAAGGAAAAAGGTTTGCTTTTGCCTCATTGCCTTCACATCTTGCTGGCAAGTTCATCTATTCTGATACTGTACCAGAATCCAGATTTTTCAGGTTTCCAGTGTGTACAGAAATACAGGTTGCTCCAAAAATCCTCCAGACCATTAGTGTCAGGCTGATATCCAGCGCCTTGGCCTGAGTGTTTACTGGGTTCTCAGCCTCTCCAGTGTGAAGGCAGCCATAGTTAGAATGCATAGGTCATATCGTACAAACCAGTCTAATACAGCCCCTCCAACACATGTTCTCCTGTTCTGTCCCTCTTAGGAAGCCTGACTAATGCAAGGCTATTACATCTGACTTTGTGCTTTAGTTCCATGGCTTCTAATCACATCATGAATTCCTCTATCATGGGGGTGTAACACATATCTCCCCTCCCCCATGGTTACCTTCTGAAATACCCAAGACTGTGGGGAAACACCAACAATGTTCTAACCATACACCCCCATTAGGTTTCAGGCAAGATACTCAGGGAAACATGAACAGGCTGCCAATGCTCACTGTGAGCTCCCCAGAAGCCATGATGATGGCCAAGTTTGCCATCCGGTTACAGCTGCACTCTGTGTATGTCTCAGATGCTTTTGTGATCTCACAGCCTGAGCGTGTCCATTTTCCATCCTCCACATTGGGGTTCCACAAGACACAGATGGGCCTCTCAGACTTCTGCTTTGGCTGAAAGATCAGAGACCCCAGTTACCAGAGAACTTCGCTGGAACGAATTCAATGTGACCAAGCTCAAACACCATCTGGGACCAGACATTCAAGGGAATGGAAAAACTGACCACATTTCAGTTTGTAGTGGTATTTGATCTACTGTTAGACCACACTGTTATTTCTACAAGAAAACTCCTCTCAGAGTTGGGGAGATAGTTCAGAAGATTAAAATGCTTGCTATGAATGCACTAGAAACTGAGTTCAAATCCCCAACATGCATGTAAAAAAGCTGAAAGTGGCATCCAAGGTCTGTAATTCCAGCCCTGGGAGGCAGAGATAAGAGTTTCCATGAGGCTTGTGGACCGGACAGCCTTGCCGAATCAACAGTCTCTGGGTTCAAAGACTGATCCAGTCTCAAAAAGTAAGGTTGAGAGGAGGCTGGAGAGATGGCTCAGTAGCACTTGCTGCTCTTCCAGAGAAGCTGGGTTGAGTTCCTGGTATCCATTTTAGGTGGCTCACAACCACTTATAACTCCAACTGCATGGAATCTGATGCCTCTGGACTCCATGGGCACCTGCACTCACATGCACACACCCACCGACAGACACACACACACACACACACACACACACACACACACACATAATTATAAATAATAAATACAAATTTTTGAGAAATAAAACAAGAGCAATAAAGACACCAAACATTGATCTTTAGCTGCCACATGTGCACGTGAGTACAAGCCCATGTGCATGCACACACATACACTCATGCATACCTGCACAAATACATACACAAGAGCATGAACACTTGCTACATCAGAAGTTGTCACCACTGAGAAAACTTAGAAAAGGGTGCATAGGATCTTTCTTAGTAAAGGAGAAATGGGAATCCATTTTCTTCACCCAAATATGTCATGATCTGGAAACTGTTTCTTAAATAGGTGCCATCTCAGCTGGGGTGGCAGGACTCCTTGGCAGACAGCCAGGGGTCTTGCGAGACGCTGCACAAACCTGGATGTGCTGCAGGGTGTAGACAATGGTCTTGGAGAAGTCCTCCTTCTTCTCCCCAGTCATGATGCCACCGACAACAGGGGAGTTTATCTTCAGCTTCCAGGAGATCTGACCCTCTTCAAAGAAGCGTTCATCTAAAACCGATTCCAGGTGTGCAAAGGAGACAAAAGCCACTCCCGGGTTCCCTGTATGTCCCCAAAATAAGAGAGAGAGAGAGAGAGAGAGAGAGAGAGAGAGAGAGAGAGAGAGAGAGAGAGAGAGAGAGAATTGTTTGTTTCTTGGAAATTATAGATTGCACATGTGCACACAGGTACACCGTCAACATGTGAGCACAGGCAACATGTGCTCACTTAGGCAACACGTACATACACAGACTCTCCCCAGTTTACTCTAAGGTTGAAATACCAGAGAACTTCCAGATCAGCTGAGGCAGAGTTTGAAGAACAGGGAAAAAGGGGATGTGAGAAAGGAAAGGAAAGGGAAGGGAAGGGAAGGGAAGGGAAGGGAAGGGAAGGGAAGGGAAGGGAAGGGAAGGGAAGGGAAGGGAAGGGAAGGGAAGGGAAGGGAAGGGAAGGGAAGGGAAGGAAAGGAAAGGAAAGGAAAGGAAAGGAAAGGAAAGGAAAGAAAAGGAAAGGAAAGGAAAGGAAAGGAAAGGGAAGGGAAGGGAAGGAAATGGAAGGGAAGGAAAGAAAGGAAAGGAAAGGGAAGGGAAGGGAAGGGAAGGGAAGGGAAGGGAAGGGAAGGAAAGGGAAGGGAAGGGAAGGGAAGGGAAGGGAAGGGAAGGGAAGGGAAGGGAAGGGAAGGGAAGGAAAGGAAAGGAAGGAAAGCAAGCCCCACCCTGAACTCCAGTCTGCTGTTCCTGCTCTCTGAGAGTCATAAAACTCCAACAGATCTAATAAGCCAAACCCCCATGGGACATGTGTTTCCTGGAGCCATTTCAAAGAGGGCACAGGAAAGGCCAGTGGAGCTGTGCTGAGTTGGGGGCAGAGTTCACACTTTCACCCCATCCACACTCCTCACTCATCCCTGATATAAACAGGGCAGCCTGTGGAACCAACAGACTTCGTGTACAAAGGGACATAGTTTGCAAGAAGTGAGTGGATCAGACCTCATGACTTTCTTCAGTTTTAAAGTGCATTAGCTTTAGCTTTGCCTCATCTGTAAATCTTGTGAGAGGGCTGGGGGCTCAGCAGTAGAGAGCTTGCTGGTGTGTGCAGGGCCTCCTGCTCACTACCTAGTACCATGCACAATAAATGGTTTGTAAATGACGCCATTGAGCAACGTAACTTAGAAACCACAGAATCATATACACAGCCATTGTAAAGACACCTGGGGCTGGAGAGATGGCTCATCAAAGGAAGGTGTCTGTCACCAAGCCTGAAGACCTGAGTTCCATATGGTCCCCACACAGTGAAGAAGGGAACTGAACTGACTCCCAAAAGTTGTCCTTTAACCGACATTTATGTGTCTTGGTACATTCATATGCATGTACACACTCACACATAAATAAATAAATAAATAAATAAATAAATAAATAAATAAATAAATAAATAAATAAATAAATAAATAAATAAATAACAAGTTAATAAATAATTTAAAAGACACCTAAAAGTTTCTCTCTGTGTCTCTGTCTCCCTCTGTCTAATTTAATCTATGTACCATTGTGCTAATAAGCACATTAGTCTTTAAAACTTGCCAGAGGAGGTATTCAAACAGCTGGTCACATCACATCCACAATCAAGAGCAAAGAGAGAGTGCACGTCTCTGCCTGCTTGCTCTCTAGACTACTCAGCTTGCTTCCTCTATCCCCACACAGTCCGGGGAGTGGTGCCTCCCACAGTGGGCCGGGTCTCCCCACATCAACTAATGTAAGACAGACCCCCACAGACATGACCACAGGCCACCCTGACCTACTCAGTCCCTCGTTAATACTCTCCCCAAATGATTCTCCCAAATGTGACAAGTTGGTAATTAAAACTAACCAGCACAGACTTTAAGTCAGAAAAGCAAGAGAGAAGGGAGTGGAAGAGAAAGGGAGAGGGAGAAATGGCAGAGGGAGGGAGAGATTCCAACCCACAGAGTCCACCTCCTGTTGCCCCCGCACACAGCCATTTGCTGGATCCTGGGCACTCCACCCAGGATGTCATCACTAAAGAAAACTGACTTTCCTCCAGCTGCCAACAGCTCCTCACCTGGAGGTCTCCACCCATGCTGGAATTTTTGACACAGAAGAATACATTTTTAAATATGTAAAGTTAGGCATGGTAGCACATGCCTTTGATTCCGGCACTTGGGAGGCAGAGGAGGAGGGTCTCTTTGAGTCTGAGGCCAGCCTGGTCTATGTAGGTAGTTCTAGGAGAGCTAGAACTACATAGAGAGAACTGTGCTGTCACCACCTCCATTTAAAACACACACACACACACACAAAATCTGCTACTGCCAGGTCCACAACCCACACCCTCTAGTTTTGGAGAAACAGCCTACAGCTGAACACTGGAAGGGAGATTCACAGAGGCTTGCACAGACCAACATCAACCACACAGCTTGGCAAAGAAACCAAGAAACTATGTGCAGAGCCTGAGGCTTCATCCCACATGGGCAAGGGCATCCCCAGACAAGGCAGTCCCACTAACCACTCTTCCTGTTATTATCTGTACTTTTGGTTGCATTTTTATTTCTATTTTATTTCATCTGCTTATCTTTGAATGTTTTCGTTACAGTGTGAGCAGGCCATGAGGCGTGTGTGGAGGTCAGAGGATAGCATGTGGGAGCCGGTTTTCTACTTCCACCTCATAGGTCCCGGGGATGGAACTCAGGTTGTCAGGTTTGGTGACATGTTCCCTTATCCACTAGCTCCCTAATTCTGCATTTTGGGATTTTTTTTCTATCTCTTTTCTCTCTTCTCAAATTTTTGTTCATTTATTTAGATGTATGTATTTTTCAAGAGAGGTTGCTGTGTTTAATCCCATGATGTGAAAGTATCTGTGGTAGGAAAGAGAAGCTAAAAGTTTGGCCATGGGAAACTGAGCCAAGAGGGCAGAGCTTGGTCTGGAACTCCAGCTTCATGTCTCAACTAGTCAGTTCCTGCCTGACGTTGTGAGTGTTCACTTTGATGATATCATTTCTAGGTGTTGCTATTTGTTCTTTGATGTGGAAGCCTCATCTGAGAGACCCCACTCTGCCTGGGACCTTCTTGATTGCCTCAGTGGGGTGTCCCCAGTTGATTTATGCTGAGTCTTTTGAGCACCTGATCTGATTCTTACTGTCTGTCTATCTATCTATCTATCTATGTCTATCTATCTATCTATCTGCTATTTATTCATTTTCTTTGCCTTGCTATGCCCTAACCCTGGATATGCAAATACCAATCTAGTAACACATAAAAAATGGAAAAACTCAAGGCAACATGGCTGATCCAAAAATCACCAACTCCACAATGACAGATGCCAGTGAGGGTGAAGTGGGTGAAATCCCAAATTAAAAAAAATGCAAAAGAGTGAGAACATCAATGCTCAGCTCTAAGTGGGACATTTGTATCACCTCCCTTTCCTCAAAGCTTGGGGATCCACCCGGCAGAGGAGGAAGGAAGGTTGTAGGAGTCAGAGAGAATGAACATCCGCAGAAAACCAGCATTTGCCAGACATGAACTCTCACAGCATACATAAAACCAAGCCAGACTCAAATCCCATCATGGATGGGGAGAGGCTCATGGAGTCCCAGCCCTAACTGAGGAGCTGTTGGTAGTTGGTGGCTACTGGGGAGCCATTGTCTTCACTGGCGTGTGCTCTGAGAAGCTGCCCATCTGCACAGATGAACCTACCCCCTTGCACTTACAGGAAGCATGAAGTAAACTCCATAGGTTTTTTTTTAAAAAAGCATACAGTTGAGAAGGGGAAACTGTAGAGGTAGGGAAGGGATTGGAGAGAAGAGAATGATGGACAGGTTTTATCAAAATGCATTGAATGCATACACAAAGTTCTCAAAAAATAGAATAAATTAATAAAATCAAATTAAAAACAATATTTAACAAAAATCAAAGAGGACATGGATAAGCTCAATGAATCCAAAGAGGACACAAATAAATAGCTGAACAAAATAAGGAAGACAAACTGGTCACAAAAGCTAGGTTCTGTAAAAAGATAGAAATTCTGACAGCATCACCCTGAAATTGTAGAAATGAGATGATCAACAAATCAGATTTTAGAACTCAGTGGGAAGCCTCACAATAGAGTGAGCCAGGGAGAGGGCTCATCGCCACTCAAGAGTTCAACAGTCACACATGGCTGGTGGCCACACCCCACTGGGTGGTAACAGCACCAAGCTCCATGTCATGCACCTAATGTTAGACACCCTTCCCAGGTAGAAAACTCTGAGTGCATGGGTTGTCCACGCCTCTACTCTCATTAATTCTCCACCATCTATAACTGCCTCACAAAACTACAGATGATTGGTAAGGCCGGTGGACTGGGTGCTCCTCACAAAACTACAGATGATTGGTAAGGCCGGTGGACTGGGTGCTCCTCACAAAACTACAGATGATTGGTAAGGCCGGTGGACTGGGTGCTCCTCACAAAACTACAGATGATTGGTAAGGCCGGTGGACTGGGTGCTCCGCCATCTTGGTGCTCAGGATGGCTCTGTACCTGTGGATTCTGATTCCTTGATGATGGAACAGTCAACTTTCATCTCATTCCCTCTGGCTTTCAAGTTAAAAGACACGTTCTCCCCATTGCATTCTTCATTGATAACTTTGCTTTCGATGTCTAAAAGGAAAGGGGGGTGTTTCGTTAGGACACACAGAAACTGTATCTATCTTGAATTTGATTTCTGCCCAAGAAAGATGCACAGGGGCCAGCGGCCTGGTTCAGTGGTTAAGAGCACTTGCTGCTCCTGCAGGGGACTGCAGTTCAGTTCCCAGAACCCATGCCAGGGGACTCACAACTACCTCCAGGGGATACAATGCCCTCTTCTGGCCTCCACAGATATCTGCACTCATGTGTGTATAACCACAAATAGACACACAGAGACACGTAATTTAAAATAATAAAAAAGCATATCTTTAAAAAGAAAATGTGCAAATCTATAGTTGTAATCAAAAGGAATCATGGAAAACTAGTCCATTGTAGGGAAACTCTTGAGTCTTGATGGATGACAGGAAGTGTTACATATGGACAACAACCCACCATAGCTGTGACTTGGGCCTTGAGTCAGTATGCTTATTAAGTGCACAGCAAGCAGACATAAAATAATAAAACAAAGAGCAGGAACAGTAGAGACCAGATCTGACACTTCCACACCAGCAGGCCTGAGAACTGAACAGTCAGCTGCAGTTCTGAGCAGCACAGGGTACCATGGGGAATATCTTCGCCCAGATGAGAGTGTCCCCTGGCCATCCCCACCACAGAAATCTTTATATCATGGGGTGAAGAGTAGTTGAGTCTTCTGCCTTAGAAGGTTCCTGGGATGCTTCACCCCCACCCCAGCCATATTCAAGACATAATGTTTTCACGGTAGCAGTCACTCTTTCTATTCTAGAGGCATGGTACTTCCCCTCTTGGGCTATTTTTTTCTTTCTTTTAATTCTCATTTCCCCTTCTCACAGAGTTGGAGGACAGCTCATCCCTGGACAAGAGGTGCTGGAGGGCACACTCTATGACAAACATGTTTGAGTCTGAAAGGGGCTCTTCCCACCTCCATCGCTGGCTCAGTGAGCTTAAACAGCACAGAACAATTCCCTATGTATATTTCACAGACCTTACCACAGAACAGGGAAAAGCCTTGCTGTAGCTTCAAAAGGAAGCTTTCCCATCTAGGGCCATGGCTCATTGGGCAAAGAGCTCACCTAACGAGCATGGAGACCTGTGTTCCATTCCCAGAAGCCTCAAATAAGAGAAATCCAGGGATGGTGGTACACACTTACGTTGCACAAATCCTAAATGGTCTTATAATAAAAACCCAGAGCTAGGCATCAGGGTGAAAGCTGAAAGATCAGAGAAGCAGAGCAAGCCACAGCCACTACCTCTTACCTCACCAGCCTGAAAGAGAGTGAATTCCTGTCTCCTCCCACCTTATATTCCTTTCTCCACCCAGCCATACCACTTCCTGTCTCCACCTTCCTAGTGCTGGGATTAAAGGTGTGTACCACCACTGCCTGACTCTGTTTCTCCTTCAGACTGGATTAATCTCATGTAGTCCAGTGTGGCCTTGAACTCATAGAAATCCAGACGGATCTCTGCCTCTGCCTCCCAAGTGCTAGGATTAAAGGTGTGTGCCACCACTGCCTGACCTCTATGGCTAACTCTGTGGCTAACTCTGTCCTCTGATCTTCAGGCAAGCTTTATTTCCTAGATTACAAACAATATATCACCACACATTTAAAATTCCAGTGCTGGGGCTTATTGGCCATCTTAAGCCACAGAGTGAGGTACAGGGCAGGGAGAGACCCTGCTGCAAAAAAACATGTGGATGGCACCTAAGGGAAATTAAAGCCTAGCATGTCTACCGGCCTCCACGCGCATGCACATACACACATTCATACCTGCACACTCATGAATACAGAGAGAGAGACAGACAGATAGACAGACAGACAGACAGAAACTTTCATATCTTACTTTGCTTTCGATGTCTAAAAGGAAAGGGGGGAGGATGCATTAGAAAGCAATAGAATTGAAGACAACTGCAATAGTTTGAATGCAGAAATTCCCCCTAAGAATCCTTATATAGAATGCTTGGTTCCCCACTCAAGACACCACCGATAAGTGGTGGAAATCTTAGGCTGCAAGCCTGGGACAAAGTTAGGTCATTGTTGGCATCCCAACAATTTGAAGGACTAGGGCTCTTGCATTCACTCTATCTCTCTCGATCTCACTCTCCTCACAACTATGAGGTGAGATGCCTCTTCAGTCCATGCTCCTGCCATAATGTGCTCTGTCTCCACAGACCCAAAGCAATGGAGCCCAACCAACCGTGGTTGAAACCTCTGAAAGCATGTGCCGTAATCAAACCTTTCGATTTCAAAAGCTGATTAGTCTCAGGAGTTTGTTTCAGCTGACCCACACACCAGCAGCATCAGAAGTCAATAACATTGCCAGAGTGAGGTAAAAGCCACTCCTCCCCAACATCTGGAATCAACAGAGCATCCCGTGCTTTCCCCTTCTCTCTCTGTGAGCCTTCCTCCTACAGAGGCGCCACCATCCACTCCACTGCAGTTGCACTGGCCTCCTTACTGCTCCTTACCGTCATCAGCTACTTTGGAAATGACTCTTTTTGCGAGGTGTGTGTCTTTAATCCCAGCATGCAGGAGGCTGCAGCCGGCAGATCTCAATGAGTGTTAGGCCCACCAGGGCTACAGAGTGAGATGAATAAATTGCACTTCCTGCCCCTGCGTTGTTGCCATCCCTGAGACCCATCCTATGTTAGTCATGTGACAAATTTCTGAGAGAACCAGTTTAAAGCAGGAGACACTGGCTTCAGAGGGTTCAACCCATCATAGCAGCCAGGAAGCAAAGGAAGAGTGGCAGAATGCTTACACCCGCAAGCTGCCTCTTCCTTCTCCTGTTTGACCCAATGGGCACCATTGGCTGCTGTACAGCCCTACCCTGGCTCAAAGGGGGCCTTTCCCATCCACCGCCATCCCACAAACCAAAACACCTCTAGAGATGGCCTGGCAGATTCACCAAGGAGCATGCTTTACCAGTCTCCTGGGTGTCTTTCAATGCTTCATAATTCACCAGCACACTGCACTACATAAAATAACTTAGTTCTCCTTAATTTCCTCAGTCTGTAGTATTTTTCTTGATAACGTTTGATCTAATCACACATATCTCAGATGTCTAAATTCCTAAAGCTGATAAAATGCTACCTACATTCTTATGCCCAGGTCAGAGCAGCGACTGAAAGAGAACTTCTGATATCTGCGGGACTGACTGATACAAGAACTGCTCACCGGAATGAGAAGTGCATAAAAAGATCAGTGGCACCATATATCCCCAAGTGGTCAGTAATCAAACATTTATCAGTCAGGGAAGAATGAGCCACGCTGCAGTAACAAACAGCCCCCCAAGTCTTCCAGGATTAAAAATAACACATATTTCTCAATAATGCTTTGTGTCCTTCATGAATTGATTTGTAACCTGCAATTCGTCGTCTTAACTCTGAGACACAGCAGGCAGAGGAGCTGAGGTGCGAAGATGCTCAGTCACTAAGGGAAAGGAAAAGAACGTTCTAAAACGGTGACTTGACACAGTCACAAATCCCTTCCTAATGCCACACCAAGGAGCACAATCCAACCTTGGAAGGGGAAACTGGAAATATCTAAACAAGAAAGTGCTTGTCATGTCTTAAATCACATAGTAGACAACTCACAATGTGTGTTAAGTGAGTTAATGACACACTCTTGGTGTCATGTCACTAATATCAGATCTGCTTTGCTGTGAGTTAGAGGTTTTGAATGTTCATGGACAGTCTTGAGAATCCAACTACGTCATCCCTGAAAAGCAGCCTTGCCTTCAAGGGTATGCATTACCTAGGTACTCTGTCTGAACAGTCTGGCTGACATTCCCTGAGGGTGTCAGAAGGGAGGCTAACATGATGCTTTCCACAGTCGCCAGCAAGATGGTGCCCAGGGCAGATGTCTCTTCCCTGCTGAGTTCAGTCCACGTGGGGGCTTGCTCCAGAATGAGGGAAACACTTGTAGTTGCATTCTGCAAGGAAGGAAACATTTGCTGATAGTCTCACCCCTCCCACTCTTCCTCTCCCTCCTCCTCCCTCCCCTCCTCCCTCTCCTCCTCTTCCTCTCCCTCCTGCTCCTCCCCATGCTTTTCCTGCTCCTCTTCCCCAGGTTCCTCTTCTTCTTGCTCCTCCCCCTCCTCCTCTTTCCCTCATCTTCCCCCTCCCCCTCCTCCCTCCCCTCCTCCCCCTCTCCCTCCTGCTCCTCCCCATGCTTTTCCTGCTCCTCTTCCCCAGGTTCCTCTTCTTCTTGCTCCTCCCCCTCCTCCTCTTTCCCTCATCTTCCCCCTCCCCCTCCTCTCCCCCTCCTCGCCACCCTCCTTCCCCTCCTCTCCCCCTCCTCCCCCTCCTCCTCTCTCCCTTCTCACCCTCCTTCCCCTCCTCTCCCCCTCCTCCCCCTCCTCCTCTCTCCCTTCTCACCCTCCTTCCCCTCCTCTCCCCCTCCTCCCCCTCCTCCTCTCCCCTTTCTCATCCTCCTCCCTCTCCCCCTCCTCCTCTCCCCCTCTCTCCCTCCTCCTCTCCCCCTTCTCCCCCTCCTCTCCCTTCCCCCTTCTCTCCCCTCCCCCTCCTCTCCACCTCCTCCTCTCCCCCTCCTCCTCCTCTCTCCTTCCTCCTCTCCCAATTCCTCTCCTTCCTGCTTCTCCTCCTCCCCCTCCTCCCCTCCTCCCCCTGTTCCTCCTCCTCCCCCCTCCTCTAGCTAACAAAATAACCTATGTCATTCCTGGCACTATCAGAGAAGGTCGCGGATGAGGCAGAAGGAGAACAGCGCTGCACAGTGTGGTGACACAGCTCTGAAATCACAGGGTCCAGGGCCACACAGCCAGTTGGAGGCCAGCCTGGGTGACAGCGGGACCCTGTCTCATCAACAAAAAGAGCCAAAAATGGCATCTGCTCAGCTCCATTTCTAGATTTCAGGGGTCCCATTATGAATGTTTAAGCCCAGCCTTGCCTTTGCAGGACACAACAAGCCGGTGCCTGAGCCAGCTTACAGTCCACATGCTGTTTGACCCAGAAACTTCTTTTCTAGGAATTAATCTCTCCAGACACACTTGAAAATGTTGCAAAAACCTGGCTCCATGGGGATCATTTAAATTGTTTTCTAAAGTATTAAGTTCTCAGCCGGGTGGTGGTGGTGCACACCTTTAATCCTGGCACTCGGGAGGCAGAGGCAGTCGGATCTCTGAGTTCAAGGCCAGCCTGAGCTACAGAGTGAGTTCCAGGAAAGGCACAAAGCTACACAGAGAAACCCTGTCTCTGAGAAAAAAAAATTAAGTTCTCAAGAAGCTGTTGAACAGTTTGAACACGGAATCCAGTCACATGATCACTACAGAGCTGTTAGGGAAGAATGCCGTATGAAGCCATCTGTGTGAACACGCAACATGGCACCTGCATGCACTAAGGAGAGAAAGTTTTGAACTAACATTGATATCCTGTCTAGTGAAGCTTGGGAAGAACAGCAAATTTGAAGTGTACTTCTGAGACTCATATCTGGCCAGAGCACTGAGAATAAGTGAATGATGAACTCAGCCCTAGACCAGACATGTATGTCACATCTCTACCCCAACACCCGGGAAATGATCAGATGAGGGGACAGAGAGAACTGAAGAGCTGGAAGATGAGGGAGAGCCTCATGCTGCTGCCAGAGCAACATCACCATGGCAACCACAACACAGCAGCCATGGATAACCTGCCTAAGACCTGACCATCCAGCTTCCCACCATGGATTACAGAGATGCCCACAAGGCCCCATCCCTTCCAGTGACACTAATGACTGTCAATGGCTGCTGGGGGGGTGTCATTTTCACTAATGGTGGAGTCACTGGAGACTAGGTGGACAGAAGAGGTCCCAGGGGTGCCAGGAGGTACTGGGGAGAACATAACCGCAATAGAGTAGACAGACAGATACACGAAACTGTCAAAACTAAAGAAAAATGTTGCTAAAAGTGTTGTAAGTATAGGGCTGAAATGGCTCAGAGGTCAAGAGCACACACTGTTCTTGCAGAGTACCCAGGTTCAGTACTAGTACACACACGGGACAGCTCACAACTGCCTATAACTCCAACTCCAGGGGGATCCGACATCTCTGGCCTCTGTGGGCCAAACAAACAAGACATATAAAGTTGGCGAAAAATAAACTCTTAAAAATGTGAGTGTAGTGTTTGTATTTCTTGTAGCTAGAGTTTTCCTGCCTGGCCCACAGTCAGGACAAATCTCTCTCACCCGCCAGTCCCACAACCTCTCAGACCCAACCAAGTAAACACAGAGACTTATATTGCTTACAAACTGTATGGCTGTGGCAGGCTTCTTGCTAACTGTTCTTACAGCTTAAATTAATCCATTTCTATAAATCTATACCTTGCCATGTGGTTCGTGGCTTACCGGCATCTTCACATGCTGTTTGTCATCGTGGCGGCTGGCAGTATCTCTGACTCAGCCTTCCACTTCCCAGCTTTATTCTCCTCCTTGTCCCGCCTATACTTCCTGCCTAGCCACTGGCCAATCAGTGTTTTATTTATTGACCAATCAGAGCAACACATTTGCCATACAGAACATCCCACAGCAATTTCTGGAATATAAGAATAAAAAACTATATAGAGTTGTAAAGTAGGTATCATGTGCATGCATGGGCGTGAGTGTGTGTGCAAGCACACAGGTTACATGCTCACATGGAGCTCATATGCCAAGTGTAGTTATAACACCAGATGCCATTCATCTTGTGACAGGGTCTCTCTCCCTGGCCTGGAACTCACCAAATAGAGTACGATGGGTGGCCAGTGACCCCAGGGCCCTGTCTCCTGGTGCTGGATTTTCAAATGCATGAGCTCTGGCTAGCTTTTGTGAGGTTTTTGGGTTTTTTTTTTTTTTTTGGTTTTTCAAGACAGGGTTTCTCTGTGTAGCTTTGTGCCCTTTCCTGGAACTCACTTGGTAGCCCAGGCTGGCCTCGAACTCACAGAGATCCGCCTGGCTTGGCCTCCCGAGTGCTGGGATTAAAGGCGTGCGCCACCACCGCCCGGCCTAGGTTTTTGGGTTTTTTTAATATGAGTTCTGGGGATAGAACCTAGGTCTTCAAGCTTACAAAGCAGCCCTTTGCCCACTGAGCCACAACCTGAGTTAGATGCACACAGTTTAACTGTCATATGTAAGCATATGCATAAATACACATCATCTTATTTAGTATGGAGCCGATATCTATGAAATTATAGGCAACAATTATTTCTAGTTTGAGATGAGAAAACAAGGATTCACATTTCATTAATATTAAGTGACATCACCTGGATTTGAGCTGTGGCACTGCAGATGTGGCTCCGTGGCTAAGAGCTCTCAATGCTCACGCATGAAGACTGAACTAAAGATCCCAGCACACACATCAAGTGGCTCACAGACGAACACTGGAAACTCCAGGGCCAAGGAATCCAGCACCATTCTGGCCTCCACAGGTAACTACACACACACACACACACACACACACACACACACACACAGAGAGACAGAGACAGAGACAGACAGACAGAGACAGAGAGACAGAGACAGAGAGAGATTTTTGAGAGAGTTTGGTGCCTGTCCTGGAAATTGCTCTGTAGACCAGGCTGGCCTCAAACTCACAGAGATCTGCCTGCCTCTGCTTCCCAAGCGCTAGGATTAAAGGCATGCACCACCATCATCACTTTTACACTCTTACAGATACACACAAGGAAACACAGACACATCAATAAAATTATCTTTTAAAAACTGCATTTAACTTTAGAGGCCCAGAACCAAACATTGAATTTTTATTTGGTATACTAGAGCTTCTCAGTTAGTGGTCAACAGACAAGTCACCGGTGTATGTGCATGTGTGTGTGTGTGTGTGTGTGTGTGTGTGTGTGTGTGTGCGTGTGTGTGTGTGTTCACATGCATATGCACACAAGTGTACACAGAGGAGGTAAAACAGCTGTGGTATTAGTTGTTTTTTGTCAACTTAACACAAGCTAGAGCCATCTGGGAAGAGGAACCTCAACTGAGAAAATGTCTTCATCAAATTGTCTGCAGGCAAGTCTAAAGGGCATGTTCTTAACTGAAGGTTGATGTGGGAGGGTCCAGCCCACTGTGGATAAAGCCATCCCTGGGCTGCTGGTCCTGGGTTCTATAAGAAAGCAGGCTGAGCAAGTCATGGAAAGCAAGCCAGTGAACAGCACCCTCCCTGACCTCTGCATCAGCTCCTGCCTCCAGGTTCCTAGCTTGAGTTCCCACGTGACATACTACAAACTGTAAACTGAAATTAATCCTTTGTTTTTGATATGGGGCCTCACACTCACTGCCCTCCTGCCTCGGCCTCCCATGTGGAGCACTACAGTCATACTGTGGCATAAACAGTTTCTACTTACGTAACATCTTTGAAATGATAAAACTGTAACAAGGGAGCTGGGTTGGGGTTTTATAGGTGATGGGGGAGCCCAGGCTGGGTGAAGCCCTGGTAGCTGGGTGTTTGCAGTGGCCTTGAGTTCCAGCATCGCAGGAGAAGGAAATCTCCAAAGGGAAGTGAAACAAGCCAGTTCCATCCAGAACCACACCTCAGGGAAGATCAGAAGGAACTTCATCTTCCATTCATGTTTCCAGGCTTACCACTACACTCAATCAATTGTGAACTTTGTGCACCCAAAGCTGCTCCAGGATGTTCAAAGCTCAGACACAGGGCTAGGGAGATGGTTCAGTTGGTAAATGCTTGCTATGTGAAGTCTGGAGTTAGGTCCCCAGAACCCATTTTTAAAATAATCTAGGCAACATTATACAGCTGAGCAGGGTACATTTGTGTATTTAATAATATATATGTATGTACATATACATATGTAACATGTAGCATTTAATAAGGAGTGTAATGTAACATGTAATGTAGCCTGTAACAACTGTTACTGAAAATAAAGGCCATGAATTTGAAAGAGAGCAAGGAGCGGCATGTGGAGGGTTTGAGTGGAGGAAAGGGAAGAAGGAAATCATAATCTCAGAAAATAAAGAAAATAATAATAAAAATAATCTGGGGGCAGCAGTGTACCCCTGTGAATCCAGAAGGTGAAGGAGGATTCCTGAGGCACTGAGCCAGCTAGGTGGAACTGGTAAGATTTCCCAGTGAGAAGCCATCTGAAAAACAAGGTGTCTACTCTAAATAAAATATGAAAAGAGCCTAAAGGGATAGAATAATTAGAAATGGTGCTGAGAATAAGTGACTATGCCATATGGTCAGCGTACGTACACCTAAATGGGGTGTCTATCTCACCCTCCCCAAGCTTAGGAAGTATCAAGGAAGAGGGGGCAGAAAGAAGGTACAGATGGAAGGTGGGGGAACTTCTGCCTTTGCTCAGGGATGTCAGGAGAAGCAAGACTGCTATGTCCTTGTCCTGCAGCCCTACTCAATCAGTGACCTGCTTATGTGGTGAGTTATTAAAATCTTTGGAACCCATAAGTGTTGTCTCTCTCCTTCCTCATGGGACATAATGGGCTAGGTGTGACAGTCTGAATGTGTGAAACGGTGGTTTTCATGTATGAAGTTGCCAAACAATAAATAAAATATACTCCATTTTGAAAAAATAATACAATCTCAAAATAAATAATAAAGAAAGTGATATGTTTTGAAATCAGAGGGTGATCATCCAGAGGGAAGTGAATGGGGTGAAGAGATGGGTACCAGACAGGAAGGGGTGGGAACACAAACAAAGAATAATGACACACTTCTGAAAATGTCAGGACAAGACCCGTTATACTCTATGCTAATGAAAAATCTAAAAGGTGAAGCCATGCTGAGATGCTGAAGACAATCCCTGAGATTAACATCTGGCCTACACACACGTGCACATATACACACATGTGCACATACACACACACACATTCATGCAGCCATGTTTGCACATGCTCAGAGTGGTGGGAAGAGACAGACAGACACAGATGAAGAAGGTGCTGCCGTTACCTGTAGGGACACTGGGGTGCTTTTGTTTTCACAGGTGTTATCCAGGATGCCCAAGGTGGCATTCACCAGTGTGCAAAAGGAGGCCTAAGTCCCAGGAGAAAGAGCACATATGAGTACTGGCCAGGCTGTTGTGAATCACGAAGTCTACAAATTGAGCAATAAAGCCCAACATATGAGTGTTACAAAGTTCTGAGTCTTGGTTCTCAGGGAAATAAACGCTCATCCCATCAAGTTTTCATTTGACAGAAGTTAAGAAGGATGGTGGATAACGGGCTCATTTGCTCTGGAGAGTTCTGGCATGCCCCACCCAGCAGGGAGACCACAGTTCACAATGGCCTAATATTTAGTTAATGAGTAACTAGGAGAGGTGAAGACTCCAGCTATAAACAGAGGGCAAGAAGAAAGAAGTGCTGAACTAGACTGATTTTATCAGAGCACACTGCATACCCATGTTGAAACAGCCCCAATATTGGTGTGGAGAGTTATTTCATTTCTGTTGCTCAGATACAATACTTTGACAAAAAGCAACTTGGGGAAGAAAGGGTTTGCTTCAGTTTAGAGTTCTAGGCTACTGTCCATCATTGTGGGAACTCAAGGTAGGAACCTGAAATGGCTCATCTACAGTCAGTAGCATGGAGCTAGGACACATGCTTGCTCACTCGCTTGCTTATACACTCAGCTTTATTTCTCCACTCTTACACAGTTCAGGACCCTGCCTAAGGAATGTGCTGCCCACCATGGGCTCTGCCTTCCCATACCAATTGATTTAATTAAGACAATCCCCCACAGACATGTCCACGGACCAACACAATGCAGACAGTCCCTCATTGAGACTCTGTTCCCAGGTGATTCCAGGTTGGGTCAAAATGACAATTAAAATTAATCATCAAGGTCAGACATGTGTGGTGGTGCACACCTCTAGTCCTAGCACTTGAGAGGCCGAGGCAGGCAGATACATGTGATTTTGAAGCCAGTCTGGTCTACATACCAAATTCCAGGGACCTTAGAGCGACGTAGTGAAATCTTTTCTCAAAAACAAACAAAACAAAAAATACATAATCATCACACAGGTTAATAAAATAAATGTATGAATGAACAGCCAGTTCTCAAAAAATGCAAATGGTCAAGAGTTACATGAAAGAAAAAAAAAACATTCAATTCTGGCCATAAATGAAAATACATTTCAAAACAATATTGAGATTCCATCTCATCTGAGTCAGAAGGATACCCTCAAAACAGACAATGTCAGCATTGAGTGGACTCGATGAGTTTTCAAAGAGCACATAAAGTTGGGAGGGAATGTGGTGGGGGAACTAGAGTGAGTGGATTTGATAAAAACATATGTATGAAATTCTCAATCAATAAAATGATACAACAAAATGACAGCAAATGCTGGTGAGGGTTGTGGGAGACGGCTTTGTGCAGTGCTGGTGCCGGTGCAGGTAGGCACAGCTGTCATGGAACTCGGTACGCAGGTTCTCAGAGGATGAGAACTCATCATGTGACCTAGCCCGAGGACATGCCTAAAGAATTGTCTTGGCTACAGAAAATGTCCGGAATACAAAGATTCACACCAATTCAGCACTTGTTAGTGTTCCTGGGGCCTCAGAGGGGTGTGGCAGCTCCTATCTGGTGGGTGTGGAGGCTCCACTGGGAATGATGAAGGTCCAGCACAAGATACTAACGATTTTTTCTTGGCACTGTAAATCCACTGCAAACCACTGAACTGTACACTTTAAGATGGTGATATGATGGCCAATCTCAATTGCCAACTTGATGAAATCTACAATCCCTTGGGAGACACAATTTGGGTATGTCTGTAGGGGATTCCTTTTTTCTCTCTCTTTTTTAAAATTTACTATTTTATGTGTATTGGTGTCTTGACTGCCTATGTAGCTGCCTGGTGCCTGTGGAGGACAGAGAAGGTGCTGAATGCCCTGGAACTGGAGTTACAAATGGTTGTAAACCACCATATGGTTGCTGGGATTTTTACTTGGGTCCTCTGGAAGAGCAAGCAGTGCTATTAAACTTTAAGCAATCTCTCCAAAATCCTGTGGGGGATGATATCTTAATTAGATTAATTGGGGTGAGAAAACTTGCCTACCTTGGGTGGCACCATGCTCTTGGCTAGGATTCTGGACTGTACATATAAAGGAGAGAGTGAGCTGAGCACTAACATTCACCGGTCTCTGCTTCCTGGCTGTGGATGCGATGTGACCAGCTGCCTCAAGATCTGGCTGCCAGGCCCTCCTCACCATGATGGACTGCATCCTCACCCTGTGAGCCCTTCCTTCCTTACATCGCTTTTGTCACAGTATTTTATCACAGCAACAAAACAAGTAACCAAGATGAACTGATTACTTATTGTATGTATTCTACCACAACAAATCACAACAGTATTCCAAGGTGTGTGGAGGTTCCACAGATAATGTATAAACTCGCATTAATGTTGACAATCTCTGAAGGTGGATATGAAGTCTTTTACTTGTCACAGTGAGTTTAATAGGTCAGGTTCTCCACTCACAACCCACTTTTGCCTGAGAAATGCTTACATAACTCCAGGGTATAAGTATTATACCCGATATATAAGTATTATTTGTGTGTGTGCGTGTGTGTGTGTGTGTGTGCACGCATGCACGCACGTGCGCATGTATACAAATTAAACATTTGCTGGTAATAAATCATGAAACTTATCTCAAAACAATTACTTGGGCTAGGAAGCAGCTTAGCAATAGAGAACCTGCCTAGCAGGCACAAAACCCTGGGACCAATCCTAAGCATCATAAAAATGTAATTAAAATTAGTGTGAAGGGTTTGTTTTGTATGTGTGTGTATGTATGCACACACACACATGCACACACACACACACGCATGCATGCCCACATGTACCCTGTAAGTGTGGTAGTTTGGGGGACCAAAAGAGGACACCATATCCCTTTGAGGTGGAGCTATAGGCAGGTGTGGGCCACCTGATGTAGACAGAGGGAATCTAACTCGGGTCTTCTGTGAGACCAGACACATTCTTCACACTGACTCAACCCTCCAGCTCCCCTGCCTCTTGTTTTTCTTTAAAAAAGAATTCCTCGAGTCTTGTCAGGCAAATAAATACCCTGTCTTCCCAACTAACTGAATATTATTTTTGGCCAATGAGATGTGACCAGAGATGATACTTAGGAATATTCTTTTTTTTTGGTGAGTGTGCCAATTTAAATTATTTTTTTAGACTTTTCATTTTCCATTTGGGATACCATGCTTATAAAGTGCAATGTTTCATTTCCTCTCCCTGTACACATGTTCCATGTTCAAGCTCTACTGGGAATGCCCAGTAATCTATTACAGCAGCTTAAATTTAAAACAGCCACATAATTTGCTGTTTCCTCCAACTGTTTCTCTGTGGAACAAAGCCACACCTCTACTTGGACTGATTTAATCCGCTTCTTCAGTGGTGGGCCCTGAAGAAGCACCACTCGATGGGGGAGCTCCCCCACCAGGGAAGCATTCCTCCAGGCATGCCACCAGCACTCTGGTACAGCTTGGTATTGGTGGGGTTGCAGACTTTCTCCAGTTCTTTCTGTCGATGTTCAAATTCTTCCTTCTCTGCGGTCTGGTTCTTACCCACCCAACTGATGATTTCATCAGTTGTCTAGAATCTTCTGTCTGTCCTCATTATTGACCTTGCCTTGAAATTTCTTATCTTCAGATGTTGCTTTCTCATGCTAAATGCACAGGGTTCCAGTGAACTCTTGGGTGGTACCTTATCTCTTGGCTTGTCACCTTCAGCTTTGGACTTCTCGGTTTCCTGGGTCACGAACTCAATATCTTCCTTGCTCAAGTGGCTCTTGGTGATGCTCATCTTGTTCCCCTTCCCTGTGCTCTTATCTACAGCAGAAACTTTGAGGATGCCATTGGCATCAATGTCAAGGTGACTTCAGTCTGAGGAACACCACTGGGTGCTGGATGTAGGCCATGAGTTCAAGTTGTCCAAGCGGGTTGTTACCCTTGGTCATGGCCTTGTCACCTTCATACACCTGAATGAGCATACCTGGCTTGTCAGAGTAAATGGAGAAGGTCTGTATCTGCTTGGTCAGGATGGCAGTATTATTCTTGATGAGGACAGTTAGGACTCCACCAGAAGTTTTAATACCAAGGGAAAGAGGGGTGATGTTCAAGAGCAGCAAAGCCCAAACATTCTCAGACTTGTCTCCAGAGAGAATGGCCTCCTGGACAGCTGCACCATAAGCAACAGCTTCATCGGGGTTATTATTCAGTTCTTTTCTGTTGAAGAAGTCTCGTAGAAGCTTTTGAATCTTGGGGATTCTTGTAGAGCCACCCACCAGTACAGTATCATGGATCTGTGACTTATCTAGTTTGGCATCTTGAAGAGCCTTTTCTACAGGATCCAGAGTGCCATGGAACAGGTCAGCATTCAGTTCTTTAAATCAAGCACAGGCAATGGAGGTATAAAAGTAAGTTCCCTCATAAAGAGAAACAATCTCAATGCCAGCCCGGGTGCTGGAGGAGAGGGTACATTTAGCCTGTTCACAGGGAGTACGAATCCTGACAGCTCTCTTGTTCTCACTGAAGTCCTCCTTATGCATTTATTTAAACTCAGCAATGCAATGGTTGTCTATTCAGTTATCAAAGTCTTTTTCACCCAACTGGGTGTCTCCAGCTATTGATTTGATTTCAAAAGTTCCATCTTCAATAGTGAGGATCAACACATAAAAAGCACCACCTCCAAGGCAAAAATCAGCGTGTTCCTTTCAGCTCCAACCTTCTTATCTGAGCCATATCTTCTTTAACTGTTGTTGATTCTTTGTGGATTTCAAATCATACTTTCTGATCCTACTTATGCCGCCATCTCCTCACCTCTGCCCTCTGCCCTTGCAACCTCACCCCCAAATCTAAGTCAAACTTAAAGAAAAATCAAAATCCAAACAAAACAAAGGGATGAAAAAAAAATCTTGTCATGGAAGCTGTAGTGTGGTCCGTTGAGTAGCACAGTTCACCCTTTAGTCCATTCATCTTTATTTGCAAGTGTTCACTGCCCTGAGCCATTGATTGGTCTGGCTCAAGGCCTCTGGCTTCTGCTACACCACCAATAATGGGCTCTCACTGGGGCTCCTCTTGGATAGCCTGTTGTTGTTCTGTGTTGTGGAGATCCTAAAGATTTTACCTGTACATTCATCCCCTTCACATGTTCTAACAGTTCATAGAATCAGTGGATGTTGGGGTGGGCCAACTCATTGCCCTGGTTCTGGGCCTGGGTGGTAGCTGGGTTGGTCAGCCTGCTAAGCTGTCCCTCACCATTGCTTCTCAGGTGAGCTCTCCAGCACTGCCTAGACTAGCTTGCCCAATGCAGCCTGCAGCAAGGAGTGGGGCCAGTTCTCTTACTCTTGGGTCCTCATATCTGGGTCCCTCACACTCATGTGACCAGGGCTAGCTCTACTTCTTTGCCCAGTCAGGATGTAGATCCTTTCTCCTGATTGCTATAGGGGGAATATGAGGAGGGCTCAGGGTCAGCTCTTCCCCTCTCACATTCTCAGGGATGGCTCACTTGAGCCTCCAACAACAGCTCTAGTGTGCTGTCCAGGTGGGATGCAGGGCCCACTCTCCTGTGTGCTGCAGGCAGGGTGGGGGCAGGGTTAATTCTCTCACTCTTGTGACCCCAGGGCCATTTTTCTCACCTACCACAGGTAGCAAGGGGGAAGTGGGGATGGCATCTTTCCCTCAGCCATGCCACTGAATGTCTAAGCCATGTTCTTAAACAGGAAAGTGATTTTAACTTTTTCTTGTCCTCTCTCCACTACCTAAAATACAGATCTGATGGCAGGAGCTGGAACAGTCATTTTGGGCCACAGAGAGGGAGTCTTGTGTGAAGAAAGGAATAGTCTCTACTTTTAAAAACAATACAGCCACTGTGGGTTTTGCTATTTCACTACTGGATTTATTTTGTTAAGATTGCTGAAATAGCTAACCTATGTGGCTTCTTGGAATATATCAAGAACTAAGAATGTTCAACAACAATTACATATTCAGTAAGAATACACACCCAACCCTAAAAGGGGCATCAAAGACAGACAGACACACACACACACACACACACACACACACACACACACACACACACACACCGAGGCTTGAGGAACATAGTGGACCAAGAAGTGGAAGGAAAGTAAGAGCAGAAGGGTGGGGAGGAAGGCAGTGAGATGTTATCTTCTGAGCAACAGTACTCATGAACACATAGCAGCTGTGGGTGTCTACACAAGAACAAGCCAGACAAAATTCCAGGCAGAGATTGGGGAGGTGGTCTCCAGCCCCCCTCACTGAAAAGCTCTTGGCAGTGAGAGCTTCTGAGAGAATGAGAATCATTTGTTCTTAAGGGTGTGGCATCTGGTGGGGTCCCATGCTCCAGTGAACGCCCCATACCCGTGCATGTATGGGCACCAGTGGCTGAATTTAGTGGGTCATCAAAGAAAAACAGGACATGGAGTTGGAAGAGAGCTAAGCTGAGGGAGGTTGGGGGTCAGGGAGAAGTTGGGGGTGATTATTATCATATTTAATAGTATGCGTGAAACTCTCAATAATAAAGAAAAACAATATGTTCTAAAACTTACATAGTCAAGATCCCCGGCTTGCCCTGCTAGGCACTGATGTATCTGCTCGCTGTTGGGTATCAAGTCTTCCTTACACTTGAAGGGGATCCCTGGGAGGAAGAAAAATCAACCGCAGCAAACAATAAGGTGTGACTACAAGGAAAAGCTGATTTTATGTCCTTTGGGCATAACATCCAGCCTCAGCCATAACACACAGCAGTGACTAGGACTAGACTGCAGCTACACAGCAGGTTAAGAATCTCCGAGGGCGTGGCACAGGTTTAAAGGGAGCAAGCCAGTATGCAGAGTATGATGCCCAGTGTCGCAGTGACCATTCCTTGTCAACTATCATCTCAACAGAATCCAGAATCACCTGGGAGATAGGTCACTGGGAATGCCTGTGGCAGATCATCTTAATTAGGCTAATTGGTGTGGGAAGACACATCATAATTGTGGGCAGGACCATTCCCTGGACAGGAGAGCCTGGACTGCACAGAATGGGAAAAATCAAGCAACCGCAGCTCTCTGTGGATGTGATGTGACCAGCTGCCTCAGTTTCCCCACCATAATGGATTATACCTTGAACCAAGAGCAGAATAAACCCTTTCTCCCTTGGGTTGGTCTTGTCAAGTTATTTTTCACAGTGACAAGAAATTAAGATATCATTGTTACAAAACTCTAAGACAAAGGTAAGCAAGCTGGTGCATGCCTGAAGGCAGAATGATTTTTTTCAGGAAAAGGAATATTATCAGGAAGGGATAGCAGCCTAGCTGTTCATCAACAGATGAGTAGATAATTGTGGTAGATATATACAGTAGAATATTATTCAGCCATATGAAATTTCTAAGAAAGTGAATGGAACTGGAAAATGTAATATTGTGGTAACAGAGACTTAGAAAGACAAATACTACATATTGTCACTCATGCACAGATCCTGATTCCCACAGGTTAAATATGTTCAAGTGGATGTAAGTGTGTGGAGAAAACAGGAAGTTTGAAGGGGCTTTAAAGAGTAGGTTGTACAGGGTAACAAAACACATGAGATCTGAGAGGAGATGGAAGGAGGGAGAAGGAAAAAGTGAGGAAGGAGAGAAGAAGAAGAAGAAGTAGAAGAAGAAGAAGAAGGAGGAGGAGGAGGAGGAGGAGGAGGAGGAGGAGGAGGAGGAGGAGGAGAAGAAGAAGAAGAAGAAGAAGAAGAAGAAGAAGAAGAAGAAGAAGGAAATAGTGGAGAAGAGGGAAGGAGGGGAAGGGAGGAGGAAGAAGAGATGGGAGAAGGGAGGAAGAGGAGGAGGGGAGAGAGGAAGGGTTTGCATCTGAATGATGCTCTTCTCACTATTTCCTCAGAAATAACATAGTGTTTATAGTGTGTTAGGCACCATAAATAAAAAAAATTAACAGTAAGAATGAAGAGGTATAACAAACACATATTTCTAGAAGGTTCTTTGTGAGGAGGAGAGAAAAAATGAAATAAGGAAGGAACATGTGGGAGACAGAACGGCACCAATGACATCCTCACCCATGTGGTGGAAAAGATAAATTCATGTTGTTATTGTGCTTCATTGTAACTGCTGAAGCTACATACATTCTGTTTATTTTAGTGTGTGTGTGTGTGTGTGTGTGTGTGTGTGTGTGTGTGTGTGTGTGGTGTACATGTGCATGAACATTTTCATGGATGTATATATGCATGTGCATGTGGAAGTCAGAGGTGGCACTGGATCCTCAGTCACTCTCCATCATCATGGACTCTAATACTCTGGAACCATAATCCAAAGAAACTCTTTCTTGTAAAAGTTGCCTTTGTCATGGTGTTTCATCACGGCAATAGGAAAGTAACCAATACACAGGGCCACACCCTTAAAGAAAATTGACCCTCCCTGGGCAGCTAGCAACTACCCCTCAGTGAGGATAGGCTCATGAGCTCCGTTCATGCTCAGTACTGTAACTCAGCCAAAGACCTTTTAATATCTATTACTTGAAATGTTTAACCTTTTGTTGTTCTTGAGAGAAAAAAAACTAAATGCTTTCACAAGACACCAAAGCACCAGAGAGACCGAACTCCACCCATGGTTTCAGTTTACATCTAAAGCTACTCACTCTGTGTGAACCCCGGGACCTTTGCACATACTATAGCCTGGGACAATGTGACCTCAACTCTTTCAAGTTTATATTTCAAACTTCATGTGGTCCTGCACACCTATGATCCAAGCAGTTGGTAGATGGAGGGATGAGAAATGAGGTTCAAGCCCAGCAGTGAGTTTGAGGCTAACCTGAACTATAGGAGACTCTGTCTCAAAAAAAGCATAGTTGATCCAAATTCCACTTAGTAACTTGTTATTGAGTGTACCAATGAACCCTCAGAGGAGTGAATAGGTAGGAAAATACTGCATGGGTGAAATGAAAGCAAGCAGAGAACCCAGTTATTGGAAGAGAAAAAAGGTTTTATGAGCGAAGCCAAGACACAGCTCCCCTTGCCAATGCAACAAAACATTACTTTTGCAGCTAAAGTTGCCATGTGCCTGGGATCCTTCTGGATCTGGTCGGAAGCTGGGAAGGCAAGCACAGATGTAGGAGCCTGGAACATTGGTGCAGACAGAATTTCGTCCACATGGTGATGGATCTTGGATGCATTCATCAATATCTGCAATAAAATTCAAATTATATAAAGAAATTTAGAAAAACAGGGAGCAGTGTATACCTCAGGCCATCTGGGAAATCCTCTGCTCACCTTCACATGCCACTTCTGGGTCTGTGAAATTCACTTGCCCATTGCTCGGTGCAAAGCCAGGGTGGCAAGTGCAGAAGTAGCTCCCTGGAGTGTTAGTACATGATGAGTTGGAAGGGCACACGGCATCACACTCATCGATATCTGCACAGTGGAGAATGAGTATGGGGGAACAATGACTCAGTGGGCAAAGAGCTTGCAATACAAGTATAAAGATCTCAGATTGACCCCCAGCAGCCGGTTCCCCCGGTTTCACTTCTGTTGTCGTGATAGAATACCCTGGCAGAGAGCAGTTTAGGGAAGAAAGGATTTACTTTAGCTCACAAACTCCAGCTGGCAGCCATTATTGTGGGGAAGTCAAGGAATGAACTTGAAGCAGCCGGTCATATCCACGGTCAAAAGCAGAGAATGAATGTATGTCCCTAGCTTTTACTACATGCAATTCAGAACCCCTAGCCTGGGGAATGCTACCATCCATGATGGGCTATGTCTTTCCACATTAATTAATATGTAATCAAGACAATCCCCCATAGACATGCCCATGGGCCAACAAATCTAGACAATCCTTCATTGAGGCTCTCTTCCCAGATGATTCTAGCTTGTGTCAAGTTGACAATTAAAGCTGATCATTTCACATATAATAGTAGGGAGCTCAAGGCTGTGTGGATGGACCCTGAAGAATGGCACCTGACGTTCACCTCTGGCCTACTTATGTATATATGCATGCACTACATGAAAACACATCTGCACAAACACATACATGAACACACACATAGAGATGCATACACAAAAAAAGAAACAAGAAAAAGGAAAAGAAAACGAAACTGAGTTGGCCAATGAGATAGATACTTATTATCATTAGCTAAAATAACCTTTTTCCCAAAGCTATTTTTCTCAGACATTTGTCACACTGACAGAAATGGTCTTATCTGCTCACATTTCCTTTTGGTCTTGATAGGGATCCTGGAAGGCTTCATGGGAACCAACAAAGCCAAATTAATTTAACTCTAAGGTCTCTTTAACTTTTTTTACTTTTATTGTATTTCTTATAACAAATACCATCATTAAAGATCAACAAGTCATGAGAAATAGAATATTTTAAGTCAATATAAACAAGCATTTCCTTCGCAGAGACTGGAGAATGTGCACTGGGCTCCATTGTATGGTAGATATATCAAAGATGGCTGCTGTCTACCCTTCCACTTCCTGAATACACACATGGCTCCCCATCCTAGTGTTTTTTCCAGTTACTTTAATAAAGTATCCCAGAAAAACGAAATTTATGGGAGAAAGTATGATTAGGTTATCGTTTCATCATTGCAGAAAAATCAAGGCAGGAACTTGGAACAGTCAGTCACATCCACAGTCAAGAGCGAAGAGAGGCAAAGGCATGAATGCTCAGCGTTCAGCTCACTTTCTCCACTTTCAAGGAATCCAGGACCTCGACTAGAGAATGGCATCATCCATGACAGGAAGATCACCTCACATCAATTAACATAGTCATGACAACCCTCCACAGACATGCTGTTCTAGTTAGCATTAACCACCAACTTGACACAGCTTAGAAACACCTGAAAGGAAATCTTCATTAATTGTATTCATCAGATTGGTCATCAGATTGTCTGTGAGGAAATGCCTTCATTGTCTTAATTGATGGAACCAAGTCCACTGTGAGTGGCACCATTCCCTGGGTAGGAGGTATAAGAAAGCTAAGCATGAGCCTGTGAGCAATCCTTAAAGTGACTTAGCAAGTAGTATTCTTCCATGGTTCCTGTAAGTTTCCTTTCACTGACTTTCTTCAGTGATAAATTGTGACCTGGAAGTCTAAGCCAAATAAACCCTTTCCTCCCCAAGTTGCCTTTGGTTGTGGTGTTTGTCACGGCAACAGAATGAAACTAGAACACATACCCACAGATCAGCCTGACCTAGACGGTTCCTCATCGAGACTCCCTTCCAAGACAGTTCTAGATTGTCAAGCTGACAAAACTAATCAAATGACATATAGAGTTTTTCCCCTTGGGAATCTAGTTTGGTTCTTGACTGTAACCAACAAGATGAGGTGTTAGTGGTGTTCTGAGATCCACAAGCCCAGGCTCTCAAATACCTGGCATATTCTGCATTCTTCCTCTTGGAAACACACATTTTTTGAAGACAGGAGCTATGTTATGAGGAAGCCCAAAGTGTCACAGTGGAAACTGGATGTCTCAGTAGAGTACCCAGCCAGAGACTACCTATTAAGACCTACCAGCCACTCTAGGCACAGGCCCTAAGGACATTAAATGAAACAGAAAAACTAGCCCACTGTTAGCAAGAACAGATGGTCATTGCTATAAACCACTATGCTCGAGATTCATTTAATACCCATTGACAAGTCCTCCACATGGCTGAGGAGATTACCTATACAGTTTCTCTCTACTGGATGACCAGGGATCTGGG
The DNA here is from genome assembly GCF_007827085.1 of Peromyscus californicus insignis. Lineage (NCBI taxonomy): Eukaryota > Metazoa > Chordata > Mammalia > Rodentia > Cricetidae > Peromyscus > Peromyscus californicus. The sequence goes on from NW_026294492.1 coordinate 49,084,793, forward strand.
AAACTGACAAGGAGAATCCAGATGGGCAGGAGCAGCTGTAGGAACCCAGGGTGTTGATGCAAATCAAGGTGAGGCCACAAAGAGTTGAGTTCCTGGAGCACTCATCTACATCTAAGTAGAAAGTGAAAGTTAGGAGAAATGATGACATTTGAACCAGGAAATTGTTAGCATGTAAACCTCTGGCTGGGACTAAATGCACTTTGCATTATGATATGGCCACAAGCCTGTGGCGGCCAGGGGGTGGAATGGGATGGCTTGGATATGAATGACCCCATAGGCTCTGGCATCTGGACATTTGGTCCCCAGTTGATGGTGCTGTTTGGAGAGGTTCAGGAGCTGAAGCCTTGCTGGAGGAAGTGTGTCACTGGGGGAGGGGTTTGAGAGTACATAACTTCACCCTATTTCCAATTTGCTCTCTCTGCTTGATGCTTGTGGGTGAGATGTGATCTCTCAGCTTCCTGCTTCTGCGGCCATGCCCCCCACCCCTGGACATGCCCCCCACCACTGGACATGCCTCTCACCCTTTTCCATGCCTTCCCACCATGATGAACTCATCCCTCTGGACACATAAGTTCAAATTAACTCTCTCTTCCTTAAGGAGTCTTTGGTCAGGGTGTATTTTTTTTTCCAGGAACAAAAAAGTAACTAATACACCATGGGACTGTGAGGACCTGAAGCCATATACAGCTAGATGTGGCAGTACATGTTTAACCCCAACACTCATGCATCAAGGTGAAAGGCAGAGAGAGAATCCTCAGAAGCCCATACGTGGGCCAGGTAGCCCTGGTGCATTCTGCAGTGAACAGCCAAGAGACCCTGTCTCCAGCAAGGTGGGAGGCAAGGACTGACACCAGAAGTTATCCTCTGACTTCCACACACATGCCAGGGCATGTGCACACTTATACACATGGGTGTGTGTTGCATCCAGCACTGGCAGGTCCTGGAAATCTGGCTGAGGCGGTGAGGGAATGAAGAAAGAATAGACGCATGTACAGAAAAGTCAAGGTCAGGTGGGCTGTCCTCCCTCTGACGAAATCCAGAACCTCAGTTACAGCACAGGGGAAGGAGTTGGCTGATCTCGGTAGGTATGCAGTGCAGCAGCAGAAACAAGAGAGATCCTGTCTCCATAAGGTGGAAGTCAAGAGCTGACTCCCAAAAATTGTTCTCTGACCTCCACACAAGCACTGTGATGTACACATGCCCATACTCAAGGAAGGAAGGAAGGAAGGAAGGAAGGAAGGAAGGAAGGGAGGGAGGAAGAAAGGAAGGAAGGAAGGAAGGAAGGAAGGAAGGAAGGAAGGAAGGAAGGAAGGAAGAAGAGAGGGTAGAGGAGAGAAGGGAGGAGGGGAGGAGAAGGAAGAAATCTTGGCTTTTGAAATGGAAGTCTTGAACTTATCCTAAGCCCAAATCTTCTATCATTGTCTTTTCAAGTAGGTTTTACTTGAGTTCCTGGTCAACACTTTCACCTACCTTCACAGGATTCTTCCAGGCCCTGGAACGTTGACCCTCTACCACTAAATTCAAATCCTGAGTCACATGTACAGCGATAACTTCCAAGAGTGTTGTGGCACGTTGCATGTTCTGGGCAAGCATTGTGTTCTGAACATTCATCCTTATCTGATGAGTTGGGGATAAAATGCAGGAGAATTTAAGAGGGGATTAAGAAGCGAGGACTACACACTAGAGATGCGCTGTGTGCTAACTGGTAGCAGACAAATTGAAGACTCTCCAACACATGTGGGCTCTCTTTCTTCCTGGTCACTCAGAGGTGTGTTTCTCAGCCTCCCTTGCAGCTACACATACACATAAGAATAAATCCTGGCAAATAGAATGTAAGCAGAAATGTTGCACAGTTTAAAAACATAATTATCAACATTCACAAAAATAGCCATAATCCTTGTACCTCCTGTAACCACATTTTGGGGTGTGGATAACATGCCATGTGGTTTCTCCACTACTCCCATGAGGAAATGACACTTGGTTCCCCACCTTCTTGAATCCATATTGTCCTATTACTTGTATTGGCCAATAGAAGGCACAAGTGATGAGTGTCAGTTCCAAACTTTGGGCCACAAGAAGCCTGATTGCCTCTGTTCTTTCTCTGGGACTGACTGGCATTTCCACATGAATGAGACCCAGGTTAATGTAAAGAATGGGAGTGTTCATAGAAAATGGACAGAATGAATGTTAGAGCCAGAGGATGGGGAGGGGGTGCTGTGAGATACCACATCTTCTGCACATGACAGAACTGTTGTGTACATGAACTCATAACAGCTGTGGCTAGTCCTGAGGCCCCACCCCTCCCTGAGCAGCTATGGTTACTGGAGATGGTAGGAAGGGAGATTTCCTTAGTGGTATAGACACTGTTAGGTTTTCCTTGGTCACGTCAAACACAACAGGGCCACAACAAAGGCAGGAAAGGAGGGGAGAGATCTATTGGAAAGAAGAAGGGGGTGGCAGAAGGATTTGTGAATGGTTAAATTTTAAAAGAACAGGAGTGTAGATGAGTGACCCATCCTGGCAGGTGCAAAGCCTTGGGTTCTGTCCTCAGCACAAACAAAACCCTATGAGAAATGACAAGGACCAGGTGCCACAAACCTTCACAAGCAAGGCCATTCCAAGTGAAACCAGGTTGGCAGATGCAGCTGTAGCTTCCCACAGAGTTAGAACAGTTGGAATAATCAGGGCAGATCCCGACCGTCAGACACTCATCAACATCTGCAGGGCAGAGGAAGAGAGTGAGTGAAGGGAATCCTGTGCTGACCACCAAAGCCCCACAGCAGAGAGCCTGAAAAATGTTACCTGTGCAGAGAAAATCATCTTGTCTTCCCAGGATCCAGCTGTTCCCAGTGGGAGGAGAGAAGCCGCTAAGACAGCTGCACCGGGCTCGCCCTGGGATATTGGTGCAGATCGAGTGAGGACCGCACGGCGAGTCACTTTGAAGACATTCGTTAACATCTGAGCAAACGAAAAGGTTGGAGTGACAAACTGCTCTCACCCTACAAACAACGGCTGGACCTCCGTCTACATGGTCATCATCTGGTGACTTTGGTGAGGTCTAGGGTCTCTCTATTTAAACCTGAGCAGTCTTCAACTTGGGTTCCCAGCTCATAAAATTCGGTTGCTAAGTCAAACACCTCACCTTGTCCTCTCGAGATACTCAGTCTTGAAGCACAGCCACCTGTGAACTTTTGTAGGGAACAAGAGTCAGAGGAAAAGTGCATGGTGGGGGAGGAGAGAGGGGTGTGTGGAGATAAGTATCCCTGTGTGCAGACAGATGGGCAGACAGGTGAGTAGAACAGAAGAAGAAAGAGATAGAGAGTGAAGGAACAGAAGAAGAAAGAGATAGAGAGTGAAGCAAGGAGGCAGTTGAGTGTAGACAGCTTTCCTATGTATGGCCAGATGGATGAACTGAGGAGCATAATGGATGGGCATACAGATAGAAAGATGGATGCGTGGATGTAGCACAAATCTTAACAGGTCTTATTAATAAAAACAAACCCAGAGCCAGGTATTGGGGTGAACACTGAGAGATCAGAGAGACAGAACAAGCCACAGCTAGCCTCACCTTGCCAATTCCTCAGCTGATCTTGTTTCCTCAGACTGAAAGTCTCTGAGTCCTCATCCAAATGGTTCTCAGTTGAACTGCTGCTAAAAGCCTAAAAGCTTAACAAGACTCTAGTTCCTGGTCCTCACGCCTTATATACCTTTCTGCTTCCTGCCATCACTTCCTGGGATTAAAGGCGTGTGTCACCATGCCTGGCGGTTTCCAGTGTGGCTTTGAACTCACAGAGATCCAGATAGATTTCTACCTCCTGAATGCTAGGATTAAAGGTATGTGCTACCACTGCCTGACCTCTATGTTTAATATAGTGGCTATTCTGTTCTCTGACCCCCAGATAAGTTTATTGGGGTGCATTATATCAGCCACAGGTGGATGGATAGGCAAATGCATGAATGGATGTATAGATGAAAACGGGAAAGAAGGGAGGATGTGAGGGAGAGAAAAGGGAAAGTTTGTGCATATTTAGATATGTATTTGTACCAATGGATAGATATAAAGGAAGGGGGCTGGGAAAGGAGGAATTTGGGGGCATGTGACAGGAATTGGGAGTAACTATACCCAATACCAAGCTAGCATGAGCCTGACCTACCAAACCCTGGAAGGCTTTGATGGAATGTGAACGCTTGTGGAGTGATTCTTCTGAACTGAAGCACTCCCTCCCCGGGGAGGAGGAGGTTCCCATGACTCAGGAAGTCAAGACACCTTCCACATCAAAATCACAAGGCCCCTCCCCATGGTTATATGAGCAATAAACAATTGGGCTGCCTGAGCATGGGGTGGGGTGGGGATCATTTCTTTGGCCTGTGACCAGTGCCCTACATGAGGTGAGAGTAGATACTCATTCATGCCTCCCCAGAAAGTCACACAGCATAAACTCACCTTGACACTCCACTCCTGGGCCCCTGAAGTTGTGTTGTCCATTGCTGGACAGGAAGCCTCGTTTACAGGTACAGTAATAACTGTCTTTGGTGTCCGTGCAGGTGGCGTAAGCTGGGCACGTTGTAGTGTCTTCACATTCATTCACACCTAGGTAGCATGGAAAGAAGAGCATGGGTGTGTATAAAGCACTAGAGTGGGGCTTCCAAGGAGTCGCATAAAGGAATGAAGGAGCCATGCCCTAGAGTCTACTGCCTGTCAGGGTGATCTTCTTCAGAAAGTGGTCTTGTGGATGTGAGAGATGAAGGTAAATGGATGGAGCAACTGGTCTTTATAAGAACGGCCTAGAGACCAGCACATTTGTCCAGTGTAGGTGTCTCAAAGAGCAGAAGAGATGTCCAAACCAGCACAAGAGTGAACGACAGCGGAAACCCGGGAATGAAGAAGCCAGGTGACGTAATTCCTCCAAAGACCATGACTGCTGGGCTACTCAGTCCATCAGTGCTGACATGAGTCAAAGGCTGAGTGAAGATCTTGAAACTGTGCTAACAGAATGATCCATGACCTTAAAGGTCGTGCCAGCAAGCAGAGGAGTGAAATGAGGAGACTGAACCTGAGTGGAAAGAGGAGAGACTCAACATAGAAGACAAAGGTGACTCAGGAGAGGGGAGTCTGAAACACAGTCCAGTGAGCAAAGCTGGAGTTCCTGGGGCAGTGGCGGGGGGGGGGGGGGGGGGGGGGTTAAAAATAAATAAATAAACAGACATGTTGAGAGGAAAGCAACTGAAAGCCATGACTCAAATTTTTAAACCACAGTAGGAACCATGAACAGACCACTACCAAGCAGAAAAGCAATGTCAGGATGGAGGACGAAATTAGAGAACCCTGCCTGCAACTGCCATCAAGGAAAGGTGTTGCCACTGCCCAAAGATGGCACTCCAACTTTAAGGGCCCAAGAGTGGAATGTCAAGGTGAGTTTCTGTTGTGTGACTTCCTGAGGAGAAACAAATAAACCTCTACTCTGACCCCAGATAGGACACTGGCCACAGGCAAAAGAAATTATCTCCAAACCATACTCAGGCAGCTCAACTGATGATCATTCATATAATCATGTGAATCTGATGTGGAAGGTGTTTTGACTTTCTGAGTCACTTATTCTCAGGACTTTGGCTAGTGGAGAGTGTCTGCAAGACCCATGAGCCTCTGACCAAGGCTGAGACCACAAACCTACAGACATAAATGTAAATTGACAATGTGACCATTTATCAAAACACCACCAGTTGGTTCCCACTTAGGTCCCTTAGTCTTTTGACTCAGTTTACAGAATCAGGCATGGAACCCCTACCATGGAGCAGGCCTTACAGCCAATCAGAAAGTGATTTGTATCACCCATAACCACCATGCCAAGAAATTGGGGCATGAGGTGCACTGAATAGAGCTGGGCCCTATACATACAGCAGTAGGTTCTTGGTGGGAAATGAATGGAGAGAGGCTTTGCAAAGGGTGTAGAGAACTAAATAATTAAACTTTATACAATGTCAGATGGTGAGCAAAGATCATATTAAAAATAAAGAGAACTAGGGAGGAGAGAATTGAAAGGTGGGAGGAGGCATAATTTTTTTAGAAGGACTCCCATACAGGGCTTCCTTCCAAGTGTGACATTTAGCAAAATTCTCAAAGGAATGAACAAAAGACTTATGGAGCCTGGGCCAGCAAGAGGGCCCAGTGGGTAAAGGTGCTTGGGCCAGTCCTGATGACTTAAGTTCAGTCCCCAAGATCCACATGATAGAAGGAGAGAACAGACTCCCTTCACATTGTCTTCTGAGCTGCACGTGTATACATACAAATAAAGATGTTGGGTGGATGGATAGATAGATAGATAGATAGATAGATAGATAGATAGATAGATAGATAGACAGATGATTGATAGAGAGAGAGATGATAGATAGATAGATAGATAGATAGATAGATAGATAGATAGATAGATAGATGATAGGTAGATAGATGATTGATTGATAGATACATAGATACCTAGATACATAGATAGATAGATGATAGGTAGATAGATACATAGATAGATACATAGATACATAGATAGATAATAGGTAGATAGACAGATAGATGATAGGTAGGTAGATAGATAGATAGATAGATAGATAGATAGATAGATAGATAACACAGTAATAATATTTCTTTTAAAGATGAGTTATGGAGACATATAAGTAAATATAATAAATGTAAAGGCACTCCAGCAAAACCATTCCTGATCCTACAGGTAGCAAGGAGGTCAGTATAAATTTGAGGCCAGAATTGGTGAAGAAAAGAGGAAAGAGCAGAGGAGACCCACAGTCCGATCACACAGGGCCTCCTAGGTTGTTGTATGATTCTGATGTTTTTATGTATAAATGAGTGTGGTGATTCGTCTTCATTGTCAGTTTGACTGAATTCAGAGTCACCTGGGAGACATCTCTGCATGAGTCTGTGATATACTTCCAGGAAAAAACACCTCCTGAAGTGGGTTGGCACCTCATCAGCTGGGGACAGAGACAGAGCAAAGGCACAGGGTCATGAGTGCCATCACCCACCTCATTCTGCTTCCTTACCACAGATGTGGTGTGAACAGTTGCCACCACATCTTTCCCTGCATTAACAGACTGCATCTCTTCAAGTCAGGAGCCAAAATCAATTCTTCCTCCCTCAGGCTGCTTCTTGCTGCGTGTGAGGTCACAGCAATGGGAGAAGCAGCTAATGAGATGAGCGATGGGGACCGTGGCAAGGGTTTGGGTAGAGGAAACATGGTGATGATTTTAACAGCCCTTCCAGCAACTGCTGGATCCATTAGCTTTGGAGATTCAGAAGCAGGATGGTCAGGGGTGGAGCGATTGCCCCGTGCCTGTAAGTGGAATGTTCAGTACAATCCAGGCAGGAACAGGAAGAGCCTGGGATTCTGGGTATGCTTTGAACAGGATGCTGATATGAGTGGTAGATGGAATGGATTCAGATATTGGCATGAACCAGCTCTTGTGCCAGAACCATGCTGTTTGTCTAACTGCAGCTCTGTGGGATAGCGTGAAATCAGGAAAGGGACACCTCCGGTGCTGTCCCCTAGTCTGAATTGCCTTTGGCTCTCCAGGCCTGTTGTACAGATTTTAAGATTTCTGTGAGGAATAGTGCTGATGTTTTCATGGGGATTGCATTGGCTGTGTGGGTTGCATTTAGCAGAATGGTCACTCTGTTCACTCTTCCCACCATGAACACAAGAGGCCCTTCCAGGAGTGGACCACACTTCCCACTGTGGGGTGACGGCCTCAGTTTCCTGCTTTGGTGTTTTATAACTGTCAGGGTAGACTCTGTTCCCTTGTTGATTAGATTTATCCCCAGGTGGGGTGGATTTGTGTGAGTCTGTATGTGTGTGTGAGTCTCTGTGTGTGTGTGTCTGTCTGTCTGTCTGTCTGTGTATGTGTACATGTGTCTGTGTGTGTATCTGTTTGTGTGACTATGTGTGCCTGTGTCTGTATGTTTGTGCATATGTGTGTGTGCATTCCTGTTTGTATGTATCTATGTGTATGTGTATATGTGTGTGTCCATATTTGTCTGTGTGTGTGTATGTGTGCATCTGTTTATGTGTTTCTGTGTGCATGCATGTGTGTGTGCATATGTGCATATATATATATATGTCTGTGTGTCTGTGTGCATATGTGTGTGTGCATATGTATGTATATATATATATATGTCTGTGTGTCTGTGTGCATATGTGTGTATGCGTGTGTGCACGTGTATATGTGGGCATATGTGTATGTGTCTGTGCACGTGTGCATGTCCTGTTTGATTTGGTTTGGTTTGGAGCTATTGTGAGTGGATTTTGTTCCTTGATTTCTTTCTCAGCATCTACATCATTTGTGTATGAATACTATTTATATTTTTATTGGGAAGAGAGAGATCTGTGGAAGTAGGGGATGGGGCACAAGACAAGGCATTTGGGGTGAATATACATGTAAGAAAGTGTTATAGCAAAACCTATTACTACATATGAGTTTATGTGCGAACAGTGAAGCATTGAAAAGCAGTGATGGTGCAGACATCAAATGGGAGAGTGGAAACCCTGGGAAGTGCCCTACACAGATTACCATGGCCCTATGCCCCAAAGACAGATTACTACTGCCCTACACCCCAAAGACAGATTACCACTGCCCTACACCCCAAAGACAGATTACCACTGCCCTACACCCCAAAGATAGATTACCACTTCCCTATACCCCAAAGACAGATTACCACTGCCCTACACCCCAAAGACAGATTACCACTGCCCTACACCCCAAAGACAGATTACCACTGCCCTACACCCCAAAGACAGATTACCACTGCCCTACATGTCTCCCTTGTGTTCCTGTCACACTGGCTCAGAGCCACTTCCTGGCCCTGCAGTCTACCCAGTGTTTCCCACCCACCCACGGAGCCTCAGATCTCTCTCCAGCTTCCTCTTTCTCTGCAGTGGCCACATTGCACACTTCTGGGACCTTCTATCTTTTTTTCTTTGGGGGCCCTCTATCCTAAACCTCTCAAACTTCAAGTCCTTCCAAAAACCAGAATAAGAACCCTGTCCTGGGAGCCTGGTCATCTGACGACCTCCCCAGCTCACAGCCTGCCTTGACCTAAAAGCCAAAGTCTCCATAGCCCCGGGCCCTCTGTACGTGCTGTCCTGCTGCTACGCCAGCCTCCTGTCTCCACAGTTTCATCTGGGCAGCTTCAATACTCCCATTTTCAACAGATCCTCTTTTTAAAGTCCTACAAGAAGCAGGTGATGCCTTTTTTTTTTAATGACGTAAATAATTCTCAGAGGAAAACAAAAGAGAGGAGGGTATGATGGTTCACTCCTGTCGTTCCAGGACCTGTGAGGTGAAGACAGGAGCATTCAAAACATAAATTTAAAACAATGGCTACATAGTGAGCTCATGGCCTGATTGGACTACCCGAGACCTTCACTGTATGTGGTGGGTCATTTTTTTAAAAGAGAGCACAGCTGAAGTTAGGAAGGTGTGTTCAGGGGAAGTGGGTGGAAATGATATTCCATTGTTTGGACATGAGAAATTCTCAAAGAACTAAATCATAAATAAATGTCTCACTAGGTGAATGTGCTTCCCCCAAACCTTATTACCCAAATTCTACCCCAGGACCCATGTGGTGGAGGCAGACTCCACCCTCCTGGGCTGCCCTCTGACCTTCACACGTGTGCTACATGTGTGCATGTGCATACACAGACATGAGTAAATAAAAATCTAATAAAATTGTAAGTTTTGATAAGCAGAAAGTGTACCACAGTAGAAGCAATAGCTACTTGATCAAATTCAAGTCATGGAAGACAGACACGGTGCAAATCAATCAGGGGATGTGGAAGACTGTAACAGTTCAACTCTCCCCTGAGCCTTTGTTTCTGGTCCCTGTACTTCCTGTTAGTACCCACAGCCAATAGAGCACATGGATCTTTATTGTTAAAAGATGAACTAACACCGGTTGTGAAAGTGTGCGCCTACAATCCAAGACACTTGGAATCTGAGACAAGAGTTCACAACAAGTTCAAGGCCAGTCTGGACTATACAGTGAGACACAAACACACATACACACAGACACACACACACACATACACACTCACACCACACACACATACACACTCTCACCACACACACACACATACACACATACATACATACATACACACTCACACCACACACACATACACACACACCACACACACACACATACACACACTCACACACCACTCACACACACACACATACACACATACATACATACATACACACACATACACACACCACACACACATACACACTCACACCACACACACACACACACACAGCAATTTTAAAAAAACCTTGACTCTCCTCTACCCCACCCCCCCGGCAATGGTCCCTCACATGTGCACATGCAGGCATGTTCTCTCCCATCCTCAGTTCCTAGCTCCATGTCTTCAGATGTGAGTACAGATCCTGGAGTAACTGCAGAAACCAGGAAGGTAAAAATGGGCCACAGGGGGCAGGTACCCTATAGAGGGAAACGTCGGGATACAGATGTTTTCATTGGGAAGACTGGGTAGAGAGGAGGGATAAGTAACACTAAGGATTTTTGGAAAAGCCATAAAGAATCATTATTTTATATTTACCTAAAATTATATATAATACATATAAGTATGTGTGTATGCATATATAATATATACATATAAAATAAAGTCATACCACCTGAGCAGACAATGCTTCCCAATGGTAAGATGTCCCTAAAGGTGCATCAGTGGCACTCCTATCTCAGATGTAACCAACGGCTGTCTAATTGGGCGTAAGGCCCACTAAACAGAAGGGAAAGCATGGCTGGGAACCCAGCCAACTACCCAGGGCTAGTGAAGTCATGGATCCTAAAGGAGAGCCCGTTACTGCCACTTTACCAGACCAGCATAACCTCTAAGTGCATTCTAAAAACGCATTCACATTCCCACAGATCTCACCCTCATCAAGAAGTGTCTCTCTGAAGCAGAGGAAGACCATCACGGAAAACCACAGCACAGCAGGTCAAGGTGCAGACATAGCTAACTGATCGTGGGGGAGCCCGGCCCCTGAGGATACGTCTACATCACAACCCCTGCACCTAAGGCTCAGGGACACCAAAGAAGACAGGGTGGATGGTTTGCAAGAGCCAGGGGGTAAGGAAGTCTGATGAGAGATCCTGTCTCCAAGAAGTGACAGAGACCCTTTGCCCATGACACCTCAGCAATACAGCTGCCTAAGCATGACTGAACAAGGAGGTCGCCAAAGACATGCTAACGTGGGATGGAGGACCTCACAGGCTCCCACCCCTAAAGATGTAGACAACCAAGGAATGTGGAGAGAGGGAGAATCATTCTTCCGAGGAAAAGTCCCCAATTGATTACCCCATGCCAAGTGGTCAGTCCTGAAATCATATTCATACAAGTAGAACTAACTGGACTGAGCAGGTTGCATGCATGTGTGTATATATGGGTATGTGTTGATGTGGGATGGTGTCTGTGTATGTATGTATGTATGTATGTATGTATGTATGTATGTATGTATGTATGTATATAGGTATGTTGTGTTGGTATTTGGGGTATATTTTTGTATGTATATGTATGTGTGAGTATGGAGGGGTATGTGTGTATGTGTATTGCATACATATATATGTATGGTATATTAGGGGTTGTTTGTGTGTATGTGTGTGTACATGTGTATGTGTGTTGGTATGTTGAGAGAGGGTGTGAGTGTATGTGTGTGAGTGTGTGTGTATAATGTGTGTGTCAATAACACAAGAACAATTAAAGGAAAAGGCCAGGAATGTCAAGAGTGGCAGGGGAGGGACATGGGAAACGTTGGAGGGAGGAAAGAGAGGCAAAATGATGTAATTTTTTAATTATTTTCACATAAAAAATAAAAGGAAAAATAGAAGATAAAGTTAGGAGGAAAAGTGGTGGCAAATACAGAGGAGGAGCTGGAGGGAAGGGAATTCGGGTGTTAATATTAAATAAAATACAAAAATGTGAATAACTTCTAAAAGAGAGCACAGAACTGGGAGGCAAGGATGGGGTGGTTCTGGGAGGAGGCAGAGGGGAGATGGGAGTGAATGCGACCAAAACACACGGTGTCCTTGAGACTCTCAGATAAGTAATACAGACACCATATCTCAGGTAAGTTTCAGATCCCTGCCTTTGTTAGCTGCTTTTCTCGATGCTGTGACAAAGTGACAAAATGCCTCTTCAGGAGGAAACACGGCGAGAGGACCAAGCGGTCCCCTGCACCTGCAGTCCAGAAGTAGAGCGATAATGATGCTCCACTCGCTTTGGGGCTAGCCAGCCACAGATGGAGATCCCTATCAACATAAACAAAAATAAACCTCTTCTCTTTATGAATTGACTCCGATATTTATTCTTGTCAAAGCTGGATTCCACAGACCCAAAACAAGGTCACACCCAATGACCAGGTTTGATTATGGCATTCCAGAGTTACAAAACAGGAAAAGACATGCTAATGTCCTTATTACTATCTCAAAAACAAGGATTAGAAGACTAGAAAAGAGAATTTGAATTAATACCTCAGAATATGGGGGGCCTTATACCAAAAGAGAGCCTTCACAGCACCCCTGTGACATACACACATCAATTTCTAAAACCCACACTTGATGGTAGTGAAGATCAGACAGGTTATGTATCTTGCCTGAAGTTACACAACTATTTCAGAGCTCAAAGGAAATGTCCTGGAGCGGGAACTAGGGGATGTAGATACCGTGGCTCCGCCTGTAACTCAGTCCCACGAAGTGTGAGGCTCGGCTGCTGGGACATGAGCGCTCTCCAAAACACATCCCATTCAGACCAGTCATTTGTTCTCTTTGGCTAACTTACCCTGCAGACTTTGTCCCAGTGTGGGGAGTGTGGTCATCCCCCATCTGTGTACACCACTGCAGCCTGTGAAGAGAGGGAGGAAAAGGCATGAACTGCTGACAAGTGGTTTGTGCTCAACCAGCAAAATTAACGGTAGCCTGACCCGGTGTAAGTCAGCGTGGCAAAGCTGGACGGAAGCCCGCCGAGGGAGCCCTCCGAGGGAGCCCGCAGAGGGAGCTGTGCCATTTTGCACAGTCTTCACGGAGTGCTCCTGATTTCTATGCGCTTCGTTTTCACGACGTTTTTCTTTTTTAAGAGGTGCAGTGTCACAGAGGCTGGAAGGAGCCCCTGAAACTGGAGTCACAGGAGCTTGGGAACTGCCACGAGGGTGCTGGGAAACGAACCCATATTTTAATGTCTTCTCAAGAACCAACTTAAAATACCATTACATTCATTTATTTAATTATATTTTAATTTATTCTTTGAGGATTTCATACATGTATGCAATAATTTTGATCATATGCACCCCCATACTACTTTAAAACTCCTCTCAGACCTCTCCTTGCTCTCTATGACCACTCTCTACTTAAAAAACAATCCACTGAATCTAATAAGTGCTTTCTAGTTGCATGTAGGCACAGGGCTATCCACTAGAGCACAGGCAGCCTTCCGGGGCATATCCCTGGAGCAAGCGGACTCTTCTCCCGGCAGCCATCAACTCTCCGCAGATCCTTAGCTGGGGATGGAGCCAGACTAGGATGCTGACTGACTTGACCCAGTGCAGGTCTCGTGCAGGTGGCCGCAGCTGCTGTAAATCCTGAAGTGCAATCATGCTCAGAAGACACAGCTTCACTCCAGCCCTCCCCAACACCCAACTCTGGCTCAGGAACTATTGCAGAAGATGGGCACAGAACCAACTTCTATGTCTCATAGGATCAGACTGATCACTGTGGGATTGAAATTTCATAGGAGAGCAGGGTGGTTAATTTTAAGAGTATGTATTTTCTCACTTAGGGTTACTATTTCTGTGATGAAACACCATGACCAAAAGGCAAGTTGGGGAGGAAAAGATTCCTTTGGCTTATACTTCCACTGTTCATCATTGAAGCAAGTCAGGAACTCACACAGGGCAGGAATCTAGAGGCAGGAGCTGTCGTGGAGGGGTGCTGCTCACTGGCTTTCTCCCCATGGCCTGCTCAGCCTGCTTTTTTATAAAACCCAGGACCACTAGCCCAGGGATGGCACCACCCACAGTGGGCTGGATGCTCCTGCATGAATCACTAGTTGGGAAAGTACCCTGCAGGCTGGCCTGCAGCCCAATCTTACAGAGGTATTTTCTCAATTGAAGAGAGGAGAAGCAGAAGAGGAGGAGGAGGAGGAGAAGGAGGAGGACAAGGGGAGGAAGGAGGGAGAAGGAGGATAGGAGGAGGGCTCTGCCTGTAACTCTGGGTCTAGGAGAATTCGACACCTCTAGCCCCCATGGGCACCTGCACTGAGGTGCACATACACACAGACACACATTTAGTTTAAGTGTGTGTGTGTGTGTGTGTGTGTGTGTGTGTGTGTGTGTGTGTGTATGTCCCTGGCTAGTCTTATGTCAACTCTACTCAAGCTAGAGTCATCTGAGAAGAGGGTGCCTCAACTGCTCTTTTGTATATAAGACACATGTTCACGTACTATATATAAACATGAAGGCTACCGTTTGCTGTGCCTCGATGTGACATTTAACCTACAAAACAGTGTCTAACCACTTGGTCACCAGATGGTGGAGCTATTTGGGGAGGTTTAGAGGTGAGGCCTTGGAAAGTGGCTGAAGATTTGTGTTCCAGTGCCACTTCCTAACTCTCTGCTTCATAGACTATCAAGAAGAAAGCAGTTCAGCCCCACAATCCAACCATGAACTCTGCCAAGGCTTCCCCAACAGGGCAGACCCCACCATCACAGACGGTGAGACAAAATCTTCCTTGAAATTGTCTCACAGTTTGTGAGGTCACCATCACCATCACTGATATGTGTGTGGTCACCACCATCATCACCACCTGTCAAGTCACCATCATTACCGTCACTATCTGTGAAGTCATCATCACTACCACCATCATCACCACCACCATCATCACCACCACCATCATCACCACCACCATCATCACCACCACCATCATCACCACCACCATCATCACCACCACCATCATCACCACCACCATCATCACCACCACCATCATCACCACCACCATCACCACCACCATCATCACCACCATCACCACCACCATCACCACCACCATCACCACCACCATCACCATTACCATCACCACCACCATCACCATCACCATCATCACCACCTGTGTAGTCACCATCACCATCACCATCACCACCTGTGTAGTCACCATCATCATCATCATCATCACCACTTGCATAGTCACTATCATCATCACCATCTATGTAGTCACCAACAATAACATCATCACCTGTGTGGTCACCATCACCATCTGTGTGGTCACCATCATCACCATCTGTGTGGTCACCATCACCACCTGTGTGGTCATCATCATCACCTGTGTAGTCACCATCATCACCACCTGTGTGGTCACCATCATCATCACCACCTGTGTGGTCACCATCATCATCACCACATGTGTGGTCAACATCATCATCATCACCACCTGTGTGGTCACCATCATCATCACCACATGTGTGGTCACCATCATCACCACCTGTGTGGTCACCATCATCACCACCTGTGTGGTCACCATCATCACCACCTGTGTGGTCACCATCGTCACCACCTGTGTGGTCACCATCGTCACCACCTGTGTGGTCACCATCGTCACCACCTGTGTGGTCACCATCGTCACCACCTGTGTGGTCACCATCATCACCACCTGTGTGGTCACCATCATCACCACCTGTGTGGTCACCATCATCACCACCTGTGTGGTCACCATCATCACCACCTGTGTGGTCACCATCATCACCACCTGTGTGGTCACCATCATCACCACCTGTGTGGTCACCATCATCACCACCTGTGTGGTCACCATCATCACCACCTGTGTGGTCACCATCATCACCTGTGTGGTCACCATCACCACCTGTGTGGTCATCATCATCACCACCTATGTGGTCACCATCATCATCTGTGTGGTCACCATCATCACCTGTGTGGTCACCATCATCACCTGTGTGGTCACCATCATCACCACCTGTGTGGTCACCACCATCATCACCTGTGTGGTCACCATCATCACCACCTGTGTGGTCATCATCATCATCACCTGTGTGGTCACCATCACCATCTGTGTGGTCACCATCATCACCATCTGTGTGGTCACCATCACCACCTGTGTGGTCATCATCATCACCTGTGTAGTCACCATCATCACCACCTGTGTGGTCACCATCATCATCACCACCTGTGTGGTCACCATCATCATCACCACATGTGTGGTCAACATCATCATCATCACCACCTGTGTGGTCACCATCATCATCACCACATGTGTGGTCACCATCATCATCACCACCTGTGTGGTCACCATCATCACCACCTGTGTGGTCACCATCATCACCACCTGTGTGGTCACCATCATCACCATCTGTGTGGTCACCATCACCACCTGTGTGGTCATCATCATCACCTGTGTAGTCACCATCATCACCACCTGTGTGGTCACCATCATCATCACCACCTGTGTGGTCACCATCATCACCACCTGTGTGGTCACCATCATCACCACCTGTGTGGTCACCATCATCACCACCTGTGTGGTCACCATCATCACCTGTGTGGTCACCATCATCACCACCTGTGTGGTCACCATCATCACCACCTGTGTGGTCACCATCACCATCTGTGTGGTCACCATCACCACCTGTGTGGTCACCATCACCATCTGTGTGGTCATCATCATCACCACCTGTGTGGTCACCATCACCACCTGTGTGGTCACCATCATCACCACCTGTGCAATTACTGTGATCATCTCCATGCCTCGTCACTATTATGATCAACGCCATGAGAGTAACCATTGCCATAGGTCTTTTTTTCTTAGCTAGAGTCTCATGTAGCCAAGGCTGGTCTCACACTCACTATGGAGCTGAAGGCTACCTTCGGCCTTTCATCCTCCTCCCTCCACCTCCCTGGATGGGCGTCTGTCTAGCCTAATGTCTCTCTACAGCTCTCCATCGTTATTATCTCTCTGTCTGAGGTTGAAAGTGTGCACCAACCCAGCTTATGCAGCGCTGAGGAAGAAGCCCGCAGCTTTATGAATGCTATGAAAATAAATAGATGATAGATAGAGAGATAGATAGATAGATAGATAGATAGATAGATGATAGATAGGTAGATAGATAGATAGATAGATAGATAGATAGATAGATAGATGATAGATGATAGATAGGTAGATAGATAGATAGATAGATAGATAGATAGATAGATAGATAGATGATAGATGATAGATAGGTAGATAGATAGATAGATAGATAGATAGATAGATGATAGATAGATAGATAGATAGATAGATAGATAAATAGATAGATAGATAGGTGATAGATAGATAGATGATAGGTAGATAGATAGATGATAGATAGATGATAGATAGACAGATAGATAAATAGATGATAGGTAGATAGATGATAGATAGATAGACAGACAGATAGATAGATAGATAGATAGATAGATAGGTAGATAGATAGATAGATAGATAGATAGATAGATAGATGATAGATAGGTAGGTAGATAGATAGATAGATAGATAGATAGATGATAGATAGGTAGATAGATAGATAGATAGATAGATAGATAGATGATAGATAGGTAGATAGATAGATAGATAGATAGATAGATAGGTGATAGATAGATAGATGATAGGTAGATAGATAGATGATAGATAGACAGATAGATAAATAGATGATAGGTAGATAGATGATAGATAGACAGATAGATAGATAGATAGATAGATAGATAGATAGATAGATAGATAGATGATAGGTAGATAGATGATAGATAGATAGATGAGAGATAGATGAGAGATAGAGAGATAGAGAGAGAGATGATAGAGATAGGTAGGTGAGAGATAGATAATTGATAGATGGTAGATTAGATAGATAGATGATGGATGGATAGATGATAGATAGATAGATAGATAGATAGATAGATAGATAGATAGATGATAGATAGATAGATAGATAGAAAGATAGATGACAGATAGATAGATAGAAAGATAGATAGATAGATAGATAGATAGATAGATAGATGATAGATAGATAGATAGATAGATAGATAGATGATAGATAGATAGATAGATAGATAGATGATAGATAGATAGATAGATAGATAGATAGATAGATAGATAGATAGGTAGATAGATGATAGAGAGAGAGAGAGAGAGAGAGAGAGAGAGAGAGAGAGAGATGATAGATAGATGTTAGATCCATACACATACACACACGTATACATAAATAGACAGACAGATAATGACTATGGAGAGCTGTTACACAGACATTCCACTAGACAGACGCCCATCCAGACAGTGGGTAGAACACTGACCATGCAAGCACAAGGAGCTGATTTCAGATCTTCAGAAAGCATGTAAATTTAGCCCTCGTGCATGTCTATAACAGCAGCATGCCTACAGCAAAATTCGAGGCAGAAACCACACAATCCACAGAGGCCCAAGAGCCTTCTAGACTGGTGTACAGAGGAGACTCTTTCTTGGCAGGTAAAAGGCATGAACCAACACCTGAAGTTGTCTTCTGACCTCTAGAGTCATGTGTGGGCACACACATGTGCACATGCACATACACACAATTTCTTAATATGTTGGGTGGTTTTTAATTACGTCTTCACCAATAACACTTTATGCACTGAGAAAAGTTATTTCAACTCTCCATGACTCAGTTTCTCTCATCTCTAAAACAGGAAATCTCTATCTCCTGAAACAAAAAACAAAAAAATCTTGAAAACATGCAAGAAAACCAGGGAAGTGGAAGATCACGCAGTGAGACACTCTGGTGCCTGAAACAAAAGCAGCAGGAGCCAGTAAGGGACGCTGCAGCCCCCCACACCACCCCTGGTCTGGTCCCAGCACAGAACGTGTCTTCCCTGGCTCCCCACTGCACAACCCCAACCACAGCCCAGTTTCTCAAAGAATTCACACTCGCCTGGAATTCTTTTACCCATCTTGAACAAGACCAGAGCTGGACCGACTTTACATTCTAGTTCCACCCCTCATTAGCTAAGCTTTGTCCAAAGTATTTCTTTTTGTATTTGTGAGTATGTATGTGTGTTGTGTGTGTGCATTGCATGTGGGGTGTGTTTGTTGTGTGTGTGTGTGTGTGTGTGTGTGTGTGTGTGTGTGTGTGTGACCTCAGACATCTTTTCTCAGGTGCCATCCACCTTAATTGTTTAGAGACAGATTCTCTCACTGGCCTGGAGTCCACCAAGTAGGCTAGGCTGGCTGACCATCAAGAACCAGGTCTCTACTTCCCCAGCAGTGGTGGTACACGCCTTTAATCAGGAGGCAAAGGCAGGCAGATCTCTATGAGCTTGAGGCCAGTCTGGTCTCCAGAGCGAGTTGCAGGACAGGCACCAAAACTACACAGAGAAGCCCTGTCTCAAAAAAACCACTCAGATCTTCAACCTGCACAGTAGGCACTTTACACACTGAGCTATTGCCCAAGCCAGCAAGTCACCTCCTTCACCCCCCTGGTTCTGCTCTGCAAGATAAGGCTGATAAGGGCTTTGTGAAGATGAAGTGTTGTGCAATGGTAAAGGAATGGTTGCCATTGCTGTGTGGGTTTCTGTTGCCCTTGCACCGTCCTGGGGGACCTGGATGCACACATGGGAACCCCAGGTGTTTACTCAGTGCTGCATTCTGGCTAGAACTGAGATGGCTCACAAACACACACATACCAAATGAACAGCCCTAGGAAGATCTACCCTGGTGGATGGGCTTCCCTGAGTCAAGGAATTTTGTCAAAGGTTTCCCAAGGTAGGTCTTTGCTGTGTACAACAGACCTGAGACAGTAGCCTATGGGCCGGACCCTTCCAAGGCCGAGCCTTCTCCCTGACATCCGTTTCCAGCCCACACCTCACCAATCCCTCCCTTGCCCCATTCAACTTGACACTCACCCCAGAAGAGGAGCAGCCAGAAGCCCCACATCGTACTGTGGCAGTCATTCAATGAAGAGAGCCTTCCCTTTAAAAGCTTACTTTGTGAAGAAGGGAAGGGGTGGAGCCAGGGTTGCTCAACGCAGCCAGACGGAGCCCCAGCAACTTTCTGCTGAGTTGCCACCATCAGAGGTGGACAGCCTGGCAATCCCCTAATTTCTCCCTTAAATCTGGCGGTGCATACATTTCTCCCTCTCCTCCTCCCTGACCGCCTGCTCGCCTCCTCTCCCTCCTCTCCCTCCTCTCACCATCTCCCGCCTCCTCTCCCTTTCATTCTCTTTTTCAGCACCACCATTTATCTCCCATCTCTTGCCCCCTCCTTCCATGGCACCAACCGAGTGAGACCACATGTGCTGCCCACAGAGAAGCACATCTCAGCTTTCAAGAGCTCAAAGCCACCCTCACAGCCATACTGCCTCAGGCACCGTGATCCATGGGCTTGCTGCCGAGAAAATTCTATTCTGTCATTATGTCAACCTCATAGAATACACACACCACACACCACACATCACACCACACACACACACACACACACACACACACACACCATACACCTCACCACACCACACCACACACATACCACACCACACTATACATCACACCACACAAACCACATACCACACCATACATCACACCACACACAACACACCACACACAGACCATATACTTCACCACACCACACACATACCACACCACATACACCACACCACACACATACCACACCACACACACAGCACACCACACACACACAAACACACTACCATACTCCGATTGCCCCCCCATAGCAACCACTCCAGTCCAACCCCAGCCCCCAACATGTGTGCAAACACCACCTCAGAAATGCAGAAGCCAAGTCATGAGGTAGCTGGGGTCCCCTAGTTGTAGGCTCTAACACAAAGATCCTGGTCAAAGTAGCTTTTCAGAAAGATGACCCAACAATAGACCAATTCGGGGTCAGTGAGAAAAGGAAAGTAAAGAGCCAAGAATGAGTGCTCTCTGGGAGGCAGAGCATCCATCTTACTCAGGGTCATCACTGCTGCAAGGAAACACCATGACCAAAGCAAGCTGGGGAGGAAACAGTTTATTTGGCTTCCAAGGACAGAAACTCAAGCAGGGCAGGAACCTGGAGGCAGGAGCTGATGCAGAGGCCATGGAGGGTGCTGCTTACTAGCTTGCTCCTCATGACTTGCTCAGGCTGCTTTCTTATAGAACCCAGGACCAGCAGCCTAGGGATGGCACCACCCACAGTGAGCTGGGCCCTCCTCATCAATTACTATATAAGAAAATGCCCTACAGTCAGATCTTATTAAGGCATTTTCTCAGTTGAGGGTCCCTCCCCTCAGATGACTTTAATGTGTCCAGAACATCAGAGAGCAAACTCCCCAGAGTGCTCCTGAGTGGTGTCAATGTTTCCACTGCTGTCAGTCATCCAGTGCAGTTTGCTCTTGGGGATTCCAGCATGACGACACTCTGAGCCTGGGCCCCACAAGCAGGTGGTTGGTTCCAGTTGACACCATTCCATCACTAATAAAACAGCCTGTGGGACATCAGGCTAGTGTGTACTGGTCAGTTAAGGATCACAGGTATGATCAAACAAGATACAAACTACCAAAGAAATGCAAGTTCAGGTCTAGCTCTTGGAGTGAACACTCAATTTATGGAGGCTTTTTGCTTGCTTGCTTGCTTGCTTGCTTGCTTGGTTAGTTGGTTGGTTGGTTGGTTGGTTGGTTTGGGGTTTTTGTTGTTGTTTTGTTTTGTTGTTTGTACACTTCCTTTGCTCTTTGAAGTGCAAAATCTCTCTTTTTGCTCTGGGTCAGAACTCTGACATCCTGAGAAGTTTTTTTTTTCCATTAGGCAGTGTAGACGCTCATAACAGGTCACAGGGAGTAACTGACTATCAGATGCTCACTCAGCCCTAAAGAGGACATCAGCATCACACCCCCAAGGTTCAGGGAGTGTCATGGAAGAAGGAGTGGAAAGAAAGCGAGAGTTTCAGGATGGGGTGGAGTGCTGTGCAATGCTGTATTTCTCGCATTTACAAACTCACAGAAGCTGTGGTCACATGGGCAAGAACTGTGCAGGATTGAACCCATCAATATTGGCTAGAGGGAGAGCTCCTGAGGCACAACCACCCCTCCCTGAGAATCTAGACGCACGCAGTTAGTGGTAGCTGCGGGGAGTGCTCAGAACGCCCCTCTCAGTTCATATTGGCAATTAATGGTTGGTGGAGGAAAGAGAGACATTTTTGTGAAGTTGTGTGGCCACCGGTAAGGTGTCCAATCCCATACCCACTCAAATGCCAGCAACCCCAATGAAATTCACTAGGTCACCAAAGAAGGCATGAAAATAGAAGGGGGATTTGGTGGGAAGAGGAGGAGGGCTCACAGGAAGAGGAGGGGATTGGCTGGAATAAGCAGGAGAGATGTGTTCACAGCAAGGGGTGTGAATATGCTCAGACTACATCATAATGAGACTCATCATTAATCACAGTATCTTCTAAGAAACATATTTTAATCTGATGTCATCATCACTTGAAAGTTTCAGTAATATCAACCTGCTTGTGTGGTAGGGAGTTCTCATTGGTGACACCATCATGACTGGCAGCTCTCAGGCCTCATCAGAGAAGTGCATTTGTATAGTGCACAGCGGTCAACACAGAAACTCACAACTGGTCAAAGTGCAGAAAAAGTGTCAGCAGACAAATGTGAGCTATACTGTTATTGGGTATTTGCCAGAGAAGACTGCTCAGATATGGATTTAAACCAACAGAAACTATAGTATGAATCTTAAATAGTCTTATTAATAAAATCAAACCCAGTGCCAGTTATTGGGGTGAACACTGGAAGATCAGAGAGACAGAACAAGCCACAGCTTCCTCACCTCGCCAATTCCTCAGCTGATCCTCTTTCCTCAGACTGGAAGCCTCTGAGTCCTCATTCAGAATGGATCACAGCTGAACTGCTGCTAAAAGCCTAAAAGCTTAACCAGCTCTAGTTCCTGGCTTTCGTGCCTTATATACCTTTCTGCTTTCTGACATCACTTCCTGGGATTAAAGGCTCTCGATACCATGCCTAGCTGTTTCCAGTGTGGCTTTGAACTCACAGAGATCTCTGCTTCCAGAATGCTAGGATTAAAGGTGTGAGTGCCACCATTTTCTTGCCTCTATATCTAGTGGCTGTTCTGTTCTCTGACCCTAGATAAGTTTATTAGGGTGCACAATATTTTGGGGAACACAATATCACCACAAGAAAGTTTATTAACTGGCCGGCAACTACACTGGGTGTTCAATGTCCCAGGGTAGCCCTGAGCCTTTTTCATGGATTGGTTGACATACTTCCGTTAACAAGAGCAGTTAGCCAGAAGTAGAAATACAGAAGCCAAAAAGCAAGGTTAGTCATTTAGAGACTTTCCCAAAACTATATGAACTTTAAAGGATTCAGCCTTTGTTTTTATTTTTTGGCATGTGGTGCTGTCTATGTTTACAGCCTGATTGGCACTTCCATCATGGAGTCAGTGCTAAGGTCTGGGCCTGTTACATTCCCCACTGGTCTTAGTAAATGAGTAAAATTGTGGACTCATCCTGCCCTAAAGAGGTGTAGTTGGTCCTAAGGACCATTTATTTTACTAATGAGGGTTTTGTTAGAGTTTCTTTTAATATCCTGTTTATTCTTTTTACCTGCCCAGAACACTGAGGTCTATGAGCACAGTGAAGTTTTCAATCTATGTGTAAAGATTTACCAATTAAGCCAGGCAGCGGTGGAGCACACCTTTAATCCCAGCACTCGGGAGGCAGAGCCAGGCAGATCTCTGTGAGTTCAAGGCCAGCCTAGTCTACAGAGCGAGATCCAGGACAGACTCCAAAGCTACACAGAGAAACCCTGTCTCAAAAAAATTTAGCAATTAGTTGAATTAAATGGCTATGAAATCCAGACCATTGTTGGACCCCATTGCTAGGGGGAGGCTAAATCAGGGGTCTAGTTCCCAGAGGAGCTTTTATTCTGGGTGGGGAAACACTTTTACTTGCCCAGAAAAGGTATCTATGAAAATTAGCAATCCTCCCTGGGCAGTGTGGATCTTGGTGAAGTCATTTTCCAAGAGTTCTTGGGGGTCTTGCTCTCTCGTTTGGATGCATTTCTGGATAAGAGCTCTCTGTTTTTGGATTTATTTGAGCACAAACCTGGCATCTGACTGAGACATCCATTGTTAGGCTGTGCAGTCTAGGTATAACATACCTTTTTCTTAGAAACTCAGAAAGTTTTGTGAACCTCAGATGAGTAGCCTGGTGAAGGTTAGTTACCAACAGTCCTGCTAATTGTTTCTGAGAGAATGATCCTCCCTCTGTGTCCTCCAGAAACCTGTGGGATTGAGCTGTGCATTTCTTCTTTACCATGGAGTCTCAGGCAATAATGGGTCATGGTAAAGAAGAAATGCATAGTATGTCGTAGGAGTATCAATAGACCCCACTGGTCTTAGGGTCTTTTGTTGGGCAGCCAACTCAGAACCCAGCAGGTGAGGACAGCAACTTATAGGGGAAGCCAAATAGCTTCCAGAAGAGCCAAGATTTTTCAATGTCCTTTTTCCCAGTGAGAAGCCTCTTACTCTATAGATCATACTCTGGACATGCTTGACAGTATGAGCATAGTGACTGTCATGTGTATGGTGAAGGACTTTCCTTTTCCCCACCTGAGCGCCTGGGTCCAGATCAATCCGTTTTAGTCTCTGGGCTGAGGTACCTGGCATGGGCCCAAATCCCTTCAGTTAAAGTAACTATTGCAACTCCTACATACCTGGTTTTATCTTACAAATCATGACAGATCATCACCAGGCAAGAGGGTAGCAGGATTGATGGTGCTGAGTTTCTCAAACTGGACTCGAGGGTGGTCCAGGAGTAGAGTCTAATACTGGGTCACACAGGTGTTAGACAGCCAGTGTTGTGGTATCCCTCGGAGGAGGGCCTCAACTGCATCATGGGTCTCTATGAGTATAAGATCCTGACCCCGAGTTAACTTGCTTGTTTGCTTGTTTGTTCATTAGACTAGCATCAGCCACCACAGCTCTTAGACAGGGTCCAATCATTTGAACAGGGCATTTCCAAGGCCCCAAAGTTTGGGTTAAAACCTCTTTTGTCTTTCATTTTATGGGCAAACAGATGAAAAGGTTTGAGCACATCTGGATGTGCTAGGGCTGGCGCAGAAGGCACAGGTGTTTTTAGTCTCAGTCCACATTAGGGGCTCGGGGCCCCCTTTGTGTTGATGTATAGAGGCCTTGCCATTTCCAGAAACACTGGTACCCAGAGGCATCAATATCCAGCTGCACCCACAAACTCTTGAGCCTGTCTCTTAGTCTTTGAGTTGGGATCTGAAGGATGGCAGCATTGCTATTCTGAGACAGCCTCCTTTTGCCTCCCCTCAGCTGGTAGGCAGCATAGGTAGCCCTCTGCTGTACAAGTTGAGTTTTCTTAGCTCACATTCTATAGGCCAAGGTTTGTAACTCTTGCAGCAGTCCATCAGTGGCCCTTTTATAATCTGCTTTCCTGGGAAACCTCTCATGGAAGATCAGGAGATCATCATTTAGTGTCTCATCAAACAGGGTTGGAGAACTTTTTTAATCTTTGGGACAGCCTGGTCCAGATATGTTGCCCACTATAACCTCCATCTGGGTCTGTCCATTTAAGATCAAAGATGGGTTGACTCACCTCTTCCAATGGGAGGCTGAAGAATGCACATTTTAGGTCCAAGACAGTGCACACCTGTTTCTCTGGAAGAACTGGACTCATGAAAAATCAGGGCCCAGGTTTCTTCACAGCAGGAGAGGTATATTCTGAGTGATTGGCAAGGCACCAGGATGCCTATCTCTTCAAACCAGGCAACACGGACTTCAATTTCCCTTTTTATTCCAGGAACACTGTGTATTGTTTAATCTGGGTAGGGGTAGCTGAACTAGTTGGTTGAACAATTATAGGAACTTGGTGTTTGACCCATCCTGGGAGGCTGGTTTCTTCCCATCCCCCTGGGAATCTTTAACGTCAGTCTGAGAGATAATCCACTGTATCCTTTGATTGGAGGCAGAACTTTCATCTAGGAGATGTTGTCTGTAAATCTAACTGCATCTCAACATCAGAGAAGGTGATGGTGGCTTTCAGTTTATGCAAAAGGTCTTGTCCCAATTAGTTCTCTGTTGTTAAACACCTTTTGAGCTACCTCCAGCAACTGTGGCCTACTTATACCTTTAAATTTTTCTGATTTTTGTAACTTTTTTCTAATATCTGGTGCTGACTTGGTACAAAGGAAATCTTTTTAGCAGCTCTCCCTTAATCCTTTTAAAAAGGACCTAGCAATAATTGTTTCAAGTCTCCTTGGTCAGTGTTGGACAGAAAGGAAAATCTGTTTTGTCCAAGCTGCATTGTCTGGCAGTGATCCCCTGCCCAGCCCAGGGCATTTTTGTTCTTGTTGTTGGTTGTTTTGTTTTTCATTTTTCTTTTTTTTTTTTTCAGAGAATGGTAGATTTTGAGTTTTCCAATTATTCAGATCATTGACTGAAAAGAAGACATAAATCATGAGAGAGAAAGGAGTGGAACTTTCTCTTTTCCTTCAGGCTCAGCCCAGGGAAACTTTTCCCCTTCCCCAGGGGCTGCTTAAGAGCAGACTCAGAGCAGAGGGAAGAAGGTTCACCTGGGGGACTATTTCCTCCTCCCTGTGCACATTCTGCTGAGATGGCCGGGGGCTGCAGCCTGAACTAGAGCCCTGGCCCCTCCCGACCCCCACACAGGGACCCACCTTGACCATCAGCAGGAGTCAAGCAATAAAACAAGCAAGTGTTCCTGCCCCTGGAGTGGGACAGGTGGATGGTTTTTGGGTTTCTCTAGATGACCTAGCAAAGCCAAAATGATTCAGGTCCCCAACAGGAGAAAGCAAAGGTCTTAAGCAGGGTAAGGGAAGGGTCTCACACAAGAGAAAGTCACTGGTCAATACCAGGAAACAAAAGTGACAGAAACACATAGAAAGATACACAAGGACACACACATGCACACACAGAAACACAGTAAAAACAACTAGGGGTGGCCATCACACACACACACACACACACACACACACACACACACACACACACACACACGAACAGAGGGGTTCAGTGCTGTGTCACATGGTCCTTGGACACTGGCTCAGCAGCCATGTCTGACCTCTCCTGTGTGTCCAAAGAGAAGGCACCTCAACTAGACTTAACCTCTGGAGGTAACAGACCAGGCAACTTTCTAATTTGTTTCCTTTTGGGGTGTCAGACCCCTCTGAAGTGTTAGGCAGAGATCTGTCAAAGGCAGCCCTGGGGACCTGGGGCATCTCAAGTTGGGCACCCGAGAGTCCTCTGACTGTTGCCCCCTGTCTCACTCCAAGGTGCTATGAGACCGCTGGCACCTCAAGGTCTGGCCTCTGGGATCTTCATGGGACCTCCAGAAATGCTGTGGGTATTCACCAGAGAAGACTGCTGGGGCATGAGTTTAAGCCAATAGAAAGTCTTTATTAGCTGGCCTGGGACCACACTGAGTGTTCGGGATCCCAGTATAACCCCAAGCCTTTCTCAGAATGAGCTTTTAAGTACAAAAACCATGTTCTGAGTTGAGATATTTCAGTTAACAAGAACAGTCAACCAAAAGCAGAACTACAGATTAAAAAGCAAGGTTAGTACATCTAGAGACTTCCAATAAATATGGACTTGGAAGGATTAGGCCTTTGTTTTTATTTTTGGCCAGTGGTGTCGTCTACCGCTGAGTTTTACAGCCTGAATGGCACTTCCATCATGGAGTCAGTTGTGTTAAGGTCTCAGGACCTACTAAGGTCTGGTGCCCTGTTACAATATCAGGTCACCTCCTCAAGACTCAAGGACCGTCGCAGAAGAGGGGCCCCAAAGACTGTGAGAGCCAGAAGTTGGAAGGACTGGAGCGGACAGTGCCTTCCAGACATGGCAGGACCCCATTACTCATGAGCCCACAGCGGCTGTGGTTACCTGCACCAGATCAAGCCAGTCGGCCTTCAAGCACGAGGAGGGAGGGGTTCACGAGCCCCACTCCTGATTGAGAGCAGTTGGTGGCTTCTGCAGAAATGAGAGTCTGTGTTCTTTGGGGGGTTCCCAGGCTGACCCCACACCCAGGAGCACACAGACAACACAAATAAGACTTGGTGGACATGAAGCTGGGAAGGAGTTGATCTGGGAGGGTTTAGAGAGTAGAAGAATGTGCATCACCAAAGTACCTTGTGACGAATCCTCAAAGAATTACTAAAATGTCATATTAAAAAGCTACTGTGACCATATAGTTTATCCACCTGGGAGGGAGGCAAAGGGAGCGGCCGGGCAGACTTCTTTGTTGCGTGTGAGGCCAGGGTGCATGTGCCGCAGCATGCATGTGGAGGTCAGGAGGCAGCTTGCAGGAGTCTGTTCTCTCCTACTGTGTGAGTCCTGGAGACAGAGCTCAGACCATCAGTCTTGGCAACAAGTGCCTTTACCCATGAAACAACATCTCACCAGCTCATGAGTTTGTTCCTTAGATGCCCTGAGAGATGAACATAACCCCAGACAGCTGGAGAGTCAAATCATAGTGTGGAAACTGGGTTATTTAATGGTAGGACACCAGAGCAATAGTTGTAGAGGCCCTGGACAGCTGCCCAAGGGCTGAGCTTTGATTCTCCGGCACAGAGAGATACAATAAGCTTGACCTCCTGGTGCTTACATGCCTGGAACATAGCCTGGCATAAGAAATGCTCCAGGCACTCTGGCCAATAAGATATGGCACCAAGAAGTGTCATCAAATCTCAATTCTTAATAGTCCCAAGGTGTCCACAGGTGATGATTCACCTTTCTGAACTTCACCTTTTCCACATTTTTATTGATTAATTCTGTTGTTTGACAATTTAATATGCATGAAAATTGCATTCTGATTAGTACCTCTCTTCCCCCCTCCTATTCCCTTCATTCATGATTCCACCCCATCCCTACCTGTCCCTTTCCCAGACTCCCGATTTTTAGGTTTGTTTTATGAAAGCTTAGCTTGACCAGGGCCCCATCTGGATTGGGCCATCAGTGGATATACAACAAAAGACAACAGCTCCTCCCTTTCCAAATCTGTTAACAAATAGTTCAGCAGTGAGGGGTGAGATCCTGAGCCCCTCCCCCATCTGGCCTGTTCTTGTGCAGACCCACTGTGTGCATCTACAGCTGTGGGTTCATGGTTGAAGTGACTGTCTCTTCCCCTTGAAGGTGACACTTCTCAGCCTTTCTCCCTAATGTACAGCTCTTATATTCTTCTGCCCCCCTCTTAACAGTGTTCCTTGACCCTCAGAAGGGATGGTATGAATGTCTTACACAGAGGTGAGCACTCATCTGTCACTTAGTCTCAGCACCCTGTGAAACCATGAGTCTCTACGTTCACCACCATTCGCAAGAGACTTTTCAGGTCAAATCCCAGAGTAGCATTTGTCTGAAGTCATAAATGTAAATATTTAGAAGGTAGCTTGATGCTGCGTCAAGCTAACCAAGCAACAATGTTCAGTCCTCCCGATGGCCTGTGACTTCCCCCGCCTTGGATTTCTGATGGGTTTACAGTACCAGGCATAGGTTTCCTCCTGTGGAGTGGACCTGAGAACCAACCAGCGAGTAGTTGGTTACCCCATAACAATACAGCCACTACTGTGTAAGTGG
Source organism: Peromyscus californicus insignis (assembly GCF_007827085.1). Classification (NCBI taxonomy): domain Eukaryota; kingdom Metazoa; phylum Chordata; class Mammalia; order Rodentia; family Cricetidae; genus Peromyscus; species Peromyscus californicus. Next base: position 49,114,484 of record NW_026294492.1, read on the forward strand.
GGACGTCTTGCTGGTAAGGTCAGTCTTGCAGATAGGATTCACAGCTGAGTGGGACCACTGACATCTCTTGGCACTCAGCTGCCAGCACAGCACCTTTCAGGACTATGAGAGCTACTTCTGGGTCACCACTGGGCATTGATCCACATAGACCTGATAAAGCTTAAAAAGGATTCTTAACGCACAGAAACGGAGCCACACTGGGCTTCCTGGTCTCAAAGTCTCATGCCAGCAGCAGCACAGAGACACGTCTCCCAATAGCTGCCTACAAAATGGAGCTGGCCACCAGCCACCATGAGCTAAGGGGCATGGTGGACTCCTGAAGTCTCTCCCACAGGCTTCAGTACAGAGAGGCTTCTCCCAACCCCCTGCCAATGCCTGTAGGCTTGAGAGCACAGCCTCAGGCTTAAAAACACAGCTGTACGCTACTTAATACTGCTTCCCAGAATTGGGGAGGTAAGTGTGACTCATGACTGATTGGTGCCTGTGCCATGTTGAAAAGCTGAGTGGGGCAGAGCCAGCCACCAAAGTCACACTTTGGTCCTAGCCAATGCAGCTTAGCAGTTTAAAAACTCTCCTGGTCAGAAAAGGATTACAGATACACAATAAAATGGATTCAAATGGAAAAAAACTCTAGACAGCTTACAGTGTGTTTAAAAATATTCAAAGACTTGAGAGATAAAAGAAAAAGGATAGAGAAAGTCCTTAAAAAAAATAGAGTAAAAAAAAAGTCACATAAGAATGGAAAATACACAGAGAGTCTGGATACTGAATATCATTGTGTTGTCTTTGGGATTTTTAACTGCAGAGAGACATTTGATTGTGGGGGCTGCTAAGATAAACCAACATACATATATTTTAAAGGTATCTTGACTTCAAAATTTGAGTCTAAGGATATGTTGCTTTGGAAAAGAGGTTCTGCTTTTGTTTCCACAGAAGATGAGAACCTGTGGATTGCTTACAGGCTAATATGGTTTGATTAACAAGACCCTTTGAAAGGTCTCTGATGACAGCTATGGCCCAGATGATCCAACATCCAAAACAGCTGCAAGGCAACTGTGACGATACACCCTCACAGACCACTACAGACAAGATTTAACTATAATTCTAAATTATCTCAGGATCCCTGTAAGATTGCCAGTGCCCCCAATAAGCAGGAAGTAGCCTAGAATACTATGCCCATATTCCCAAAAACTGGATTACAGATGTCTGTTTTTGTTTAGGGGGTTTGGTTACAAATTGTTATTGGTCATAGTCAATCTCTTTCTAAAAGAAGAAAAGGGGATATGATACAAAAATGATGGGGAAAATCTACTTTTATCCAAAAAAAACAGCTATTAATCTTATGTATTTTACATCAGTATGGATTTTAGTTTATTGATACAAGTTTAAAGTTAATTTTGTTATACTGTGTGTATATTTCTACTCTTGTTTAGGGTATTATGTTTATGCAGCTCATTTTAAAATGTAATATATAATTAAGAAATACAGATTAATAGTCATCTGTATTAGCAAGCTTATGGTCATGTTAGGTATGTTTTCAAGGTCATACAGAGATATATTTCAGATAGATAGGCACTCTTCAAACACTTCAAAGACCTACAGAATATGGCATTTAAAATGCTTTAAGAACTTAGACTTTTCTTGGACAGTGAGACACGTCCTGCTCCTGGAAGCACTGAGAGGATGTTGGGCATCAAAGAAACTCCATATGGAGTTTGTCTTCTTCTTGGCAAATAAATAAATAAATAAATAAATAAATAAATGGCCTGTTGGGCAAAGAACTGCCCTTGCCTTGGCTGCTGACAGTAAGCACTCTGTCCATTCTGGACAAGCAGGACACAAGGAAAAGCGACTGCTGAACCTTACCAAGTTGGAAATGAACTTGTGACTGACCTTCTCAATTCCCTGAAGACCATCTTATCCCCTGGTGTGGTTTCCATCTTGAACATCAATAGGCAACTGCAGCATATTTTCAGGGCTTCATTGGCAATGGCTGAAAAGATAGAAGATTAAAAAAAAAAGAAATGCATGGTTTTCTCAGTGTATTGTAATCTACCTGAACAATCTACCTGAACTCCAAGAAAATACAGTTTCTTCCTTGTTCAATCACAGAAGCTTTATGGAAATCTAAACGAAGACCTGAAGACAATGAAGTAAACCCACTCACAGAAACTTTCCCAGCTAATAAACAGCTGGACAGAGAGACTCTGTGCTTTGGAGAAGAAGTGTGACAACATCCAGAAACCACTGAACAGGATTCAAGGAAATACAGAGAAGAAGTCTACAGATAAAATAACAAAACAATAGTTCACAGTGAAAGGATTATTGCTGTTTCTGATGGATTATTACAAGAACTCTGACACTTTATCCAAGAAGGCACATAGTTGGTTAAAGAATCTGTAAGCAGTGTGATTCATTCAACAGCAACCTGGAAACTGTATCTCAGGAGACCAAATAGAGGTGTGAAGCTTTGAACACAAGCACAGTTCATTTTTCTGAAGAGGGGTCACAGTGCTTAAGCAAGAGGAAGGAGGAACTTCAGAACTTAATAGAGATAATGTTTAGTGAAAAAAAATAAAAGCAGGAAGTCTAGAGCTTGATGAAACTATAAAAAACTGGTTTGACAACATATAATTGCTTTCTGCAATAGGATCTGAAACTAGATATCCCAACAGGTATGACACCAGAGAGGAAAAATTATTTATATCCATCAGCACTGGTGAGAACTGAACCACAGAAATAGCTCCTTGATCAGATGCAAAAGAAACAGCCCAAGCTGTTAATGATGCTGAACTGCTCAAAAATGACAAAGAGGCTGGTCAGGATATGCATGAAGAGAAGGAGGTTCTGGAACAATGTACTGAAGAACTTTTAAGTCAAGTGATATTTGTATATACCAGTGTGGATTGCTCAAGTGGCTGTGCTCCATTTTTCTAGCATAAAAAGTCACATGGAAAGGACAAAGAAAACAGGCATTAAACCGGTGGAGCAGTCTAAAGTGGAAGAGAGAGCTCAGAGCACTTTGTCACAAAGAGCAGATTGCCACCTCAAGCCTCAATAAATTTCTAGTTAGTCTGAGGGTTAAGGTTATCTTTTTAAAAAAAAAATAAAACCCAAAACTCCACAATTTGAATTTGTGTACAGATTACAATGGAATGGACTATGTCAAGATATCACTGTAAATGTAGTTGAATTGAAAGTCCTTTTTATCATCCTTGTAGCTCCAGTATGTAGTAAGCTGGGTTTCATCTGGGATTTACTCTGAGTATGTGTGTTTCTAGCTTATTTTATAAATTAGCTCTTCTGTAACAAGTAAAAAAATAATTTTTAAAAAGGGAGGGCCCGGGCAGGACTGAGAAACTTCAGTTTACGCTGAGCCTCACTTTTTTTACATCATTGCATGAACTTCTCCTAGAAGTCATAAACAAACATCTACTCACCCCCAGATAGGGCATCAATGACAGATCAAAATGACAGTTCCACCCACGCCCAGCTTGCTGAGCCAACGAGTTTATCGGGCTTCGTTACAGGACAATGAGTGAAGGTGACTTTCAGGGGTGCAGGTGAGCCCAAAGCATCCTCACCAACAACACATCTCACCCTTGAATGGATGACAGCTTCCCCATAGTGACAAAAATTAACCTCTATATGCTCCAGCACCTTCAGAACCACATGTGGCTAGGGCACAGCTGTCAGGAAGGCTCCGGAGGGAGGGACTGAGCCTTGAGGAGATGGTCTGATGGCCTGGAGTCGGGCTCACCCTCCATCCCATCTGCACATCTCTGCAGGTCTCTTTAGCATCCTCCTCAGTGGGACAAGCTCCTGAGAGTTTTCACCACAGCACCAGCAGTGACAGTCCCTTGTTGCGCAAACACAAGATATAGCTGAAGGTCCTCTGTGATAACAATGTATAATTCTAAATGTTTTGTTAACATATATCAACTATGCATAATAATGGGTTTGATGATGACATTTTCATACCTATCTTAATGTACTCTGATCACAATCACCCCCTTGCTGTGAGGGAATGCCAGTCGGCCCCATCTCCAAGGTCTCTCATGGAGTCATCAAGGCTGGTTCTAACGATTTTGATGGTAATAGCTGGGATGCTCAGAGGGACAGCGCTCCACAACTGACATGGTGGCAGGGGTGCTTGGCCAGAGCTCTGCCGCTGAGCACAACTGCAACCCTTGGCTCTTTTGAAAGTGGGTTTCACTAAGCAGCCCAGGCTGGCCTGGAACTCACTTCATAACTGAGACTGGACTCAAACTCATCATCCTCTTGCCTCAGTCTCCTGAGTTCTACCACACTTGGCTAAGCATCAGTTTCTTCTCTGGAGAATGGGGGCAATGATCAACTCTACCGCTAAGGACATGATGTGGTTCATATTGATTGTCAGCTTGACAGAATCTAGAATCACCTGGGAGATGAGCCGCCTTGCACACCTATGGGGGATGACCTAGGTTGGGTTAGCCTCTGGATGATTAGGTTAATTAAAGTGACAAGAACCATGCTAAATATGAGTGGCACCATTCCCTGGCCTGAAGGACCTGAACTGAATAAAATGTAAAAAGTGAGCTGAGCGTAGGCATCCATTGCTGTCTTCTTTGACACCCGCATCGTAATGGACTGCACCCTCAAACTGTGAGCCAATAAAACCCTTCTTTAAGTTGCTCTGTAGGGTATTTTTTTAATATAATTTGGTTTAATATTACATATCAGCCACACGGATTCCCCTGTCCTCCCTCCTCCCGCACCCCCCACCCTCCCCCCAGCCCCATCTCTTCCAGAGCAAGGACTCCCCTGGGGTCACGGGAGCAGAGGACACGGGGTACCGTAGCGCACTGTGGAGAGTGGAGGAAACCGGGCTGGTGCAGGTTCTCTGTTCCCACTGTGTGAGCTCCAGGGGTCAAACCCGGTTTGGCAGGCTTGGTGGCAAGTGCGTTTACCTGCTGAGCCGTCTCTCCAGCCCGTGTCAGAGCGTTTTCTTACAGCAATGAGTCCAGGAACTGGTAAGTCCCCAGCAAACGGTGTCTGGGGCTGCTATGTGCTCCGTGAGCAGCACTGGCCCTGGTCATCACGTATGAATGATGCTGAAACTCCTGGCAGCCGGGGGTGGGCGATAATTTGTCCCTTCGCTGTTGAATACAAGCAGCCAGAGCCAGGGGACACACGCCAAAGCCAGAATTGTGACCCAGGCTGGGATGGAGACAATGGCCTTCTGGAGGAGTATAAGAGGAGACCTGGAAAATCTCCAGTCCAGAACCTGCACCCACATCCAGGGTGGGTCTCCCCACCTCAGTGAGCCTAACACTGCCCCTCACAAGCATGACCACAGGCTAACCTAATCAAGGCATCACAGACAAGCACAGAATCAGTCTCCCGGGTCACTCTGGCTCCTGTCAATCAAGCTTAGCAGAAAGAGGGTGCTGGACAGGGCAAGGCTCACATGTATGCCACGAACTTCAAGGAGAGACAGATTCTGCAGGAACTTTCCACAGTCCTCCAGCTCTAGGATTCCGTCCATGTTTAGAGTGCATGTATGCATGCATATGTGTACATGTATGTGCGTACATATGTGTGGGGGCCTATGTGGGAGTGTGTGGGTGGGTGTGGTATGTATGTGCATGTATATATGTGCATGTGTCTGCAAATGTTTTGTGTGTACATGTCTGAGCACTCCTGTGTGTGTTAGTGAATGTGTGTGCATGTGTTCCTGTTTGTGTCGTGGATGTGTGCAAGCATGTTGTGTGTGTACATGTTTATGTGTGAATGTGTGTGTCTTTGTGTGTGTGTGTGAGTGTGTGTGTGTGTGTGCACGTGTGTGCTACCTTTGAGAATGGGGGTCAGAAAACAGCCTCAGGCATGGGTCCTCGCCTTCCGCCTGGTTGAGGCAGGTCTGTCTTGTTCCTGATGCTCCATACTCCGGGCCGGCTGGCCCACGAGCTTCCAGAAGATTTTCCTGTCTCTATCTCCTATCTTGTTATAAGGATGCTAAAGCAGCTGGGACCCCAGCATTCGGGAGGCAGAGGAAGGTGGGTCTCTGTGAGTCTGAGGCCAGCCTGGTCTACTCAGTGAGTACACAGTGAGACCCCTGGAGAGGGTGGTGGAAGCTGGGGTCACAGGCACGAGCCCCAGCATCAGGATTCCATGGCAAGGCTTTTCACCCACTTAGCCATCTCTCAGCCCACGCCAACGTTTCCCCGAAGCAGCCCCGCTCAGATGTGGAGGCTGCTCAACCTAGATTAACTGTGACTTCCCAGCCCTTTGCTTAAGACGGCGTCTCTTCTCAGCTACAGCAGCCACATGGCACAGCGGCTCTCTTGGGTTTGTCCCTTTCATTTTGCTGAAATTTTCACTGGAGCATCTTCTTAAGGTCCCTCCCTTATGTCTTTTTTTCTTTGCTGGTGACTTTGTAGCCCAGGCCGTCCTGTAACTCACTATGTAGACCAGCCTGGCCTGGAACTCACAGAGATTCACCTGCCTCTGTCCCCCTACACCCAAGGGTTGGGAATAGAGGTATGGTCACCATGCCCAGCTCCTCCAGGACTTTTTAAGATACTTCTGAACATGCAAAGCTGGGTACAGGAAGGTCCCAGAAGCCCAAATAGCCACAAAGAGGATTTCCCCAGACACACATCAGTAACGTGGAAACCACAACCAATCACCCGAGGGGACACTGTCAGCTCCCTGCCACTGCCAAGCGCTGTTTTCTTCTCTAATTCTCTTTTAAAAGTAAATTTTCTTTATCCACGAGTTTATACATGCAATGAAATATGATGACATCCAACCCCTATTTCCACCTCCAGCACCCTCATGTCCCCCACAGACACACCCCTTCTCAACTTCAGGTCTTTTTTTAATAACCCACTAAGTCCAGTTAGTGTTGCCCGTAGGTGTGGGTGGGGGGTACACAGAAGCACAGACACCCAGCCAGGGGCTGCGCCCTCAGAAATGGTGGTTTCTTCCTCCCCAGCACCAAGCACCTGCCAGTAACTCTCCAGTAAGGGTGGGGCCTAAAGAGCATCCCCTCATCGATGCCAGAAGTTTGTCTGGCTCAATCTTAATGCCAGTCTCATTTGGGTAACCACAGCTCCAGTGAGTCCCAGGGACCCCCTGTCTCTCTGCATCCCCAGGGCTGGAATTGCAAGCACACATCACCATGCGTGACTGTTTTATGTGCCTGGGATTAGCCTTGCATCCTCATGCCTACCATCAGCCCCATAACGACAACTTCATTTAAATATATCATGCACTTTGTCCGCATGTCCACAGATTCTCTGATACATCCTCCTTCAAACAATTGGGCTCATTTCCACCCTCCTTGGGTGCAGGCTGAACTCAGTGGTTTGATTCTTATGGTCATAAAAAAGAGAATGTGACAGTGTCTGACCACTGAGACTAGGCTATGGTGACATGTGGCTTTCTTCCTCCTCACTATGACTTGGCACAATTGTTCACTAATGTGAGGATGTTTGAGAACACTTATGGAGGAGTTCGTGTGTCTTAGCCCATTCTGTGTTGCTATAGCAAAATATCACTGAAGACATTGCAAAGACAAAAGGTCTGCCTAGCTCACAGTTCTGAAGATAAAATATGATTCTGGCATGTGCCCAGCTTGTCGGAGGACCTTTTGACAGAGAGCATCCAAGAGTAGAAACAAGTACAAAAGAGATCGAATAACAAGACAGGAGGCAAGAAGCTGAGAGGGAGACATGGCCACCGTCACAGGAACCAACCCAGTCCCAGGGTGCTGCATTAATCCTTCCCAGACAGCACCCACTCAGCCGCCTCCCACAGGCCTCTGTTTTTGAGCACTTCTCCTGAAAAGATGTGAGCAAATGTCTGTTCATCCCAGATTTCTCTTAAGTTCTTTTTTATTTCTTTAATAAAAAATCACTTTATTGTGAAGAGCTTACAATTAAAAAGCATCCAAAAAGTAAAGACACCATAAAGTGAGATCAGTCAGACCCAAGGCTGCACGCCTCAGTGAACATGGGCACACACCTTAGAACAGCCGTTCTGAAGCTGTGGAGCCTCCACTTTGGATTTTACACTTTCACTACCAATACATTCTTATGCACTCCCTCACCACAAAAACAAATCCACGACAGAGTTAAAACTGAAACCATCAGCTTCCTGCCTCCATTCATGACTCATGTGTTCTTCACAAAACATTACCTTAACTTGATGTCTTCTCTAATGGACAATGAAAACCAGGTATGACCGGGCAGTGGTAGCGCATGCCTTTAACCCCAGCACTTGGGAGGCAGAGCCAGGCAGATCTCTGTGAGTTCGAGGCTAGCCTGGTCTACAGAGAGAGATCAAGGACAGACACCAAAACTACACAGAGAAACCCTGCCTCAAAAAAAAAAAAAAAGAAAGAAAGAAAGAAAGAAAGAAAAAGAAAAAGAAAACCAGATATGTACAGAAAAGGGAATTTCATCTCAAAGAAAACTGAACTCACAAAATTAACGGGAAAATGGATGGACTTGTAATGTATAATATTAAGCAAGATTACACAAGCTAGTCATTTTTAATAATTTCTTAATTTAGATAAATTTCTTAAATAGATTTCTTCTATTCTCATGCAAACAAGAAATAAAAATAAATATATTTTGGAAAAAAGTAAGATATGAAATTTGGGAGTGAGATGTGTTCAGGGTGCCAGGAGGCTTAGAGAGGGACATGGGATGGATATACCTATGAAATTTTCAAAGAATAAATAAAAAATATTATTTAAATTTTCAAAAAGAAAGTATTTTTTCTGAGATGGGCATGACGGTAAACTTTTGTGATCCCAGCATTCAAGATGGGGGAACTGAGGGCTGGAGACCAGCCTGGCCCTCACAGTGAGACCCCATCTCAGGAAAAACCGTGTCTGGTGCTAGAGATGTGGCTCAGCGTTTAAGAGCTCTGACTGCTCCATCAGATGGCCTGCGCTCCGGTCCAACGCCCCGTCCGGCTGCTCACACCACCTCGGACTCCATCTCCGGCTCCGACCTTCCGGACAGTGTGGGTGCGCCCCGTGATGACGTCACTGGCGCCGTGTAAGGTGTGCACTGGCTGGAGTGGAGTTCAGATGTGCAAAAAGGAACAAGTGGGGGCATAAAGCAAGAACATGTGGGGTACATCTGGCTACGGACAGGAAGATGAGTCTGAGAGAGAAGCTGGAATCTAAGGCTAGACTACAGGGAGCTTCTCTACTCTCCGGGGCTAAAGTCGGGGTGCTGGCGGTGTCGGTGCCCTTTGGAGGCTGCGGGGAAGAATCTGGCTCCCACCTCCCTCGGCTTGTGGTTCTCCTTTAGCCTCCAGAGAGAGCATTGTGGGGGGTGAGGAGGCTCAGCGTAAAAGGTGATGGCAGCCAAGTCTGACTGTGTGAGTTCTATCCCCAGATCCCACATTGGAGAGATAACTGACTCCAGAGATGCCACGGTGGTATCTCTCCCTTTCTCTTTGTCTCTGTATCTCTCATCCTTCCCTCTCTCCACTCAGCCTCTCTCTGCTCCCCTCGTTTCTCTCCCCTCCCTCCTCTTTCCTTTCTTTCTCACATATTTTCCTCTCTGCGTGTGTCTCTGTCTCTCTCTCTCTCCGTGTCTCTGTCTCTCTCCTCTTTTTTTTTTTTTTTTTTTTTTGAGACAGGGTTTCTCTATGTAGCTTTGCGCCTTTCCTGGAACTCTCTCTGTAGACCAGCTGGCCTCAAACTCACAGAGATCTGCCTGGCTCTGCCTCCCGAGTGCTGGGATCAAAGGCGTGCGCCACCACCGCCCGGCCATCTCTCCTTCTTGATCATATAAGGACCCTGGGATAACATTCAGCCAAAAAGTCCTTAACACACCCATCCTTTTCCATGGAAGAGAAAATACTCGGCCTTGACAAGGACATAGGAATTCGGGAAGTCAGGAGTCACACCTTACTCTACCTGCTCCAGGTGAGCCCTAGATGGTGAGAATCATTGAAGACAGAAAACTCTACACACCTTGTTAACCTAAAGGATGCCTGGGGCTGTCCAGCCTGGACTGCAGAGATCCTGGAGGTGGGGGGAAGGGGAAGAAGGGGAAGGATGCAGCAGAGGAAGTGAGTGATTGTAGCCAAGCAGCTCCAAAAGCCAAAGCCTTTTATAACTTTCCCAGCAGTGGAGAAAGCACCAGACAGTCACCGTTAGAGAAGTCTGCTGAGCAGAGTCCCCAGACCACTCGCTGTCACCCTGAGTAGGGGAAAGGAACCTGGAGGACCCCAGACGAGATCTCCGGGGAAGCCCCATCTGAATTGACCATGCCCCTCTAGCACTCTACGCCTATCCATGGCTCCCCACTGCCCTGGAGAGGACATTTGAGTCCACAAGGTCCTAAGGCCTGTGTATAGGCGTAGTGTAGTCTAATGTCTTATTCAAGGTCTCTGTTGCTGGGATAGACATCATGACCAAAAGCAATATAAGCAGGAAAGGGTAATTTCATCTTAACAATTCCCAGGTCGCACTCCATCACTGAGGGAAGGGAGTCAGGGCAGGAACTCAAGCAGGGCAGGAACCTGGAGGCAGGAGTTGAAGCAGAGGCCATGGAGGATCACTGATTACCAGCTCGCTCAGCCAGCCTTCCCTGCAACACAGAACCACCTGCCCAGATGTTGCACAGCCCACAGTGGGCATGGCTCTCCCACCTCAACCATCAATCAAGAAAATGCCCCCACAGGCTTGCCCACAGGTAATCCCATGGAGGCATTTTCTCAGCTGCTCTCTTCCCAGACAACTCTAGTCTGTGTCAAGTTGACAAAAAAAAAAAAAAAAAAAAATCCAGGACGTCTGTCATCTTGAGTCATTGCCCCATACATCCACCAAAACTTGAGGGGCCTCTGCAGTGGATCCTGGGGACTCCCTGACCAGGCACCATGCACTGGCTGCTGTACCCATCCCCCCAACTGCTCTGACGATTGCCACCAGCTCACAGCTTCCCCCCTTTTGCCCTTCGCTGACCAGCTGCAGAAAACCACAGACCTGAATTGCAGCCCATATCCAAAGATCACAGAAGCACAGAAATCCACGGGCTCTGGGGGGCGGGGGGCGACAAGCTTCCCTGGGCTCTCCAGGTCCCAGGTTCCCTGTAGAGCCAAGCTGAGGGTTAGCTGAGACCATATCTTAGCTGCCATGGTCCATTTTCGTGGCCAACCTGACAGAATCAGCTGGGAGACATGGTGCTGAGGCTGCCTGTAAGAGAGAGGCTGGAGAGGCCTGAGGGGGAAGACCCACCATGAATGTAGGTGGTGCCTTTCCACAGGCTGGGGCCCCAGGCTGAATAAAAAGGAGAAAATACACATTCAAAAAGAAGATGTGAAAGTCAGATGGGGTCTTGTTAGGAAGGGAGTTTCAGCAGGAGAGGAACAGAGTTTGAAGTCCCTTGTATATGCGTATGAACTGTCAAGTTTCAAACAATTGTTTAATGGGTGGGAACGGGGAGAGTGGGCTGAGCACCTGCATTCCCCTCTCCCTCCCCCTCTCCCCCTCTCCCCCTCCCTCTCTCCCCCTACCCCTCCCCCTCCCTCTCCCTCTCTCCCTCTCCCTCCCCCTCCCTCCCCCTCCCCCCTCCTCCCTCCCCCTCCCCCTCCCTCTCCCTCTCTCCCTCTCCCTCTCCCTCCCCCTCCCTCTCCCCTCTCCCTCCCCTCTCCCCCTCTCCCCCTCCCTCTCTCCCTCCCCTACCCCTCCCCCTCCCTCTCCCTCTCTCTCCTCTCCCTCTCCCTCCCCCTCCCCTCCCCCTCCCCCTCCCTCCTCCCCCTCCCCCTCCCTCTCCCTCTCTCCCTCTCCCTCTCCCTCCCCCTCCCTCTCCCTCTCCCTCCCCCTCCCCTCTCCCCTCCCCCTCCCCTCCCCTCCCCTCCCCCTCCCCCTCCCCTCCCTCTCTCCCTCTCCCTCTCCCTCCCCCTCCCTCTCCCTCTCCCTCCCCCTCCCCTCCCCCTCCCCCTCCCCTCCCCCTCCCTCCCCCTCCCCCTCCTCCTCCCCCTCCCCCTCCCCCTCCCCTCCCCCTCCCTCTCCCTCCCCCTCCCCCTCCCCCTCTCCCTCTCCCTCTCCTTCCCCCTCTCCCTCTCCCCCCTACCCCTCCCCCTCCCCCTCCCCCTCCCCCTCTCCCTCTCCTTCTCTCCTTCCTGACTGTGAGCACAACGTCACCAGCTGCCTCACACTCCCACAAGGTGGGCTGAATTCCTCAAACCTCCTGACTTAAGTGGCTTTTGTGACACTTAATCACAGCAAAAAGAAAAGTCACTACGACACTTGCTGAGATGTCCCCCCAGTTCCTCTTCTGCTAAGAGTGCAGCCTCGGGGATGCCTTGCATAAATCCCTAAAATGGACTCTGTACCATTTCCCAATCTGCTTTACATTGTGTCATTCTGTATTCAATAAATTACTCATATATACACACAGGAAATTGTGAATTGAACACTCCAAGTCAGAACTTGCCAATACAACAGGTACATTCACTGTATATTCATATGACATTTTCTCATTTAACAAATGTTTCAGAATGCAGAAATATATTTCATTTTCATTACATATTAAAATTTCATAGATAAAAGTTATAATCTTGGTCTTCAAAATTTCATAAATAAAAGTTGTAGTTTTGCCTTCAGTTAATGTCTTAATGTCACATCTGAAACAAGCTCACCTGCAGGCCTGTATCCTTTCCAGCATAAAGACCTCTTCCTCCAGGAAGCCTTCCTAGACTATACTGGTTATCATTTTCCTGGGAATTGATACATCCTATCCTAGGGATGCTCCTTGAGTCTCAGAAAGGAAGCCAATAGTCAACAACTCACAAGGTTCAGGAAGGCCCTAAACTTACAAGACTGAGAAGGACCCTTGCCAAGTTATATAAGCAGAAACGATTGCTAAGGAGGGACACTTTTCAACCTGGGGAGCTGCCTACAAGTCCCACAGAGAGCTCTAGGCTGCCCATAAATGAATCATCACTTATGCTTGGTGGCTTTTATGTGACACAACTACCGTTGAGTCCTTCATGTAAAAATCATTGTTTCACTAAGCTAGACAGCATGGAGTCATTTCTTTGATCTGTTATTGGTGCCTGGAATAAATAGACATTTACTCATGGCTGTCTCCAGGAAAGTCACACAACAAATCATAAATCAACAAGAACAAAGGGTTCGTGGGCTGAGGCCCACAGGATGCCAGGTAAATATCCAAGAATGATTGCTCTGTGGAGTCCTACAGAGCCCAGCTGACTCCTCCGTCAACTTGTGACAACATTATGAAAGGCCATCTACCAGGGATGACCATTAAAAACTCAGAAGCAAGATTATGTAGTCACAAGTATGTGGTCACCCTGAGTCATTCTTCTGGCTACTAAGAATGACACAGACTAGCCCCAAACCCGAATTCCCAGGAGCCAGCCTTGTTAAGTCTTTCTACATGGGTGGCTTCCAGAATCTCAGATACCTGCTGCCCTACTTTGCTCCTCTGTTGCCATGATAAAAACACTGACCAAAAGTAACTTTGGGAAGGAAAGAGTGGATTTGGCTCGTACCCTCAAATAGCAGTTCGTCACTGAGGGAAGTTGGACAGGAAGTCAGGATGGAAATCAGGAGACAGGAACTGAATCAGAAGCCGTGGAGGAACAGTGCTTGCTAGCTCACTCCTCATGGCTTGCTCTTCCCTCTTCCCAGGGGTGTCAGGGCCCTCCCACAGCAACCATCAATCAATAAAACACCCCAGAGTTGCCTGCAGGCCAATCTGAGGGAAGCAGCTCCTCCACTGAGATTCCCTCCTGCAGGTGACTGTCATTTGTGTCAAGCTGAGGAGCAAGCCTTAACCAGCATGCCTGATCAAGGTGTTGCACAGACTAACCAGAGCAGCCCCTGGCTGCATGCCTAAGGGCCACTCCTGGCCTGAGGTCCTGATCCAAGAGTAGCTGGATCATGGGGTAAGCCAGCTACTGTGAGGCTTAGCACTGATCGGCAGCTTGACAGGACCTAAACTCACCTGGGAGACAAGACTCCTAGGTGAGGGATGACCTGGGCTGGGCTGAGATGGGAAGACAAACCTTAACTGTGAGCTGAGCACTAACGCCACTGCTCTCTGCTTCCTGAATGCCGGCACAATCTGACAGCTGTCCCCAAGCTCCTATGACAGTCCCTTTCCCACCAGGACGTACAGTGGCCCCTCAAACTGTGATCCAACAAACCCTTAAGTTGCATTTGGCTCAA